>NC_137123.1:14412489-15012489 GCF_949319135.1 Squalius cephalus
TGACATGTCTCAGACCACCAAAAAGGCACTTTCGGACTCAATAAATCGGTGAGAGGTGAAACTACACTAGCGAAATTCTCGCAAAAACACAGATAATATCCCACCATGCCGAGAAACCGTCGCAATTCACGACGAGTGGTGGGAGCTGGAAAGTTACAAATGGCTTCAACCTTAGTCTCAATGGGCTTTACACAACCATTCCCCACTACCTTACCCAAATAAGTAACGGTTGCCTTCGCGAACTCAGACTTAGCGAGATTAACGGTAAGATTAGCCTTTGCTAAACGAGAAAAGAGTTCTTTAATCTGGTTAAGATGCTCAAACCAGGAGGAACTATACAGCATGACGTCATCAAGATATGCCTCACATCCCGACATTCCATACAGTATACGGTTTACGAGTCGCTGAAACGTCGCGGGTGCATTTCGAACTCCGAAAGGCATCACCGTATACTGCAGGAAGGCATCAGGCGTAACGAAGGCAGATAATTCCTTCGCGCGACTAGTCAAGGGCACCTGCCAATACCCCTTCAAGAGGTCGAATTTACTGACGTAACGGGCAGAGCCAACATGATCGACGCAGTCATCAACTCGAGGTAAAGGGAAACAGTCCGGCTTTGTCACAGAGTTAAGTTTTCGATAATCTGTGCAGAATCGATATGAGCCATCAGGTTTGTTTACCAAAACACAAGGGGAACTCCACGAACTGAAACTAGATTCAGCCAGATTATGAGCAAGCAGATAGTTCACCTCTTGTTTCAGCAAATCTCTTTTAAAAGGATTGACTCGATAGGCGTTCTGTTTAACTGGACTCGAGGTTCCTACGTCGATATCATGTTCGATGACAGAAGTGCGACCGGGAACGTCAAGGAAAAGAGAGGGAAATGACATCACCAACTCAGTTACATCACTCCTCTCTTTCTCAGTCAAATAAGAAAGATGAGAGGACAGGTTAAGAAGAATCTCAGAGTTTTTAAGTCGCCCGTCGACCTTTTCTCGAGAAAGAAAACTCTCATCCTCATCAGCATTCTCAAAAGAATCCCCACTCGTGCTGCGAAAGAGAGGAGACAATTCTGAAAAAGAGTCACAAGAGTTGACCACATTAACAGTAACAGAACGAACAGGAGCTATATACAACTTCAACAGGTTATTGTGACAGACTTGTACTTTTTTCCTCCGGTCAGGAGTATTCAACAGATAATTATTATTGGAAAGACGTTTAGCTACACTGTAGGGGCCTGTAAATTTAGCCTGAAATGGGTTGGCAGGTAAAGGCAGCAAAGCCAATACTTGATCACCCACCTGAAACTCTCTCAGCTTAGCTTTTCTGTCAAAATGTTGTTGCATTTTTATTTGAGACTTACTCAACTTCTTTTTAGCGAGAGCTCGTGCCTCATACAATCTACGCCGGATTCCACTCACATAATCTGAAATGTTTTCAGAAGGTTTAGACATTCGCCACTCATCAGCTAACACAGCCGTAGGTCCTCGCACTACATGTCCGAACACTAATTCATTTGGGCTAAACCCAAGACTTTCTTGGATTACCTCACGTATCGCTAATAACATCCACGGCAGACCTTCTTCCCAATCCGCATCGAGTTCCACACAATATGACCTCAAAAGGGACTTCAGGGTTTGATGAAACCTCTCAAGAACTCCTTGACTCTGCGGATGATAGGCACTAGAAATATTGTGGTTTACTCGAAGTTGACGCAGGGCTTTTGAGAACTGTTTTGACATGAAGTTCGAACCCTGATCGGATTGAATAACTTTGGGAATTCCAAAGGTCGACATGAAATTAGTGAGGGCCTTCAAGACAGATTTAGTAGTGATGGACCTTAACGGATAAGCAGCAGGATAACGAGTAGTCTGGCACATGACGGTTAAAAGATATTGGTGACCAGTCTTAGACCGGGGCAAAGGACCAACACAGTCAACTATCAAATGCTCGAAAGGAGTGGAAACGACGGAAATAGGCTGCAACGGAGCAACAGGCACTTTTTGATTTGGCTTACCGGTGATCTGGCATGTATGACAAGATCGAATATGTTTTGCCACATCTCGTTTTACCTTAGGCCAATAGAACTGTCGCAAAACACGATCATATGTTTTACGAACTCCGGTATGACCAGCAAGTCCTTGATGAGCCAAATGCAACACAGAGTCTCTCACTGTGAAAGGAAGCACAATCTGAGTTTTTGGTTCCAGAGAAACATCTTTATGCAGGACCACTGTCCGACAAAGCAGACCATCATCAAGAAAGTACGAAGAGGACAGAGGATCAGAACACTTCTTAGACCCTGCTGCAGAAAATAAAGGTTTAAGAGTGTCATCGCTCTGTTGAGCTCTAATTAAATCCTCTCGAGAGATCTGTAACAAAGAAGTCAGAGAACAGTCATCAACATCAGAGAGATCAACACTGGTTTTCTCAGGAGTGGATAGAACCTCAGATGTATCAGCAGATTCACTTTTCAGCACTGTTGAATCTTTCTGGTCAGAAGACAACGAAGGACGGGACTTCAGGTCTCTTTGCTCAAGACATTTAGACACATCAGATCCTGGCTTACCTGTATTAACAGTGTAAAAGAAAGTGTCATGCAGGGGAACTTCAACTTGGTTTTCAGACAGGGGTTTAGCCATTGATCGAGTAACTGCACAAGCTGGAAACAGGAAATTCTCTACAGTTTTCAACATCAGATTTCCTAGGTATAGATGCTATTATGGGCGGAGCTGCCACACCACTCCGTCCCCAAACATTCCCACCAGCTAAATCATTTCCCAGAATAAATGTAATCCCAGGGACTGGAGGTGCAGAACGAACACCAACCACTACGTCACCAGATACAATGGCAGAGGAAAGATGGATTCGATGCAAAGGCACTTCAACAAACCCCATCTCAAAACCTCGCACTAACACATGAGTTCCAGTAGCAGTTGCAGAAGTTAAAGGCAAAATTCCTTCTAAAAGAAACGACTGCGCGGCTCCCGTATCTCGAAGAAGACGTACTGGCACCGTTTCGTTTGAACCAGGCAATGACACATTTCCCTCAGTGATAAAAGGTGTATAATCAACGGAAGAAGTTATACACTGATCAACAGATTTATCACTAGCACCAGATAAATGACAATCTTTCTCATCACGAGTATCAACAATGAATGGTGAAGTAGAAACTAAAGCAACAGGTTTCAACAATCTCTCTTTCTTCTTGAGAATAAGACAGTCAGATATTTTATGACCAGGCTTTTTACAATAAAAGCAAACCATGTCTCGTGAGAGTACAGGTTTACTAACATGTTCAGCAACTGTCGCCTTAATATTCCTACTCGTCACAGGAGACTTTGTCTTAGGTTGAAAGCAAAACTTAGACTTACTCATATCGTTGGTTTTAAGACCGACCGAACTGAATGACCCACGATGGGTTAACACAAATTCATCAGCCATGATAGCCGCTTCAGAAAGTGTATTCACCTTGTGTTCAGTGAGATGCATAGCTACAACATGAGGAACACAATGTTTAAACTCCTCTAAGAGCACTAATTCTCTTAACTGCTCTTTAGTTGTAACTTTCATTGAAGTGCACCAACGATCAAATAAGTTCTCTTTTTCTCTTGCAAATTCAACATGAGTAGTACATTCATCAACTTTACTCAAACTCCTAAATTTTTGACGATATGCCTCAGGCACGAGTTCATACGCATGTAACACAGCAGATTTCACCACTTCATACTCACCACTCTGTTCCAGTGAGAGTGCAGAATAAACTTCCTGAGCTTTACCTGTGAACACACACTGTAACAACAAAGTCCAAAAGCTTTTCGGCCATTTCATGGATAAAGCAACACGTTAAAAGTGATAGAAATATTTATCCACTTCCTTTTCAGAAAATGGCGGTACTAATCTCATATTTCTGTGAACATCAAACACAGGTTCACCTGCATTCGCATGCTGTTGTAGAACAGGAGGCACATTCGCTTGTGAAACTTCAGCTGTCTTTGCTGCTAATTCTAACTCCAACTTCTTTATCTGAAACACTCTCTCTTCTCGTTCCCGCTCTAACTGAAACGCTCTCTCGTCTCGTTCTCTCTCTAACTCAAGCTCCAGTCTTCGCATAGCTAACTGATAATCTCTTTCTACCGCTCGCTCTTTCATAGCGTGATCGTCACGTTCAGCACGAACCTTCGCGGCCTCTAAACACAATTGCTTCTCTTGCAAAGACAATTCTGGAAATTTTGTCTCACTTTCACTAGACATCAGCAGGAGTAGACACAAACGATTCATTGGGAGTAATTAACTCAGTGCTTACCTCTATAACTCCTCTATCAACAAGTGATCGCTTCATAGTCACGATAGTTTCCTTCAGCCTCTTTTCCTGAGAAGTAGAGGTGGGCGATACTGCAAATTTCGGTATCGATCCGATACCAAGTAAATACAGGGCCAGTATCGCCGATATCGATACCGATACCAATACTTTTTCATTTTAAAAGCATGCACTTGAACTTGTATGCACTTTCCTGTGCTAGAGCAGTGTGTCATGATTTATGAGGTGAATGCATCATTAATATGCTAAATCTGAATATGTTTTCATGACTACTAAATATTTTGTGATTTGTGCTCTCAACTCGCCTGTAATTAGTCAGTGACTTTTACAAAACTACCCTAATTATAGTAAAAGTACTATTGTACACTAGCCTACTGTTCAAAAGTTTGGGGTCTGTAAGATTTTTAATTCTCTTCTGCATTTATCAAAAATACAGTAAAAACTGTAATATTACAATTTAACATAGGCAATCTGTTTTCTATGCCATAGTAAACTGTAATTTATTAATGTGATCAAAGCTGAATTTTCGGCATCATTACTCCAGTCATGATGATATTTCATTTTAATATGCTGATTTGCTGGTCAGGAAACATTTCTTATTATTATTAATGTTGAAAACAGTTTCATATTTTTGTGGAAACCATGATACATGCAACATTATTTGATGAACAAAGTTGAAAGAACAGCATTTATATGAAGTAGATTTTTTTTAACAGTGAAAAACCCTTGACTGTCACTTTTGATCAATTTAATGCATCGATCCTTGTTGAATAAAAATATTAATTTCATTAAAAAATCTTACTGACGTCAACATTTTGAAACGTTATGTACACTTTTGGTTTGTTTATTGCGAAATAACTCCCGATTGTTTATCTGTCATCTAAAGCCGCGTTTCCACCGCAGGAACTTTCCCCAGGAACTAGGAACTTTGGGCTGGTACTCGATGTGTTTACACCGCAGGAACCAGGGTCTAAATGAAGTTCCGGGTAAATATTTGCCCCTCCGATAGTCCCTGCTCACGAGGTAGTACTTTTTCAAAGTTCAGGAACTTTCAGGGGTGGGACTTGTGCGCTGCACAAGCTGATTGGTTGTGTTCACGCCGCATTTTGGTTGGATGACTCCACGCAGCATTTTCTTTATTTTTAACCTCCCTTTTAAAAAGTGGCTTCATGCAGTAAAGTTGTCTGTCTGCAAATATGGAATTTAATAAAAAAAACTGGGGGACTGGCGACGAGTTTCAGGCTTTATTATTTGGGTATTTGTGGAAGAGGAAACTTTCTGCGCGTTCGTCACAGCCATCTCACGGCCAATGTCCGCAATAGCTGATAACATACAATTTTATATCTAACGTTAGCATTACGAGCTCTGAACACGCTTTATCAGTGCTCGTCTCTTTTCTGCCACAGCTTTTAATATTAAGTCATTATGTTTACACATTGTCATCTATTGCAAGGCAAACCATGTTACAAATTTACTATAACAGGATTGAAATAGCGCATTGAGGTTGGTAACAAACAACTATTTACAAGACTGTCACTATTTATGATTGATAGACGGGGTTCAGGCTTTTTTTAAGAGTATTTGCGCAAAAGGAAATTTTTGCGCGTTCGTCCCAGTCATCTCACAACGTACCTTGTCTAATTTTATACGCATACGAGCTTTCTGAACACGCTTTAGTATCAGTGCTCGTCTATTTTGTTATGTTAATTAGCCTACCTCGTTAGTAAACCAATAACTGCAGCACAGTTTGAATCTCCTCCATACTTATAAATGTGGCGCTCAAAACTGATTACTGTCCGTCGCAGACTGGGAGGAGCAGTTGCGCGCAGTTTACCTTCCCGGTACTTTAGACCGCGGTGTAAACGCAGAAAGCAACCGGTCTGGGGCAAAAAAGGTTCCTGGGAAAAAAGTTCCTGGGACAAATTGTTCCGGGTAATTTCGGTGGAAAAGCGGCTTAAGCAAGGCTTCGTTTCTCAAACACACTGGTCCTGTGAGCTCAGCGAAGCGCATCGAACGCTCTCTGTGATTGATTGGTTTCGTCTTGTATCCAAATGACTAGGAGAAAAAGTTATCCTACACAATTATCTGCTAACGTTCGCTTATTTTTTCACTTAGAAGATTATTTTACGCACTGAATTGCGTGATAAATTAATAAAAATGACTGGTAAAAAAACACACATTTGGATCGATATTTTTATGTGAGGATCGATCCTTTTCGATACCACGTCGGTATCGATAGTATCGATACTTCAGATCGATCTGCCCACCTCTACTGAGAAGTAAGATCGACACTGAAGCGTTCGGCGATTTGCACTAACTGCTCCTTTGTACAACTCTCAAGCAAAGCTTCTGACGGACACGCAAAGAAATCTTCGACCACCGAAGACATTTTGTTCGTATATGTATACGCACAATAACACAAACGAAACTACTAATTTAGCTAACACACGTGAGACGCTGTTTACACGAAATACAACTCCCATAAGCCACTACTTCAAAAAAAACTACGTCACTGTTTTACGCAAGACTTCCCACAAGTCAAAACACAGTGCAAGCGCGAGAATAAACCGCACTATACACACGAACACAATGACTTACCTTTACTTATTTTTGTTGAATGGATTTACCGTTTACAATATGAGAAAACTCCAGCTCCTATCTCAGAAAACACTAACTAAATCCTACCTGGTCTTCAGAGATGTACCGGGCTCGGGGCGGCATTAAACGCTGAGCTCCGCGACAATCAGTCAGACTGAAGGCCCGGAAGCATACCCCCAACAGAGAGTAAATCTCCACCCAGGATAACCTCCAAAAACAAGAAAGGCAAAATAACAAAACAAAACAAAACAAAACAACAAACAGTGCTCCGTCGGAAGGATTGTATTCACAATCCAGCTGGAAACACTCTAACTAACCAGAGTTCTCATTTATAAAAGGTAATCATTCACAAAAACATACACACAACCCATACTTACCAACGTTTCCTACCCCCATAGGATCGCGGACGAGACACCCAATTTATGTTACGGCCAGCTCGTTTCGACCGTACATAAAGGATACAAGTACACTGAATTGACTTGCAAGTTTTTATTACTCTTCAAAATACAGATAAATTAATATAACAAGGTCTAGGGTTCAAAATCAAAGGGGAAAAATCATAATCCAAATGGGGAAGAGAAAAGGTTGGTATGGGTTGTAAATAAATAAAGGTAGTGATGTTACGTCTGACACCGACGCTCCGAAGCTTGCTTCAAACTCGAACGGTCCTTGCAATGAACCACTGCTTCGGAGCTTGTATCATTACGTCACTAGTCACGTGAAAATGACGTCTGAAGCAAACACACTAGGCTTGTTTGAGATGCGCCTTGCCTCGCCTGAAATGTAGTCGAGAGTAGGCGGCTGCAGTGAGGGGAGGAGTGAAAAAAGCGCAGGCAAGCCGGACAGATCTCTCTTCTCGTAGTGGATCTGACCCCTGCTGCGAGATCAAAGACGGATATCGCGGGATTCACGCTCGTGCACGTGTTGCTAATAAACTGGATGGAATTTAAGTTCTGTTGCTTTTGTATGAAAATAAATATAATGAACAAGACACCCAAAGTAGCCTACTTATTAAATTCCATTCCAAATACATGTTTATCAGTCTTTTTTTCTTTAATACAGACAATATGTTTTTTGTTTTGTTTTGTTTTTTTTAATAAAAATTACATTGCATAACCCATAGAGATCGCACTGTTAGATAGTTTGGGAATATTCACACATAACGTATGTAAAACATGATATCAGAGTTTTAAAATCAAACATATTAAAAGAGAACAATACATCACGGTTGTTTAAACCAATGAACATTAAGCTGTGTCGTCAGCAAGTCGTTTCCCATCATGCTTTTGATCAGCGCAGTCAGTGGAGAGCAACTGCGCTCGACTGCAGAATCCGACACGTGCGCCTTGCGCTCGCGAGAGATTTTTGACATACGTCAGCATGACATCAGAGCAAGGCGGACCGCACTCGGACACATTTCTAACCGGCATGCATCTCGCGCTGATCACCGGTGATCGGTTCTGCGCAGATTTTGCTCATCTCAAACAAGCCTACTGCTTCACTCCTGTAGTGAACCACATGGCTGCTTTGACAGCCCAATCCAGTGTTGGCAGGTTTGAAACCTGGCGGCTGTATTTCTTATAAAAGTGAAGGTAAAAAAAAAAAAACTATAGAAACCATTACAGAAATTCTATTGGATTTAATGTTTTTCATGGGAATTTATTGGTTGTAATGGGAATTGTAGTGGTCTCTGTGGGTCTCTATGTGTTGGGTTGTATTGGTGGGGGCATTAAATCCTAATGGAATATGTCCAGAACACACTACAAAAAAGAATTATGTAGTGGTTTAAATGGTAAAAAGCCAATGGTTACTATTTTAATATAAACCATTAGAATTTCTGTGATGGTTTCAAACTTTTTGATCTTCTGTCCTTGTCTAAAGAAATAATTACACAGACACATCCTGCTTAATCTTTTATTATCAAGGTGAACACATGAAATTCATTAGTATCTGTAAAATTCACCTACATAAATGAGTTTCACAGCAAACACTGTTTCAGCTTTGATCACCTCGGTAAACACGTAGTAAACGGGGCGTTATGGTTGTCAGCTTTGTTGCATTACATTTACTTCACCAGGAGATGGTGCTGCAATTTCTATCTGAATGAAGCTTCGAGTAATGAACCATTTTCGACACAATTGTATCAGAAAGCAATAATGCTTCGAAACGCTTCATTTGGCCATCACTAAATAAAGGCACGCCAAAAAGTGACTTCTCCAGAGGGCGTCAATCCCCTGGACGAAGTGAAGAAGAGTGGTGGAGGCCAAGGTTTTATCCTCTCCACAATCAAGTAGTGAACCGGTGTCAGGTGTGTACAATCTCCCACACTCTCCTGAATCATAACACCACCAGCAGGCGAGGAAAGAAAGCGCAGGGTCTTAACACTATGGGGGTATTATTGTTGCAATATTCCAAATAAATATATTAACATTCACAAATAAATGTAAAGAGATTCACAAAAATGTATCGAATTCACAAATAAATACATTAAGATCCACAAATAAATGTAAAGAGTTTCACAAAAAAAATATAAAATACACAAATAAATAAAATGAGATTTGCAAATAAATAAAATATTTACAAATGTTTTATTATTTTACAAACACAACTCTGCCTGGCATTTATTTGTGAACCGCTTTCTGTGCATTTGTAAATCGCTGCACACATTTGTGAATCGGTTCCTGTGCATTTGTGAATCCCCTCACGCATTTGTGGATTTTAAAACACTTCTAGCGTTGACGTGCAGACAGATCCACAAATAAGTGGACTCCACCCACCGCCTACTCAAGCCAATCAGATAACGGCCACATCGAGCTGGCCAATCGTAGCACGTTCTCGCTTCAACCAATCACGTTTGGCTTTACACTCAGGGCGGGAACTGATTCTTGCATCCTTGAAAGGAGCAGTAGTAGCGCTGAACTGTTTGTGTGGTAAAAACACTCTGTTTTCAAAAGATTTTAAGGCCTCTTTATATTTCCATCAGGATACACTCAGGGAATTATGATAATCAGAGATCCCGAGCATCATGAACAGTCTCTACACCGGCAAGAGGCGCGACACAGCGCGTCAAAAGCAAATATCTATTCACTGCTGCCGTAGCAGTTTCAAATAATGTAAAACTAGCATGTTTGAAACGTTAACACATATTCCCTATGTGACGTCTTCTTAGCTGCAGACATGTCTGCATAATCGTACTCTTAACGGCTCTGATCGTAGCCTACTTTGACTAGGCTGGTTACTTGAAAAATCATATTTCGTGATGGTGTCCTGGACGCGGGGCATTCATTGATAGTAAACGGATGCCCGCACTTCTTCTAGATAGATAGAAGATAGATTAGATTAGAAGATAGATTCTTCTAGACAGATAGCCTCACACGGGGTAGACACGATGCAAGAAATTACAGGACATACGATTTTGCCTTTTAAAGCACAATTGCGGTGACAAATAGCAATAGGACATAAATAAATGTCATGTAGAATACCAAATATGAGCCCAAATGACCACCCAATATGGAATGGTCCGAGCCTCAGCATCAACGTTTTCTGCAAATAAAAATCTTGCCATGCAAATTAAAAACTCGTGTAGCTATTTATGGGTTGAACCCAGTTATTCATTAGTCAGCTACTTGATGCTTTTCTGTTCTATCTTGAATAACGTGACGCGTCCATAATGTGCTGTTCCCGAGATGTAAAGGGCTGTTGCTCTGGCTTTTTTCAAGGCTCATACAAATTGTGGCTTGGCTTGACAAGCAGTCTAATGGTGTAATTCTAACAAAATCCAAATTTTAAACATATTTTATGGGCCTTTACGCGTACACTTCCTATTTGAAATGCAGATGAATGATGAATGAGCACAGAGCAAGATCGCCTAGTGTAAAGCCAAACGTGATTGGTTGAAGCGAGAACGTGCTACGATTGGCCAGCTTGATGTGGCCGTTATCTGATTGGCTTGAGTAGGCGGTGGGTGGAGTCCACTTATTTGTGGATCTGTCTGCACGTTGACGCTAGAAGTGTTTCAAAATCCACAAATGCGTGAGGGGATTCACAAATGCACAGGAACCGATTCACAAATGTGTGCAGCGATTTACAAATGCACAGAAAGCGGTTCACAAATAAATGCCAGGCAGAGTTGTGTTTGTAAAAAAATAAAACATTTGTAAATATTTTATTTATTTGCAAATCTCATTTTATTTATTTGTGTATTTTATATTTTTTTGTGAAACTCTTTACATTTATTTGTGGATCTTAATCTATTTATTTGTGAATTCGATACATTTTTGTGAATCTCTTTACATTTATTTGTGAATATTAATCTATTTATTTGGAATATTGCAACAATAATACCCCCATATAACACACACACACAGCGGAAAGCACAGCGCACACACACAGCGGAGAGCACACACACACACACACACACACACACACACACACACACAGCAGAGAGCACACTCACACACACACAGTGGAGAGTACACACACACACACAGTGGAGAGCACAGCACACACACACACACAGTGGAGAGCACACACACACACAGCGGAGAGCACAGCACACACACAGCGGAGAGCACACACACACAGTGGAGAGTACACACACACACACACACAGCGGAGAGCACACACACACAGTGGAGAGTACACACACACACAGCGGAGAGCACACACACACACACAGTGGAGAGTGCACACACACACACACACACACAGCGGAGAGCACAGCACACACACACACACACAGCAGAGAGCACACTCACACACACACACAGTTGAGAGTACACACACACACACAGTGGAGAGCACAGCACACACACACAGTGGAGAGTACACACACACACACACACACACACACACACACAGCGGAGAGCACACACACACAGTGGAGAGTACACACACACAGCGGAGAGCACACACACACACAGTGGAGAGTACACACACACACACACACAGCGGAGAGCACAGCACACACACACAGCGGAGAGCACACACACACACAGCGGAGAGCACACACACACAGCGGAGAGCGCACACACACACAGCGGAGAGCGCACACACACACAGCGGAGAGCACACACACACACACAGCGGAGAGCGCACACACACACAGCGGAGAGCACACACACAGCGGAGAGCACACACACACAGCGGAGAGCACAGCGGAGAGCGCACACACACACACAGCGGAGAGCGCACACACACACAGTGGAGAGCGCACACACACACAGCGGAGAGCACACACACACACACACACACACACAGTGGAGAGCACACACACACACAGCAGAGAGCACACACACACACACACACACAGCGGAGAGCGCACACACACACACACACACACACACACACACACACACACACACACAGCGGAGAGCACACACACACAGCGGAGTGCACACACACACACACACACAGTGGAGAGCACACACACAGCAGAGAGCACACACACACACACACACACACACACGGCGGAGAACACACACACACACACAGCGGAGAGCACACACACACAGCGAAGAGCGCGCGCACACACACAGCGGAGAGCACACACACACATACACACAGCGGAGGGCACACACACAGTGGAGAGCACACACACACACACAGCGGAGAGCACACACACACACACACACACACACACACACACACACACACAGTGGAGAACACACACACACACACACAGTGGAGAGTGTACACACACACACACACACACACACACACAGCGGAGAGCACACACACACACACACAGTGGAGAGCACACACACACAGAGGAGAGCACACACACACACAAACACACACACACACACAGTGGAGAGCACACACACACACAGTGGAGAGTACACACACACACACACACACACACACACACACACACACAGTGAAGTGCACACACATACAGCGGAGAGCACACACACACACACACACACACACACAGCGGAGAGCACACACACACACACACACACACACACACACAGCGGAGAGCACACACACACACACACAGCGGAGAGCACACACACACACACACACAGCGGAGAGCACACACACACAGCAGAGAGCACACTCACACACACACACAGTGGAGAGTACACACACACACACAGCGGAGAGCACAGCACACACACACAGCGGAGAGCGCACACACACACACACACAGCAGAGGGCACAGTACACACACACAGCAGAGAGCACACACACAGCGGAGAGCACACACACACACACAGCGGAGAGCGCACACACACACAGCGGAGAGCACACACACACAGCGGAGAGCACACACACACAGCGGAGAGCACACACACAGCGGAGAGCGCACACACACACAGCGGAGAGCGCACACACACAGCGGAGAGCACACACACACACACACAGCGGAGAGCACACACACACAGCGGAGAGCGCACACACACACAGCGGAGAGCACACACACACACACACACACAGTGGAGAGTGTACACACACACACACACACACACACACACACACAGCGGAGAGCACACACACACACACACAGTGGAGAGCACACACACACAGAGGAGAGCACACACACACACAAACACACACACACACACACAGTGGAGAGCACACACACACACAGTGGAGAGTACACACACACACACACACACACACACACACACACAGTGAAGTGCACACACATACAGCGGAGAGCACACACACACACACACACACACACACAGCGGAGAGCACACACACACACACACACACACACACACAGCGGAGAGCACACACACACACACAGCGGAGAGCACACACACACACACACACAGCGGAGAGCACACACACACAGCAGAGAGCACACTCACACACACACACAGTGGAGAGTACACACACACACACAGCGGAGAGCACAGCACACACACACAGCGGAGAGCGCACACACACACACACACAGCAGAGGGCACAGTACACACACACAGCAGAGAGCACACACACAGCGGAGAGCACACACACACACACAGCGGAGAGCGCACACACACACAGCGGAGAGCACACACACACAGCGGAGAGCACACACACACAGCGGAGAGCACACACACAGCGGAGAGCGCACACACACACAGCGGAGAGCGCACACACACAGCGGAGAGCACACACACACACACACAGCGGAGAGCACACACACACAGCGGAGAGCGCACACACACACAGCGGAGAGCACACACACACACACACACACACAGCAGAGGGCACAGTACACACACACAGCAGAGAGCACACACACAGCGGAGAGCACACACACACACAGCGGAGAGCGCACACACACACAGCGGAGAGCGCACACACACAGCGGAGAGCACACACACACACACACAGCGGAGAGCACACACACACAGCGGAGAGCGCACACACACACAGCGGAGAGCACACACACACACACACACACACAGCAGAGGGCACAGTACACACACACACAGCGGAGAGCACACACACACAGCGGAGAGCGCACACACACACAGCGGAGAGCACACACACACACACAGCGGAGAGCACACACACACAGCGGAGAGCACACACACACAGCGGAGAGCGCACACACACACAGCGGAGAGCACACACAGCGGAGAGCACACACACACACACAGCGGAGAGTGCACACACACACAGCGGAGAGTGCACACACACACACACAGCGGAGAGCGCACACACACACAGTGGAGAGCGCACACACACACAGCGGAGAGCACAGCACACACACACACAGCGGAGAGCACACACACACACAGCGGAGAGCACACACACACACAGCGGAGAGCACACACACACACACACACAGCGGAGAGCGCACACACACAGCGGAGAGCACACACACACACACACACAGCGGAGAGCACACACACACAGCGGAGAGCGCACACACACAGCGGAGAGCACACACACACACACAGCGGAGAGCACACACACACAGCGGAGAGCGCACACACACACAGCGGAGAGCACACACACACACACACAGCGGAGAGCACACACACACACAGCGGAGAGCACACACACACACAGCGGAGAGTGCACACACACAGCGCAGAGCGCACACACACAGCGGAGAGCACACACACAGCGGAGAGCGCACACACACAGCGGAGAGCCCACACACACAGCGCAGAGCGCACACACACAGCGGAGAGCCCACACACACAGCGGAGAGCCCACACACACAGCGGAGAGCGCACACACACAGCGGAGAGCACACACACACACAGTGGAGAGCACACACACACAGTGGAGAGTACACACACACAGTGGAGAGTACACACACACATAGCGGAGAGCACACACACACACACAGCGGAGAGCACACACACACACACACACAGCGGAGAGCGCACACACACACACAGCGGAGAGCACAGCACACACACACACACAGCGGAGAGCACAGCACACACACACAGCGGAGAGCGCACACACACACAGCGGAGAGCACACACACACAGCGGAGAGCACACACACACAGCGGAGAGCCCACACACACAGCGGAGAGCACACACACACAGCGGAGAGCGCACACACACAGCGGAGAGCACACACACACACAGCGGAGAGCACACACACACAGCGGAGAGTACACACACACAGCGGAGAGCACACACACACAGTGGAGAGTACACACACACAGCGGAGAGCACACACACAGCGGAGAGCACACACACACAGCGGAGAGTACACACACACAGCGGAGAGCACACACACACAGCGGAGAGTACACACACACAGCGGAGAGCACACACACACAGTGGAGAGTACACACACACAGCGGAGAGCACACACACACAGTAGAGAGTACACACACACAGCGGAGAGCACACACACACAGCGGAGAGCACACACACACAGTGGAGAGTACACACACACAGCGGAGAGTACACACACACAGCGGAGAGCACACACACACAGTAGAGAGTACACACACACAGTGGAGAGTACACACACACAGTGGAGAGTAAACACACACACACACACACAGTGGAGAGTACACACACACAGTGGAGAGTAAACACACACACACACACACACACACACACACACACACAGCGGAGAGCACACACACACAGCGGAGAGTACACACACACAGCGGAGAGCACACACACACAGTGGAGAGTACACACACACAGCGGAGAGCACACACACACAGTGGAGAGTACACACACACAGTGGAGAGTAAACACACACACACACACACACACACACACACAGCGGAGAGCACACACACACAGCGGAGAGTAAACACACACACACACAGCGGAGAGCACACACACAGCGGAGAGTAAACACACACACACAGCGGAGAGCACACACACACAGCGGAGAGTAAACACACACACACACAGCGGAGAGCACACACACAGTGGAGAGTAAACACACACACACACAGCGGAGAGCACACACACAGCGGAGAGTACACACACACAGCGGAGAGCACACACACACAGTGGAGAGTACACACACACAGTGGAGAGTAAACACACACACACACACACACACACACACACAGTGGAGAGCACACACACACAGCGGAGAGTACACACACACAGTGGAGAGTACACACACACAGCGGAGAGCACACACACACAGTGGAGAGTACACACACACAGTGGAGAGTAAACACACACACACACACACACAGTGGAGAGTACACACACACAGTGGAGAGTAAACACACACACACACACACACACACACACACACACAGCGGAGAGATCCTCCTCTGCTGAGATCTTCACAGATTTAATGTCTTCTTTTCTCTTCAGTTGATTTCATCTAAGACTGTGGCTGAAGTCAGTTGTAGTTCTTGTGTTTCTCTGTTCTTCAGTGATTCTGCTTGTTAACAGCAGGTGTTCATAATTAATGCTCAATCATCACTTAATTATCTCATTAACTTCAACACTGCTTCAATGGTACTTTAACTCTGTAGTGTGCACACATATGAACACTGAGAAGTGTTAATTTAACATGGGCGTTTTTCTGTGTACTATTACATAAATCTTACCCGTTTCATTTACATATGACTGACATATATGAATCACATTCAGTTTATTAATACAATTACATAAATCTTATCTGTTTCATTTATATATGACTTAAAAATATGAATCACATTCAGATTATTAATTGGTTTATGTTACAACTATGTAATCCAAATGCATGGGAATTTTACATGCAATTCAAATACATAAATCTTATGTTTAGACACAATTTTTTTTTTGAGTGCACACACATACAGCGGAGAGCACACACACACACACACACACACACAGCGGAGAGTTCACACACACACACACACACACACACACACACACACACACACACACACACACACACACACACACACACACACACACACACACAGGCCAAACCGTAAGGCCTAGAGTCTTGAAACCTGGCCAGATGGTAGGCCTCAATTTGGGGACAACCTATCAGAGTATGACCCCGATTGGCCCTTAGGTGGCGTTACAGCAACCAAAAGTTCAAAATTGCTCATAACTCTTAGACCCTTTGTCCCAGGCTCAAGTGTCTTACATCGTTGGAATCCTTGGCTCAAGGCGGACAAAATGGCTATCTCCGATTTGCTCGCCCTTCGGCGCCAATTTCGAGTAAATTGAGGTTTTTTGAAAAACCTACTTTTGCGAACTACTCCTAGGTTTTTAGCCTGATTGGAACCAAACCACTGCAGAAATATTCTCTGGACAGTGACTATCAATAATCATCCAAAAAAAATCTTAATTTAAATTCCCGGTCACTAAGGGGAACCAAAATGTTTGAATGCACCACAGCCACTTTTACTAAAACAATTATAACTTGTAAACGGAAAGAGATATTTTTGCTAAACTCGGGACACATTTTCATTAGCTCAATCTTAGGTCATTTGATTAAAAATCGCGACAATTGGCCACTTGGTGGCGCTATAACAGGGAAAAATGTCATGAAAATGGCTATAAACGCATACAACCATTAGTCCCTTGAAATCCTGAATCCTTCCTGAGTCCAACGATACCAAACATGCCAGGTTTCGCCTTATAGTTTATGTATCATTGTCATTTAGCACTTTAAAAACTTGCAATTATCTTCGAAACCATTAGTCCGATCGTGACAAAAACACCACAGGAAATTTGAAAACATAGGTCAATAGCTAAACAATAACACCCAAATGTCAAAATTATGATTGGAACTGAAAAAAAAAAAAAAATCCAATCATTGTCTCCCATGGCTCATTTTTGTGCTCTCATAGATAGAAGTATCTAAACTTCAAAACAAAATGAGATATTTACACATTCATTTTTTTTTAATACAATTATATGTTAAGAAGTTTAACTAATAAAGCTTCAAAACATATAGCAAATAACAAAGAAACATTACAATCAATAAACAAAGAGTGCTTTCAGAATTTAAGAGTAGGCTGTCTGAACTTTTTCATCTCTTTTGATAAGATGTGGTTTGTGTGTTAAAATAACACACAAACCACATCTTATTTTATCCTGTTAAAATAACTTGCTGTGATTACTGTGTTAAAATAACTTTTTAGCCCCGATTTTAGCCCCGATTTTGGCTCGCCGACAGGTTTTGAGAAATCTCAGACAAATGCCCGAAATCACAGGCAAATCGGTGCTCGTTCACGCGAGTGACAATCACGCAGTTTGAATGAGCAAAGACGCAATCTGAGAGAATCGCCGACGCCCGTGAGATATTTGGCATGCTAAATATCTGCAGAGGCGGACAGAGTACACAGCTACATTACTTGAGTAAAAGTACAGATACCCCTTGCTAAATTTTACTCAAGTACAAGTAAAAGTACTTAAGTAAAAGTACTAAAGTACTTGTTTTTAAAAGTACTTGAGTATCAAGAGTACAAGAGTACATTTTCTAAATATTGCATTACTACTGCCACAGTGCTTACATTGGTAAACACAGCAAACACTTGAAGCGAAAATTATCATTAACTTGTTCAGAAAATTGAAATAGTCTGGCGACGTGGGGCAGGGGTTGGCACATTCCCGGGATGCGATATTTTTTTCCCCAGGATGGTAGGGGAAGACTCATGAATATTCATTAGGGAAGTCATCCCTGATTGGTCTACCCCTAACCCCACCCCTAAACCTACCCGTCACTGGGGGTCTTATGACCTCCAGAACCCCGCCCCTAAAACTACCCGTCACTGGGGTTAAGACCAATCAGGGATGACTTCCCTAATGAATATTCATGAGTCTTCCCCTACCATCCTGGAAAAAAAAAATCACTCCCAGGATGGACCTGCTGCGTCTTCATCCATTGTTTCGTCCATGGTTTCTTCTCTTATCTAAATCTGACCATGGAGTTGACTTTGGCGGAAAGCTTAAGGTGATTACTGATAGGCTGTCCCAATCAGTGGCGCCTGCACAATCCAATCACATTTGAGATGTTTCTTTTGTCCATTTTTTTTTTTTTTTTTTTTTTTTTTTTAGAAGAAGTAACTGGTACTCACAGTTATGGATAGAAATGTAGTGGAGTAAAGAGTACAATATTTGCCTCTCAAATGTACTTGAGTAAAGTCATGAGTAGCCTACTCCCTAAAAATGATACTCGAGTAAAGTACACAGATCCCTCAAAATTGTACTTAAGTACTGTTCTCAAGTAAATGTACTCAGTTACTGTCCGGCTCTGAATATCTGGACCTGTCGGCCATTCAAAATCTGCTGTGTGAAAAGTGTTCTGACTTAAAACTACATTGGCGATGACCGACAGCCAATGAGAGAGCAAGATACAGAGCAGCGGGGAGTTCGGGGAGGAGTTATAGACCAGAATATCAGTATTTTAATAGATATATTTACAATTATATCAAACAGAAACAAAGCACAAACATTTGCTTGACCAGCAGCAACAGCAGCACACTGCAAAATGATTTATTTACCCACTCTCTTTGCAGAACACAGTCCTTGCTCCCCTCGTCTTCCTAACCATTTCCTCCTGCATAAACTCTTTATTTTTTCTCCTTTTTGCTGCAAATCAGCGCACAGACAAGTTGGATCTCAATATTCTTGCAGGCTATCCTTTTTAATAACAATTTCAGTCTTGCGAGAGCTCCGGTCTTGCACGCGTGATCTCACGTTGTTTCCTTGTCACATCTCGCGTGTCTTTGATTGTGAAACGTAGTTTGCGTGCCAGACAGAGCTGTCGGCGATTCTTCCTATTGTAAAGTCATGCAGTGTGAAACCTTCTGTCGCCGATCCATCGTGCAGTTTGAACACAGCAGCGACTGAATCCTGGCCTAGATAGTCATGCAGTGTGAAAAGAACAGTGACCCGACTACTTTGTCATAAAAGCATTTTGAGATGCAAATACATTTAACCACGTTAGACGGAGTCGCTCACAGCCGCATATGCTCAAGCACTCTTCGCAAAGCGCGTGAGTATTTAAAATTAAAAGCAGCTTCTGTCTTTGATTTTCATATTTTTAATATATAGGCCAACTGCATTCCAAAAGACACATGATGTCTTCGTAGAGCATTTGTAAGGAAAATACCGGCAAGCGACACCGCACACTACAAGAGTAACATCAAGCAAAGCACGCGTATCATAGCGCATCTTGTGCAATGCAGTCCGCGAATATCCTTGTAATTCGCTTCAACTTTTCCGAACTTTATGAATGATTATTTTTTGGAAGGTTTGAGTGGTGTTGTGTGTGTGTGTGTGTGTGTGTGTGCAGGGGCGTAGTTTGTGGGGGGGTTGGGGGGAGATAACCCCCCCCCCCCAATATTTAAATCTATGCATTACAACCCCCCCCCCCCTCCCCCCAATATTTCTACCATGATCACATGAAAAATATGCATACCCAAACTTCAACCTCCCCAATGTTCAAACCAAATCTACGCCCTTCTTTGTGTGTGTGTGTGTGTGTCAGACAGAGGAATTATAAGCAAGCAGAATGTGGTTGTTTATAAAGCACACGCAGCATCATCACGTATCTGTGTTTAAAACTAAGCTCAGACTCGATTCTGAAATGATCTGAATAGATAGAGAATCGTTGGAGAGAATCTATAACACAATATCACATAAAATAAGCATAAACTGTTCTTTCCTGTAGCCTATGCCAGGTCTATATGCGTAGTGTGCCAAGTTGATGCTTTATCCGCAGTGCAGACTGCTTTTCTTGCTCGCTGCTTTGCGGTTAAAAAATCGCCTTTTATCACATCGCGATATTATTATCGCAAATGCAATTAATCATTCAGCCCTAAAAAGTACAGTTTTTTTACAATAGAAATGTACTCGAAGTAAAAGTACCCACATTTAAATCTACTCTTAAAACTAAAATTTTACCCAAAAAATACTCAAGTAAATGTAATGAAGTAAATTTACTTCATTACTACCCACCTCTGATGGTAAATACCCTTAAACGTTAAAAGGGCGATACAATATTTTGCTTTCCTTGGACACTGCAACCTTTTTAATGAATATGGCTTGACCTCAAAGACAGATGCAGATAATCGCACTCGCTCAGTCGATCTCTCTCATTCACTGTCTGATTCAAGAACTGTCTGTTTCAAGTCTGTTACAAATCACCATGATAAACATTCTTGTTATCATTATTAACTTATTTAAGATTCAATACACACGAAGTTCAAAACAAGCAGGGAAAAAAGAAAAAAATAAGAAAAACGTAAACATGCGAATATCGCAGTTGCTGCGGTTACTTGCATTCCTCTGCGGTTGGCTTGTCAGTTGCGCGATACTGCAATATTGCAAGACAACCCTAAAAGAATGTATAATTTTTTATTTTAAGTTATTTGGGTCAAGGTGAAAGAAACAGACGCAGTTGGTTTTGGGTTTTTCTTCACAAATTTTATTAAAACTGCAGAACTTCTCGAAGCTTCTCGAACAGCTTAGGCTGTTGAACCATTCATCCTAAAACAAATGAGTCAGTGATGTCTTTTCATTACTAACTATTAGGGCTGGGCGATTTAAATCGCGATATTGTTATGCGCATCTCATCAGTAAAGCCGGTTCCTTGATTAGTAGTAAATCACCATCACCTGCTTTCAGATGGAGCGGCATTTACTACAAAGAGCCGTAGTTAACTGACAAGCTGAGCCAAATCACATCAATATCGCGGACGCCAGCGATATTTAATGCGATATGGCTCAGCTTGTCAGTTAACTACGGCTCTTTGTACACAGCGAAACATCCAGTGTTAAATTAACACTCCTGGGAGTGTATGAGTCCACACTCAAGAGTGTTTAATTTAATGAGATAACTAAGTGATTAATTTAGTGATGATTGAGCATTATTGAAGACACCTGATGTTAACAAGTAGAATCGCTGAAGGAGAAAATCGCAAATTGTAAGTTACCATTATTGTGATGGGTAGTTGCTTTAGTTGGGCTCTGCCCCTTTTATGTGTACTTTAGATTTTGTTTGGCTGTTGTAACTGAGTTAAAACTGCCAGTTGAACAAAGAATAAAAAGTGATCTGATGGTGTTGGTTATATTATGACAATCGTCATTTGAACTTGAACACTGAACTCTTTAAAATCCTTCTTTCTGACTTCGATTTATGTTGTTGGTTACAGCATAACTGTGAATCTGAATAAATGGCCAGAATTTTTTGCTGTAATTTAAAGGATTTCTTAAAAGATGTTTAAAAAAAAAAAATCATTCTTTTAGGCACACACAGATGTCAAGATTCAGTCTATGCATCTCAACAATGGTGAGGAGCAGAATATTCAATGAGGAAAAGTAAATTACATAGACAATTCAGATCATAATTTATTCATACCGCAATGCATGATGGGAGCCATTAATGAGTTGTGATTGGTGGCAGCCACTGCAACATGCTTTATTATTGTCACCATTGTTGAGATTCACAGGCTGATTATTGATGTCTGTGTTTTAAATTAATTTATCTAAATGTCTTTTTGATCAGAACAATGTTTATTAAATTTGAATTATAAGTAAAGTACTGATAATCATAGGCTGAAGAATCACAAAACTGCTGCTAACAAGTTAAGCCAAACTATCTCAATATGTTTCCTTTTTCAGATCACAGCATGCTTATGTCAAAACGTAGCCAACACTATAAGATAACATTTTACTTTGTTCATTTAACTGTTATAAATCATTACCAGCAGACGAACAACAGTAAATATTAAAGTAATCATATAATGGTCTAGAGCCCAACTAAAGCAAACACCCATCACCTTAATGGTAACTTACAATTTGTGATTTGCTCCTTCAGTGATTCTGCTTGTTATCATCAGGTGTCTTCAATAATGCTCAATCATCACTAAATTAATCACTTAATTATTTCCTCAGCCCTAAATGCCGCTTCATCTGAAAGCAGGTGATGGTGATTTACTACTAATCAAGGAACCGGCTTTACTGACGAGATGCGCATAACAATATCGCGATTTAAATCGCCCAGCCCTACTAACTATCTATTGTTCTTATTTGTCATCTCATCTTTCTGAAACAAACTACGAAGAGAACCTTTTCACTTATAAATATAATTTTCTCTTTCAATCAGAACAAAATTGTTAACTATTTGCTCACCTGTTGCACCATTTCCTCCCCAGTAGATGTTCCTTGCTTCTGATTTAATTAGGCCCTACGAATACTATAACTGGGTGTAGCACGTCAAGTCACGTTGCACACTACATGCTACACAGTGTTGTGGAAAAACGTTTTCCTCATCCAAAGTAGTAGACAACTACTTAATTGATGTCGCTGGTAAATGTAATGTTTTATCATCTGCATACATGACTGTCCACACACTTTAAAACAAGAGAAAGTTTATTGGTCTTAAACAACCACATTGCAATTGTTTCACATCTGAATAATTTCCAATATAAATAAATGTTGTCCCATGAGACAGTTAACATTTAAACCAATGTAGAGTATAAGTACATTTGTAACATTTCAGTTTATCCAGCTATAATTTATAAACCAGTACATAAAAAGCTGAGCTAAAAACTAACATAGCAGTATTGTTTATTTCAGTGGTTAAAAGCTTTCTAAATAAAACTTAATGTCTTAAATGCTTATGTGCTTAAATGCCTTAAACACCTTAAATGCTTGAACCCCGATAAATGCTGCTTGCAGCTTTAATTTTTTTTTTTTTTTATTGCACTTCAAACAAAACAATGTCAATGTACAGTCAGAATTGCAATATATACAAAATGGAGAAAACAAAAATAAGCAAATAAACAAAACAAAGAAACATACAGCCAGGGGGGGGAGGCTAAACATTACATAAAAATATTAAAGGATTCACAAACCAAAATAGTTTTAATTGCTTTCTTATTGTGGGAATGAAAGATAGTTTTGGTATACAATTGCATTTCTTTTTCAAGAACCAAAAACAAAGGTTTGGTTTTACTGTACTTACATTTATGTATATGGAATTTAGCAAAAATTAAAATTAAATTTATAATATAGTACTCTTTCCTTTTATTTGAGGGACTATTATTAAAACCAAATATAACATTTTCTAAACATAAAGAAAAAGAGGGGTCAATGTTGTCAATTATAAATCTAGACAAATCTTTCCAAAATTTGTTAACATGAGCGCAATGCCAAAACAGATGAAACAAAGTTTCAGGCAATGTATTGCAAAAAGAACAATTCAGATCAATATCTTTTTTAAATTTGACAAGAAAATTATTTACTGGGTAGTATCTGTGTAAGATTTTGAAACTTACTTCCTTTACTTTATTTACCAATAAATATTTGTTTGGTAAAGTCCATCCTGAGCTTTAGTGGACACTTTTCTGTTCACCTCGTGTCTGATCTCTTCTCAGTTCAAACACTGACTGTCACTGAGTGAACGACAGATCTCTGTCTCTCTCTCAATAGTGCTAGTCTAGAGTCAGACCCGATCAAACCACTGATACAGTGTTGCTGAGGACACTACTGGAATAAAACACTTCACACGCTGCGCAGAAACTCACTTATTTTCTGTAAAATACTGTCTTTTTTATTTTCATTATTTGCATATGAAATATTGAGGAAACTGAATGTCAGATTGTTACTTTAATATTAGTTTATGGATTCCCGCTGAAAACCTGGCAATGGTCATTTTGAAATGGTAATTTTTAGACCAATAAACTGGAAATAAAATCGTAAAAAATACTATTAATAATAATATGTACATGATTACACTGGTGTGTAACGTGTTTACTTCCAATTTAAAAGATTGTCTTTTTATTTAAGACGCATTGATGTTTAAATAATAAATCTATAAATGCATTTGAAAAAATATTGTGGATCGAAATGAATCATTCCGAATTAGCAAAAAAGAAGAAAAAGTAATGTCTAAAGCTGCACTTTTGGTTACATTTTGTAATAAAACATGTTTTTCAGAAACTTGTTAATTTCTTAATATATTTTCATAAGTTTATCTCTCTGCAGACCCCTGCTACAACTACACTGTGCTGAACGATACATGGAGATCCGTCAATAATGGATATAACTCCATATGTGAAACGTCTGTCTCCTGGAGCGGCTGGTATCGTCTCTTCATTAACAACATGAGTGCTCATATCTCAGACACGTGTGTTGCTGTGTACAGATGTGGCACTTATATCCCACTGTGGATGCGTGGTGGACACCCAACAGTAACAGATGGAGTCGTCACTCGAGATGTCTGCGGTAACTATGGCAGTTACTGCTGCTATTACGGGTCTTATCCCATTAGAGTCAAAGCCTGTCCAGACAATTATTATGTTTATGAGCTGGTCAGTCCGGCTGGTTCCTACTGTTCAGCATACTGTGCAGGTAATTCTATTCACATGAGCTCTTTCTACACATTCATGATATTTGTGTCTCTGTTCATTAATCACTATTCATCCAAACTTTCAGACACTGGCAGTATTAACACCAGCTCTACAACTGTCACACCAGTGACCATCTCACCTGGTAATGTTACACACTGTGTCTCTACACAGCAAAATCCCCAGTGTTAAATTAACACTGCTCAGAGTTTATATGAGTCCACACTCAGAGTGTTATAAGTAACACTGAAGCAGTGTTAAAGTTAATGAGATAATTACGTGATTAATTGTGTGATGATTGACCATTATTGAAGACATCTGATGTTAACAAGAATAATCACTGAAGGAGAAAATTAATTTGTAAAATGGTCACCATTATGGTGATTGGTGTTTAGTTTAGTTGGGCTCTTGACCCTTACTTTTTTAACTTTAGATTTTGCTTGGCTGCTGTAATTCAGTTATAACATCCAGATGAACAAAGAGAAAAGGTGATCTGAAGGTGTTGGTTGTGTTTTAACATAATCATTAGCTGGCCTGAATCACTGAGCTCATTGAGAGCATAATTTCTGAGTTAAGTTTACCTTATGGATTATAGCAGCACTGTCCTTGTAGGGCATGCCATTTTTAGCCTCGTCAATGAAATCCAAATGATCAAATCAATTACAAAAAAAACTTCTTAAAAGTATTTTGTGCAGGAACACACAGACATCAAGAATTTGCATATGAATCTCAACAATGGTGACAAACAGATCAACTCTGAACATAAGATCATTATTTATTCATGCAGCAATGCATGATGGGAGCCATGAATGAGTTTTGATTGGTGGAAACCAAAATGCACTGCAACATGCTTTATAATTGTCACCATTGTTGAGATTCACAGGCTGATTATTGATGTCTGTGTCTACAAACAATATAACGTTATTTTGTATGTGAACAAGTTTTAAGAGATTATTTGGATTACATTGTAAAAGGTAAAAGTAGTATCCTTTTCAAGGACAGTGCTGCTATAATTACTAAAGTAAATTTAACTCATAAATTGGGTTCTATATGAGTTCAGTGATTCAGGTTAATTGGTTGTGAAATAATGATTATGTTAAAACACAACCAACACCATCAGATCACCTTTTATCTTCATTCTGGCTGTTATAACTCATGTACAGCAGCCAAACAAAATCTAAAGTCAATGATTTAAGGGTCAAGAGCCCAACTAAAGCACACAGTGATCACCATAATGGTAACATACCAATTACGTTTTTTTTCCTTCAGTGATTCTGCTTGTTAACATCAGGTGTCTTCAATAATGCTCAATCATCACACAATTAATCACTTAATTATCTCATTAACTTTAACACTGCTTCAGTGTTACTTATAACACCCTGAGTGTGGACTCATATAAACTCTGAGAGTGTTAATTTAACACTGGGGATTTTGCTGTGTATTGTCTTATTTTCTGAGTGTTTTCTAATGTATGTAGGCTACAGATCAGGGCTGCATTTCCCAAAATCATCGTAAGACTAAGTTGATCGTAGAACAACTGACACAATTGATCTCTATGATCAACTTAGACTTACAATGCTTTTAGGAAACGCCGCTCTGTGTCATTGGATAGATATGTGTGTGTGTGTGTGTGTGTGTGTGTGTGTGTGTGTGTGTGTGTGTGTGTGTGTCAGAAGAATAAAATATTTACTGCATCACTTTAATTAAATAAAAACGCCAGCTGTTGTTGCCAGTACTTTACTGTAGAAAATACAGTAGCAACATATTGTTCTCTCCAATTAATTTGTTAATCCATACAGTGATTTCTCAGGGTCATTATTGTATGTCTTGCTTGTGTGTCAGCGTTATTTAAATACATGTTTATTTTATAATAAACCACAAAGCTTCCCAGCAAACAGAGTTCAGTTACAAGAACGTTCTCCAAATATTCAGTGTTGGATTTGGGAATGTGAAAAATGTCCATTTATACATTTATCAAATGTTCAAAATGTTATTTGAATGTTAATATGTTGTTCCTGAAACATTCTTTCAATCGTTCATACCCCTGCTGTGAACAAGCACTGAAAGAAAGAGTAATAAGAACACAAACTACAACTCTTGAGTAACAACTTTAAATGAAATCAACTGAAGAGAAAAGAAGACATTAAATCTGTGAAGATCTCAGCAGAGGAGGATTAAACAACTCAAACAGCATTACCAGCTTCACTTATTACAAATTATTGAGAATTAACAGAGGTTTAGATGTTGATGAATGATTGTTTCGTTTGATGTCACCATTGATCACCATCAGCGTTAACTTTAGTTTAATTTATAATATATAATATATGTATAAGACTGTATATATAATGTGTTTTCATGAACATATTTATATTTAGACTGACTACATATTGGTGTTTTCATAAGTTTATCTCTCTGCAGACCCCTGCTACAACTACACTGTGCTGGACAATCCATGGAGATCCATCAGTAATACATATGTCTCCTCCTACATGTGTGACACGTCTGTCTCCTGGAGCGGCTGGTATCGTCTCTTCATTAACGGCCTGAGCGCTCATATCCCAGACACATGTGTTGCTCAGTACAGCTGTGGCACTGCTATCTCACTGTGGATACGTGGTGGACACCCAACAGTAACAGATGGAGTCGTCACTCGAGATGTCTGCGGTAACGCTTACAGTTACTGCTGCTATATCGGGTCTTTTCCCATTAAAGTCAAAGCCTGTCCAGGCAATTATTATGTCTATGAGCTGGTCAGTCCGGCTGGTTCCTACTGTTCAGCATACTGTGCAGGTAATTATATTCACATGAGCTCTTTCTACACACTCATGATATTTGTGTCTCTGTTCATTAATCACTATTCATCCAAACTTTCAGACACTGGCAGCATTAACACCAGCCCTACAACTGTCACACCAGTGACCATCTCACCTGGTAATGTTACACACTGAGTCTCTATTGGCTTATTTTCTGAATGCTTTCTAATGTATGTAGGCTACAGATCAGGGCTGCATTTCCCAAAATCATCGTAAGCATAAGTTGATTGTAGAACAAAGGACACAATGGTCTCTATGATCAACTTAGGCTTAAAAAAATGCTATGTTGGCTTTAATTAACTTTTTTATGTCAACAGGTTCCACATAACTTTTTTTTAAGATTTATGTAACATTATTTATTTCAATTAATTTAAGTTAATTACATAAGGTTAATCCAATGTCATTTAGTTGAATAAGGTTAACAGTCTTAATTTTGTCCAAAACAATTAAGTTAATTAAAGGTAGGGTACACAGCAAAAACCCCAGTGTTAAATCAACACTGCTCAGAGCTCATATGGTCCCACTATACTGAGTGTTAAAATTAACACTGAAGCAGTGTTGAAGTTAATGAGATAATTAAGTGATTAATTAAGTGATGATTGGCCATTAGTGGTGACACCTGATGATAACAAGCAGACTCACTGAAGGAAAGAGAAACAAGAACAGAAAAAAGAGAAACACAAGAACTACTGACTTCGAGCCATTATTGCACTTATTATTTTACCAGTTTGACTTTATTTCTGTCATACATCTACACACGGTCTTATTTAGATTTAACAGAAGTTTAGATGGTAATGTTTTATGGAATGTTTCGTTTCATGTCACCATTATGGTGGTCAGTGTTTGCTTTAGTTGGGCTCTTGACACTTTATTATTTAACATTAGTTTTTCTCTGGCTGCTCCAACTCTGTGTTTATAAAGTATATGTGTTGTGGCAAGAGTAACTATGATTTGGGCTGTGTTTCCTGAAAACATTGCAAGCCTAATTTGATCGTACAGACCATTTGTTGCAGTTGGTCTGCGATCAAGTTAGGCTTAAGATGCTTTTGGAAATGCAGCCCTGGTTATGATTTGATGATGAAATTACTAGTGACCTGATTCAATGATGCACCCAAAAAAATCTAACTTTATCATTATGAATATAAACAAATAAGATTTATTTTAGTACTCACTATCAAGATAGCATCTTGATATTGGTAAAGTTTAAAATATATATTTTTTTATTCGCTATCGAGCAGTCGTGAGAGGTCTACAGACATTTGATTTTTATACTTTCTTTTTCAGAGTACTTACATTTTAATTATGTATTGTTATATAAATAAAGTTTAAACAAATTTGGAAAATAAGTTTTTTAGACAATTCCTACCTACCCTACCTTTAAGTTCAATTATCCTAAAATTAATATTTTTACATTCAACCAAAACAAAAAATCCAGTTTCACACAGCAAAAACTCCAGTGTTAAATTAACTCTCATCGGAGTTTATTTGGCTCCAGACTCAAGAGTGTTAAAGTTAATGAGATAATTAAGTGATTAATTGAGTGATGATTGAGAATTATTGAAGACACCTGATGTTAACAAGCAGAATCACTGAAGGAGAAAATCTATTTTTTAAGACACCGTTATGGTGATCAGTGTTTGCTTTAGTTGGGCTCTTGACCCTTAAATCATTAACTTTAGATTTCTGAGCTTCAGTTCAGGATGAGCAGAGAAACATTGAAGTTTTGCTGCATGTTGCTTTATGTAACAGTAACAGTAACTTTGACTGTAAATCATGCATGTAATTGATTTAAATTAGAATATTTTACAATAATAAAAGTTTTTGTATGGCAGCCATTGCTGATAGTCATTTGACCGCTTTTTTAAAGATTTTATTTTTACAGTGTAAATTAAGGAATGCACTTTATGGAAAAGAGCGCGGGTGTCGAGACGTGTTTTCAAAAGTTGAACTTTTAACTTGACAAAGCGTTTTAAGACATAGAGCGAGAAACTGAAAAAGAAGAAGAGATGCAAAAACAGCCAAAGACTCTTGTTTAATGCATTCATTTATATGTTTAGATCTAAAACAACCTTTTCTCTTTATTTATTTATTTTTTTCATCTCCAGGCTAGCTTGGGTGAACAAAGTGCAAGAATTTATATTAAAATCTATGTTATTTGACGTTTATAACGTGAGTGAATCTTCAAAAAGATGAGGGTATACCCACATAGCAACATTGTTTCGGCCCAGATCCGGCCCACATCTGGCACACGTGAAAAGATGATCTGGCCCACATGCAGCATGGAATTACGGCACTTGGGTGGGCCACTCCTGTTTGCCAGATCTGGGCCACAAGCAGGCCATAGCAATGCCACATCTCAGCCAAGAGCAAAGAAATAAACCAGAACTGGAGGATTAAACAACTCCACAAATAGCATTACCAGCTTCACTTATTACCAACCAGACTGACTTTATTTCTGTCAGACGTCTACAAAAGTTTTTATTGAGAATTAACAGAGGTTTAACTATAATGTGTTTCATTTAAAGTCACCATTACAGTGAATAGTGTTTCCATTAGTTGGGCTCTTAACTCTTATTATATCTTTTGTCTTCTTTGGCCGCTGTGACAGTGTGTTTGTCAAACACATTTGCAGCAGCAAAGAAAGCTAAAGTGAAATGAGATCAGGTGATGATGGTTACCTGTTGATGGTTTTATAATCATCATGAAATAACCTGTTTCACTGAGATAATTTGAATCTCACAATTGTGTTGTACCATTAATATATTCTCATCACAAACCCTGTGTTACTGCAGCACGAGGTCCAGCAATATTATAACAATCAGTTAGAAGACTTTAACAAACATGAGCACAAAAAAAAATCCATGGTGACACACTTAGATATCAAAAATCAGCACATGAATCTCAACAAGGGTGACAATATATATTTTTTTTTAGATTAATTCAGAACATCACTGAAAAGCTACTAAATGCCAAAACAAAAACAACAGCAAAAATAAAAGCACATATTTAGAATTAAACAAATTAATAGGACAATTTAGCTGCATAATTTATTCATGTTGCAATGCATGCTGGGAGTTTTGTACAATGATGGTACCCAGCATGCATTGCAGCAAGGTACTTTTGATTGTCACCATTGTTGAGATTCATACGTTGATTATTGATGTCTGTGTGTGTCATCGAACAGTAATGATTCATGCTCATGTTTGTTAAAGTCTTCTAACTGATTGTTATAATATTGCTGGACCTCATGCTGCAGTAACACAGGGTTTGTGATGAGAATATATTAATGGTACAACACAATTTTTAGATTCAAATTATCTCAGTGAAACAGGTAATTTCATGATGATTATAAAACCATCAACAGGTAACCATCATCACCTGATCTCACTTCACTTTAGCTTTCTTTGCTGCTGCAAATGTGTTTGACAAACACACTGTCACAGCGGCCAAAGAAGACAAAAGATATAATAAGAGTTAAGAGCCCAACTAATGGAAACACTATTCACTGTAATGGTGACTTTAAATGAAACACATTATAGTTAAACCTCTGTTAATTCTCAATAAAAACTTTTGTAGACGTCTGACAGAAATAAAGTCAGTCTGGTTGGTAATAAGTGAAGCTGGTAATGCTGTTTGTGGAGTTGTTTAATCCTCCAGTTCTGGTTTATTTCTTTGCTCTTGGCTGAGATGTGGCATTGCTATGGCCTGCTTGTGGCCCAGATCTGGCAAACAGGAGTGGCCCACCCAAGTGCCGTAATTCCACGCTGCATGTGGGCCAGATCATCTTTCCATGTGTGCCAGATGTGGGCCGGATCTGGGCCGACACAATGTTGCTATGTGGGTAGCTACTCACCAATAGCAGATTACAAGAGGACAGTTTGTCTGTTATCTTCTGAACTATTCCGAGATGTGTCAAAAGTCTTTTTCTTCATATTTAATTGCTCTCCAATACAATCAATACAATGTGCACGCTGTACCTGTGTGTGCAATTGACTCCTCCACCATTAAAACCATTGTAGGAACATTTACAACATTTATTAACCTCTTTTTTAAAAGTTTTTAATGACTTATTTTCTTTTAATGAAAGTGACCCTGAGAGTAAAAAACATTAAAAATCATTAGGAAATCCTTGGTGGGCTGCGCCAGTGCTAAGCACATGTTTGGTGGAGCAAAAGTCTCAGTAAGCCTAAGTCCAGCGGCGCCACTGATTGTTGGTGAAAATAATCTATTAAAAACAAATAACCACTTTAGGTCCGTGATGAGATTAGTGATTCATTACTTTTTATGATGAAATTTAAATCACCTGATCATCTTTGTTTCTTGTTTTCTTTTGCAACAAATTATGTTTTGATAAACACTGTTACAAACTGACATAAAGAGCCAAGAGTCAAACTGACCAACTAAAGGACACACTGATCACCATAACTGTGACTTCAAAAAACTATTACTTTTAATAAATCTTCAACATCTAAACCTGTGTTAATGCTCAATAAGAACTTCTGTAGACGTCTGACAGAAATAAAGTCAGTCTGGTTAGTAATAGTGAAGCTGGTGTTTGTGGAGTTGTTTAATCCTCCTCTGCTGAGATCTTCAGAGGTTTTGACCCAGTCCCATTTCTACCCCTGACCTCTACACTTTCCCCTAGCCCTGTGTTTCACACATTCACGTGATAATTCAGTAATAAAAACTGAATTTACTGTATAACGCTAGCCTGGGTTTCCCCATGCTGCCTTGTGCGCAGCGCGATTTTATTCACGCTGCTAGGCAGTCTGGCATGGACCAGATTTTCGCCTCAGTTAGGGAACCAATCACAGAACGGGGAGGGAGCAGCAAGACGATGACGACATCTATGCGACACACCGAAGCAGTTTGTTTATATCTATGGATCTAACATGAGACGTAAAAATATGCATATTTTTAGGAACACATGTACAAAAATATGCCTGTATTTCAAGTTGATAAAATAATTTAAAATCAATCAGTTTATTTGTGCCCACGCGCCACGCCCTCCCAGGATCTATAACGTTACCAAGGCTACTTTCACTTTTAAAAAATTCTTCATAACCGCGCGCGCGATCTGCTTGCAGTCGTCGAGATGGATGCTGAGGAGTTGAAGAAAAAGAATAGCTAGTGGAGATTGTAAAGTTGTCGACAATACGTCATCAAAAATAAAGTCAGTGTGTGGGAGAAATTTGGAGTTATCTGAAGAAAATATTGTGAAAGGCTTTGCTGCAAACATGTTCGTGTTGGATAGCCGCAAATGTGGAACTTCATCCCCGAGGAAACACGCAGAAACTGTGGTAAGAAAGCAGTTCTATCGAACGGTATTTTTCTAATTTAACACTGTTAAGTATGCGTGGTGTGCAGGGCGTGTTTGAACCCAAAATGGTCAGATGTAGGCTAGACGAAATTGCGTGGCATATAGTGTTGTAGCCGCGTCTGTTCCATTGGTAAAATGTGATAAGGCTAACGTTACTCAGTTTTGTGGTAACGTTAGCCATGTTCTTCATGTACCGGCCTTTTGACAGCTTCGGCTGAAGTTGTCCTTGTGTTAATTGTCCTGTAATAACTTCTGTATGACCTGGCAATAAACATTTTTGTAAGTGTGTCTATAATGTGATAGTCTAAACTGATTTTATTTCGGGTTCGGGTCGGGTGTCGCTTCTATTTTAAGTGGGTCGGGTGTAGGGCTGTGCGATATATATCGTGAGATTGTTATGCGCATCTCGTCAGTAAAGCCGGTTCCTTGATTAGTAGTAAATCGCTATCACCTGCTTTCAGATGAAGCGGCATTTAGGGCTGAGGAGATAATTAAGTGATTAATTTAGTGATGATTGAGCATTATTGAAGACACCTGATGTTAACAAGCAGAATCACTGAAGAAGAAAATCACAAATTGTAAGTTACCATTAAGGTGATGGGTGTTTGCTTTAGTTGGGCTCTAGACCATTATATGTTTACTTTAATATTTACTGTTGTTTGTCTGCTGTTATTGATTTATAACAGTTAAATGAACAAAGTAAAATGTTATCTATCTTATAGTGTTGGTTATGTTTTGACATAATCATGCTGTGATCTGAAATAGGAAACTTATTGAGATAGTTTGGTTTAACTTGTTAGCTGCAGTTTAGTGATTCTACAGCCTATGATTCAGTAGTTTACTTATAATTCTAAATATTTAATAAACATTGTTCTGATCAAAAGACATTCAGATAAATTCATTTAAAACACAGACATCAATAATCAGCCTGTGAATCTCAACAATGGTGACAATAATAAAGCATGTTGCAGTGGCTGCCACCAATCACAACTCATTAATGGCTCCCATCATGCATTGCGGTATGAATAAATTATGATCTGAATTGTCTATGTAATTTACTTTTCCTAATTGAATATTCTGCTCCTCACCATTGTTGAGATGCATAGACTGAATCTTGACATCTGTGTGTGCCTAAAAGAATGATTTTTTTTTTTAAGCAACTTTTAAGAAATCCTTTATATTATATCAAAAATGCTGGGCATTTATGCAGATTCACTAACCAACAACATAAATCGAAGTCAGAAAGAAGGATTTTAATGAGTTCAGTGATCAAGTTAAAATGATGATTGTCATAATATAACCACACCATCAGATCACTTTTTTTTCTTTGTTTATCTGTCAGTTATAACTCAGATACAGCAGCCAAATAAAATCTAAAGTACACGTATAATGGTCTAGAGCCTAACTAAAGCAAACACCCATCACCTTAATGGTAACTTACAATTTGTGATTTTCTCCTTCAGTGATTCTGCTTGTTAACATCAGGTGTCTTCAATAATGTTCAATCATCACTAAATTAATCACTTAATTATCTCATTAACTTAAACACTCTTGAGTGTGGACTCATACACTCCCAGGAGTGTTAATTTAACACTGGAGTTTTTGCTGTGAAAGAGCCGTAATTAACTGCCCACATAGCAACATTGTTTCGGCCCAGATCCGGCCCACATCTGGCACACGTGAAAAGATGATCTGGCCCACATGCAGCATGGAATTACGGCACTTGGGTGGGCCACTCCTGTTTGCCAGATCTGGGCCACAAGCAGGCCATAGCAATGCCACATCTCAGCCAAGAGCAAAGAAATAAACCAGAACTGGAGGATTAAACAACTCCACAAATAGCATTACCAGCTTCACTTATTACCAACCAGACTGACTTTATTTCTGTCAGACGTCTACAAAAGTTTTTATTGAGAATTAACAGAGGTTTAACTATAATGTGTTTCATTTAAAGTCACCATTACAGTGAATAGTGTTTCCATTAGTTGGGCTCTTAACTCTTATTATATCTTTTGTCTTCTTTGGCTGCTGTGACAGTGTGTTTGTCAAACACATTTGCAGCAGCAAAGAAAGCTAAAGTGAAATGAGATCAGGTGATGATGGTTACCTGTTGATGGTTTTATAATCATCATGAAATAACCTGTTTCACTGAGATAATTTGAATCTCACAATTGTGTTGTACCATTAATATATTCTCATCACAAACCCTGTGTTACTGCAGCACGAGGTCCAGCAATATTATAACAATCAGTTAGAAGACTTTAACAAACATGAGCACAAAAAAAAATCCATGGTGACACACTTAGATATCAAAAATCAGCACATGAATCTCAACAAGGGTGACAATATATTTTTTTTTTTAGATTAATTCAGAACATCACTGAAAAGCTACTAAATGCCAAAACAAAAACAACAGCAAAAATAAAAGCACATATTTAGAATTAAACAAATTAATAGGACAATTTAGCTGCATAATTTATTCATGTTGCAATGCATGCTGGGAGTTTTGTACAATGATGGTACCCAGCATGCATTGCAGCAAGGTACTTTTGATTGTCACCATTGTTGAGATTCATACGTTGATTATTGATGTCTGTGTGTGTCATCGAACAGTAATGATTCATGCTCATGTTTGTTAAAGTCTTCTAACTGATTGTTATAATATTGCTGGACCTCATGCTGCAGTAACACAGGGTTTGTGATGAGAATATATTAATGGTACAACACAATTTTTAGATTCAAATTATCTCAGTGAAACAGGTAATTTCATGATGATTATAAAACCATCAACAGGTAACCATCATCACCTGATCTCACTTCACTTTAGCTTTCTTTGCTGCTGCAAATGTGTTTGACAAACACACTGTCACAGCGGCCAAAGAAGACAAAAGATATAATAAGAGTTAAGAGCCCAACTAATGGAAACACTAATCACTGTTATGGTGACTTTAAATGAAACACATTATAGTTAAACCTCTGTTAATTCTCAATAAAAACTTTTGTAGACGTCTGACAGAAATAAAGTCAGTCTGGTTGGTAATAAGTGAAGCTGGTAATGCTGTTTGTGGAGTTGTTTAATCCTCCAGTTCTGGTTTATTTCTTTGCTCTTGGCTGAGATGTGGCATTGCTATGGCCTGCTTGTGGCCCAGATCTGGCAAACAGGAGTGGCCCACCCAAGTGCCGTAATTCCACGCTGCATGTGGGCCAGATCATCTTTCCATGTGTGCCAGATGTGGGCCGGATCTGGGCCGACACAATGTTGCTATGTGGGTGACAAGCTGAGCCATATCGCATTAAGTATCGCTGGCGATACGTCCGCGATATTAATGCGATATGGCTCAGCTTGTCAGTTAATTACGGCTCTTTGTAGTAAATGCCGCTCCATCTGAAAGCAGGTGATGGTGATTTACTACTAATCAAGGAACCGGCTTTACTGACGAGATGCGCATAACAATCTCACGATATCGCACAGCCCTAGTCGGGTGCAGATTTTAATTAGTGCTGTTGACGGAAAACGGGTTGGGTGCGGTTTTAAGCAGGGTAGGCGGGTGCGGATTTACAAAATCGGACCCGTGCAGGACTCTGGTGTACACATAAATCTCTGACCCATCGTCTTCTTCTTTGTTGAATTTCTGTCGCTCTACATACGTAATCTGGTATAATTGAAACGATTGGCTATGAGCTACGTACAGGCGCATTTGATAGACATTTGTAGCGCCCAATAAACGGCTCTGGGCATTCGTAAACCACGCCTCAAATACGAGAAAATGCACATGTGGTTCCCAGACCACGTCTCAAAGAGAAAGTGGTCTGACGTTAGCCAGGCTAGTATAAAGCGTAATTTAATGGAATTTCTCGAATGTTCGATGAGTTAATAAAAAGGTCAGTACACTTAAATCAAATCATGATATACACTGTTAACCCTTGCTGTAAAAAAGGCGTAATTCAGACAGTATCATACCATTTTCCATTAAAACAGTAATATACCGTAGAAAACAAAAATAGCCTACAGGAATATACTGTAAATCAACAGTGCTCAAAGTCGACACTTAGAGGCTGTTTTCACAATCACACCCTATACCCTCATTCACTATTCCCTACATTAGTTCACTAATAAAGTCCCCTTGACAGAGTGAATAAAGGAAGTGAGTGAATTGAGAAACTGATGAACACCTGATAAGCAGAATCACTGAAGGAGAGAGACAAACAAGAACAGAAAAAAGAGAAACACAAAAACTACAACTGACTTCCAGCAACACTGAGTGTGAAACCAGTTTACAAACCAGTTTACGATTATTTCTTTCATACATGTACAAAAGTTCTTGTTGAGAATTAACAAAGATTTAGTTAATAATAAAGTTTGTTGTCACCATGATGGAGATCAGTATTTGCTTTACTGTATTCACTTGTCCCTTGACTTCTTACCTTTCATCTCTCTCTGACTGCTGTAACAGTGAGTTTATAAAACACATTTGTTATGGCAAGAAAAAGTCAAGAGGAAGATGATCAGGTGTTTTTATTCTTTTGTGATGTTGTCACAATCATCCTGGACATGTCTGATTTTCAGATTATTCCTGTATATGTTCATTGAAATTATGGGTATGTCATATTTAGCATAAATCTGTGTATCTACAAAATGAAATCAATATTTCTGTTATCAGGTCTTCTGAAAAATAACAATCATATAGTGCATTCAATTTTATTATACTCCTGCTTGACTCAGACACACACAGACATCAACAATCAGCGTATGAATCTCAACAATGGTGAAAAGTTTCATGTCGCAATGCATGCTGGGTTCCAGGATAATATAAAACTCCCAGCATGCACTGCTGCATGAATAATAAAAAAAAAGAAATATTGCCACCATTGTTGAGATTCATGTGCTAAATTGTGATATCTCTGTGTTTCTAAAACATAGTGTAGCTCTGTTTTTTTTTGGTTTATGCATGATGTGTTAAAAAAAAGAGTCATAGTAATTTGTTGCTGTGGTTTCACAGTAGTGCTAATGTAACACTTTTAATTGTAAAACTATGAATGAATAAGAATTAATTCCTTAGTGAATGAACAGGCAATATGATGATTTTGTCATCATAAGCATTACAACCACAATCATTCATAAACTGTGTGTGTGCACAAGTGTGACTTGCAAAAACACAGCTCAAGCAGCAAAAGAAAAACTAATGTTTTAGCATCAGCATCCCAACTAAAGCAAGCACTGATCTCTATAATGGTAACTTCAAACCAAACATTTTCAATTAAACATCTTAATTCTGTAGATGTATGAAATAAAGTCATACTGGTTAATAATAAGTGTAATAATGTGTAATGGCTGGAAGTCAGTTGTAGGTCTTGTGTTTCTCTATTTTCTGTTCTAACAGCAGGTGTTCATCACTAATGCTCAACAATCACTTACACATTCCCTTAATTATCTCACTGCAACACTGTCTCAATGTTACTTTTTACTCATTGTAGTGTGGATTTCCTGTGGGGTTGAAAGGGTTAACAGTGTAAGATAAAAAGACACACTCACAAAATGTATTTTAACAGTAATAAACTGTAAGTTATAAAACAGGTTTATACTGGCAACACTGTTGCCAGTAGTTTACTGTAAAATTATTTTTTTGGGTCACCATTGTGCAGAAGAGTGGAGCCTGTGCTTCAGTCCAGGAGAAGATCTACAAACATTGATGATTTGCTGCATGTTGCTTTATTTAACAGGCGGTGACTGTGTAGTTGCTGGTCCAGTGGAAATCTCTTTATGTGCAATAGTTTTTTAGTGGTCTTAAATGAAAGAAGTTCACAGTTTTACTTTGCTCACATTATTAATGCATTATAAATTTTAGTTAATACATTTAAATGACAGTTGGTCAATTTAAGGCAGTCGGTTTCTGCAAGTGTAATTAGTTCATTTGAATTAGAATTTAGTGCATTTTTACAGAAACAAACTAGACTACAGTAAAGAACTGTACAATTAACAGTAAATTACTGGCAACAGTGTTGCCAGTATTTTACTGTAAAAAAACCCGGTAAGGTCTAACAGTGTGATCTTTTCTGTATTTATTCTTTGAATTTATGGGTATTTCATATTTAGCATATATCTGTAAATCTACAACATAAAATCAATACTTCTGTAATCAGGTCTTCTGAAGAATATCATAATCATATAGTGCATTAAAAACTCTTGCTTGGCTCAGACACACACAGACATCAACAATCAGCACATGAATCTCAACAATGGTGACAATCAAAAGTTTCATGTCGCAATGCATGCTGGGTTCCAGGATCATATAAAACTCCCAGCATGCACTGCTGCATGAATAAAAAAATATATATTGCCACCGTTGTTGAGATTCATGTGCTAAATTGTGATATCTCTGTGTTTCTACAAGACAGTGTAGCTCTGTTTCTCTGGTTATGCATGATGTGTTAAAAAAATGAATCATTGTAATTTATTGTTGTGGTTTCACAGTGGTGGTAATGTAACACTTTTGATTGAGAATGAATTCCTTAGTGAATTAACAGGCAATATGATGATTTTGTCATCATAATCATTATAACCGCAATCATTCATAAACTGTGTGTGTGCACAAGTGTGACTTGCAAAAACACAGCTCAAGCAGCAAAAGAAACACTAACGTTATAGCATCAGCATCCCAACTAAAGCAAGCACTGATCTCTATAATGGTAACTTCAAACCAAACATTTTCAATTAAACATCTTAATTCTGTAGATGTATGAAATAAAGTCATACTGGTTAATAATAAGTGTAATAATGTGTAATGGCTGGAAGTCAGTTGTAGTTCTTGTGTTTCTCTATTTTCTGTTCTAACAGCAGGTGTTCATCACTAATGCTCAACAATCACTTACATATTCCCTTAATTATCTCACTGCAACACTGTCTCAATGTTACTTTTACTCTTTGTAGTGTGGATTTCCCTGTGGGGTTGAAAGGGTTAACAGTGTAAGATAAAAAGACACACCCACAAAATGTATTTTAACAGTAACAAACTGTAAGTTATAAAACAGGTATATACTGGCAACACTGTTGCCAGTAGTTTACTGTAAAATGTATTTTTTGGGTCACCATTGTGCAGAAGAGTAGAGCCTGTGCTTCAGTCCAGGAGAAGATCTACAAACATTGATGATTTGCTGCATGTTGCTTTATTTAACAGGCGGTGACTGTGTAATTGCTGGTCCAGTGGAAATCTCTTTATTTACAAAAGTTTTGTTGTGGTTTCAAATAAAATAAGTTCACAGTAATACTTTGCTCACGTTATTAATGCATTATAAATTTGAGTTAATACATTTAAATGACAGTTGGTTTCTGCAAGTGTAATTAGTTAACTCGAGTTTTAGTGCATTTTTACAGTAAAGAACTGCACAATTAACAGTAAATTACTGACAACAGTGTTGCCAGTATTTTACTGTAATAAAAACCTGGTAAGGTCTAACAGTGCAGAGAATCAGACATGTCCAGGCTGATTGTGACATTATCACAAAAGCCAAAAACACCTGATCATCTTCCTCTTGGCTTTTTCTTGCCATAACAAATGTGTTTTATAAACTCACTGTTACAGCAGCCAGAGAGAGATGAATGGTAAGAAGTCCAGGGACAAGTGACCAACTAAAGCAAATACTGATCTCCATCATGGTTACAACAAACTTTATTATTAACTATATCTCTGTTAATTCTCAACAAGAACTTTTGTACATGTATGAAAGAAATAATCGTAAACTGGTTTCACACTCAGTGTTGCTGGAAGTCAATTGTAGTTTTTGTGTTTCTCTTTTTTCTGTTCTTGTTTCTCTGTCCTTCAGTGATTCTGCTTATCAGGTGTTCATCAGTTTCTCAATTCACTCACTTCTTTTCATTCACTCTGTCAAGGGGACTATATTAGTGAACTAATGTAGGGAATAGTGAATGAGGGTATAGGGTGTGATTGTGAAAACAGCCTCTGAGTGTCGATTTTGAGCATTGTTAATTCACAGTATATTCCTGTAGGCTAGTTTTGTTTTCTACAGTATTTTACTGTTTTAATGGAAAATGGTATGATATTGTCAGAATTTGGCCTTTTTTTACAGCAAGGGTTAACAGCAGAGTTGTATAGTCCAGGGGTCAGAAAGTAAAAGTCCTGCCATGTGTTTATTCCACCCATGAACTCAGTCATCTGATTTCACTAATTAGTTCTCTCTCCTGCTGAATTAGCAAATCCAGGTGATTGGAACAAAATACTGAGGAGGACTTTTACTTTCTGAACCTGGACGTTACGCCTCTGCATAGCAATGCCACATGTCAGCCAAGAGCAAAGAAATAAACCAGAACTGGACATTATCGTAGCCAAAATAATCTGTGTATATTAAATATGGAGTAATTTCAGCCACAGCCTCAGATGAAATCAACTGAAGAGAAAAGAAGACATTAAATCTGTGAAGATCTCAGCAGAGGAGGATTAAACAACTCCACAAACAGCATTACCAGCTTCACTTATTACTAACCAGACTGACTTTATTTCTGTCAGACGTCTACAAAAGTTTTTATTGAGAATTAACAGAGGTTTAACTCTGTTTCATTTGAAGTCACCATAACAGTGATAAATGTTTCCATTAGTTGGGCTCTTAACTCTTATTATATCTATTGTCTTCTTTGGCTGCTGTGACAGTGTGTTTGTCGAACACATTTGCAGCAACAAAGAAAGCTAAAGTGAAATGAGATCAGGTAATGATGGTCACCTGTTGATGGTTTTATAATCATCATGAAATAGACTGATTCTCTGAGGTATTTTATAATCTAACAATTATGTTGTTCCACTAATATATTCACATCACAAACTTTGTGTTATTGCAGCATGAGATCCAGCAATATATCAATCGGTTTAAATCTTTTAACAAGGGTGAAACAAAAAATCAGACCCATGCTGACACACACAGATATCAACAATCAGCGTATGAATCTCAACAATGGTGACAATCACAAATATTTATATAAACAGATAAATTCAGAACATCACTGAAAAGCTACTAATTCACAACAAAAACAACAGCAAAAAAATGAATGTAAATATTTAGAATTAAACAAAATAATAGGACAATTCAGCTGCATAATTTATTCATACTGCAATGCATGCTGGGAGTTTTGTACTATGCTGGTACCCAGCATGTATTGCAGCAAGGTACTTTTGATTGTCACCATTGTTGAGATTCATACGCTGATTGTTGATGTCTGTGTGTGTTAAAGTAATTGACTTTTGCATGCTCATGTTTGTTGAAGTCCTCTAACTTATTTTTATAATATTACTGGATCTCATGCTTTAGTAACACAGGAATTAGATTAAAATATTTCACTTAATCAGTCTATTTCATGATGATTACAAAACCATCACCAGATAACCATGATCACCTGATCGCATTTCACTTTATCTTTCTTTGCTGCTGCAAATGTGTTCGACAAACACACTGTCACAGCGGCCAAAGAAGACAAAAGATATAATAAGAGTTAAGAGCCGAACTAATGGAAACACTAATCACTCTTATGGTGACTTCAAATGAAACAGAGTTAGACCTCTGTTAATTCTCAATAAAACTTTTGTAGACGTCTGACAGAAATAAAGTCAGTCTGGTTAGTAATAAGTGAAGCTGGTAATGCTGTTTGTGGAGTTGTTTAATCCTCCTCTGCTGAGATCTTCACAGATTTAATGTCTCTTGTCTTCATTTGATTTCATCTAAGATTGTGGCTGAAATTACTCCATATTTAATATACACAGATTGTTTGGCTACGATAAGGTCCAGTTGTGGTTTATTTCTTTGCTCTTGGCTGACATGTGGCATTGCTATGCAGAGGTGGAAAGTCCAGGTTCAGAAAGTAAAAGTCCTCCTCAGTATTTTGTTCCAATCACCTGGATTTGCTAATTCAGCAGGAGAGAGAACTAATTAGTGAAATCAGATGACTGAGTTTATGGGTGGAATAAACACATGGCAGGACTTTTACTTTCTGACCCCTGGACTATACAACTCTGGTTAACAGTGTATACTGGAACTGACTAGTCAAATTTGTCAGAATTATTTTGGTTCTCAGATTTACCAGAGCCTTGGAGCCGTATTGTAGTTTTCTTCATCATCTTCAGAAAAGTTTAAATAAATTCAACTAGCCTGACTTGGCAATGTTTATCCTTAACCCAGCGGGCATCTTGATGTCAAAATTACGTCAAGAAATAGGTCAAAAATGAAAGTCATATTGACGTCAAAGTGTTGATGTCAATTTGATGTCAAGATTTGACCTCTGCTGATGTCATTTTGCCAAACAAAAAGGTGAAATGCATGGCCGTACACTTATCACCAGCTTCACTTAAAACTAACCAGATTTACTTTATTTAATTTCCGGTTTAAATAAATATAATATTTAAATAGTTTAAAATATATTAAACATATTTTGATGACACCATGATGGTGGTTAGCGTTTGCTTTAGTTGTGCTCTTGACCCTTGATTCTTTAAAATAAAATTTTCTCTGGCTGCTATAACTGTGTGTTTATAAAGCACAACTGTTGTAGCTAAAAAAGCCATGAGATCAGGAGATGTTGGTGGTTTATTGAAGATGATGACAATATCATCATGTAATTGCCTGAATCGCTGATCTTATTCAGTGTCTAATGTTATGTTATATAGGACTTGTGATTTTAATGTTGTATTATAATAGAAGCCATTTAATTTAAGAGCATGAGAATAACGTTTTTTTTTTAATTAATAAAGGATTTTAAAAACATTTAATGCATTAAACTCAACATTGTTACTTAGCTATCAAGAATCAGTGTATGACTCTCAACAATGGTGACAATCAATGAAATTCTTCATGCTGCAGTGCATGCTGGGAACCACCAATCAAAACTCACCCATATCTCCCAGCATGCATTGCGGCATTAATACATTATGCAGCTGTAGTTGATCTGATTATCTGGATATTTTGTTTGATTGTCACCATTGTTGAGATTCATATGCTGTTTCTTGATGTCTGTGTGTGTCTCAGTAATGCCATAGATGAAAGGTTTTTGTGCACTAAATAGTTATTAAAAACCATGTACATTATTTGATAAACAACACTGTTAGATATGCTGTAGAATCAAATTACTTCTATCATGAATAAAACCGCTTTTAAACCACAAGTCCCATATAACCAAAGCATTAGACACTGAACATAATCAGGGATTCAGGCAGTTACATGATGATTTCATCAATAAACAGCCAACATCTCCTGATCTCAGTTTCTGATGGCTTTTTTAACTACATCAATTGTGCTTTATAAACACACAGTTAAAGCAGCCAGAGAAATTTTTATATTAAAGAGTCAAGGGTCAAGAGCACAACTAAAGCAAACGCTAACCACCATCATGGTGACTTTAAAATACAAAATATGATTTCATTAAAATGGAAATTAAATAAAGTAAATCTGGTTAGTGTAAGTGAAGCTGGTGATAAGTGTACGGCCATGCATTTCACCTTTTTGTTTGGCAAAATGACATCAGCAGAGGTCAAAATCTTGACATCAAATTGACATCGACACTTTGACGTCAATTTGACTTTCATTTTTGACCAATTTCTTGACGTAATTTTGACATCAATTTGATGTCATATTGATGTTAAATTGACATCAAATGCCCACTGGGAAGGCTTGGCCACACAGTTTGGCCAATATTTTTTATACTGTGCTGGGAAATATATTTACATTTTATTTATTTGCATTTTTAAATTTATTAACATTCAACTTTTTTTTTCAGCTGTTACTGATTATAACTGTTATGCTGATTTCTCTCATTGCAGATATAAATATAACGCTGGAGGAAGGATGCACCGTAAGTTGAGTTTCTGAAATTGAAGTTTTATATTTTAACAATATAAGTGCATGGTCTAAAAGGGTCGTCTCTATTCTCTTAAAGGGGTCATGAACTGGATTGTTTTATTATTTTATAATGTTCCCTGGGGTGCCCTTATAATGTTAGTATGATTTTTACATAAAAAATTGTCATAATTTATAAATAAAAGCCATTTTTCCAAGCCTGATTTCTGCCTCAGATTTGAACGCTCCGTTTTAAGGGGCGTGTCTGCTGTGAGACTGCAGTGCAAACGCCCACTGCTGTGATTGGCTGACATGCTTGCATATGAAATAGCTAGTATTACATGAACTCTCTCGAAAACTTTTACTACGTTTTTACTATTACAGCTATCGAGATTAACAAATCGTGAAAAGTATCGTTTAAAGCATTATATTTAAATCTATTCCATCACATGAAAGGTTGCAGCATGATGAGCACTGAGCAGATGACAGACAGTCTGTTGATCGCGTGAATAAAGATCTTATCATTGCAACGCAATTTTTGCACTCTCACAAATGCTTACACCAAATCACAATGCAAACACGATGTGAGTACACAGTAAGAGCTTCGTTGTGTAGTGTAACAGTGTCATTATGTCATCACGAGTTTGGTAAGTGTCCAGATAAGCTCTCGCGGCTCGCGCTGTGCTGTTTGATTGACAGCTTGGGCGAAAGGGATCGTTCTTTGATCGCTTTCTGTAGGCTATATAATTTAATAACAGTTTTAAAAAAAGATTATTTTCATAATACTACGAGAAATTATGTGAAGTTGATTGTTAGTCACTGATGCATAAACAGTATTGAACGATTTTAAGAGAAATATCTGAACTTGAATAATTACACCGAAATCACTGATCGCAGATCAGGCATTAGAATACACATGGTTGCTTCCCACTAAGCAAAATGATGTCCAAAAGACGTATTTTCAACGTCTTTGTCACAAAAATCGGACGTTGAAAAGACGTCCACTGAGGGTCTAGAATGAAAGTTGTTATGACGTCTTTTTTTGACGTGTTCTGCACGTCCGATATAGACGTTCATCGAACCTTCGTACAAGGTTAAAACTAGTTCAGATGTGGGCATTGTGGACATATTTCAACATCATTTATTGTCTCATTTAGACATAATTACTTTGACTATTGCTGTCAGATGATCTCAGTGAGAATTAATAGAGGTTTAGATGTTGATATTTGTTTAATTTGAAGTGTCACCATTGTGGTGATCAATGTTTGCTTTAGTTGGGCTCTTGGTCCCCGTTCCTTATACTTTAACTTTTATTTGACTGCTTTAACTGTGTGTTTGTAAAACACAAATGTTGTGGCAGAGAAAACTGATATTAAGTAAGATCAGCTGTTTTCAGCTTATGGTTGATGATGAAATCATCACGAAACAAGTATCAAATGTTGTCAGATGTTTTTGCATTCATAACCACCAACCTTGTGGAACTGCAATATTGGTGCGAAAAGCATTAAAATGATCACTTATTTGAAGGTGTATAAAGCATGTGCACATGATGTTTTGAGCAAGTGTATCATATAGTCACACACAGGCATCAAGATTTTGGATATGATTCACAACAATGGTGACAATTAAAACAAAAAAGCTTGAGAATCAAGGATGAGTTTTGTACTATGAAAGCTACCCATCATGCATTGCAGCATGAAGCATTTTTTTATTAATTGTCACCATTGTTGTGAATCATGTGTACAATATTGATGTCTGTGTGTGACTATATGATACATTTGCTCAAAACATCATGTGCACATGCTTTATATACCTTCAAATAAGTGATCATTTTAATGCTTTTCGCTAGAGGTGGGCGATACTCCAAATTTTGGTATCGATCCGATGCCAAGTAAATACAGGGCCAGTATCGCCGATATCGATACCGATACCAATACTTTTTCATTTTAAAAGCATGCACTTGAACTTGTATGCACTTTCCTGTGCTAGAGCAGTGAGTCATGATTTATGAGGTGAATGCATCATTAATATGCTAAATCTGAAAACGTTTTCATGACTACTAAATATTTTGTGATTTGTGCTCTCAACTCGCCTGTAATTATTAGTCAGTGACTTTTACAAAACTACCCTAATTATAGTAAAAGTACTATTGTACACTAGCCTACTGTTCAAAAGTTTGGGGTCTGTAAGATTTTTAATTCTCTTCTGCATTTATTTGATCAAAAATACAGTAAAAACTGTAATATTACAATTTAACATAGGCTATCTGTTTTCTATGTCATACTAAACTGTAATTTATTCAATTACTCCAGTTATGATGATAATTCATTTTAATATGCTGATTTACAGCTCAGAAAACATTTCTTATTATCAATGTTGAAAACAGTTTCATATTTTTTTGTGGAAACCATGATGCAGAATTATTTGATGAACCAAGTTGAAAGAACAGCATTTATATGAAGTATATTTTTTTAACAGTGAAAAACCCTTGACTGTCACTTTTGATCAATTTAATGCATCGATCCTTGTTGAATAAAAATATTAATTTCATTAAAAAAAATCTTACTGTCCTCAACATTTTGAACCGTTATATACACTTTTGCTTTGTTTATTGCAAAATAACTCCCGATTGTTTCTCTGTCATCTAAGCAAGGCTTCGTTTCCCAAACGTGCCTGTGAGCTCAGTGAAGCACCAGCATCGAACGCTCTCTGTGATTGATTGGTTTCGTCTTGTATCCAGATGACTAGGAGAAAAAGTTCTATCCTACACAATTATCCGCTAACATTCGCTTATTTTTCCACTTAGAAGCTTATTTTACGCACTGAATTGCGTGCTAAATGAATAAAAATTACTGGTAAAAAAACACACATTTGGATCGATATTTTTATGTGAGGATCGATCCTTTTCGATACCACGTCAGTATCGAAATTTTAGGATCGATCCGCCCACCTCTACTTTTCGCACAAATATTGCAGTTCCACAAGGTTGGTGGTTATGAATGTCAAAACATCTGACGACATTTGATGATTTTTTTGTGATGATTTCATCATCAACCATAAGCTGAAAACAGCTGATCTTATGTATTATTCTCTGCCACAACATTTGTGTTTTACAAACACACAGTTAAAGCAGTCAAATAAAAATTAAAGTAAAAGGAACGGGGACCAAGAGCCCAACTAAAGCAAACATTGATCACCACAATGGTGACACTTCAAATTAAACAAATATCAACATCTAAACCTCTTTTAATTCTCACTAAGATCATCTGACAGCAATAGTCAAAGTAATTATGTCTAAATAAGACAATAAATGATGTTGAAATATGTACAATGGCCACATCTGAACTAGTTTTAACCTTGTATGAAGGTTCGATGAATGTCTATATCGGACGTGCAGAACACGTCAAAAAAAGACGTCATAACAACTTTCATTCTAGACCCTCAGTGGACGTCTTTTCAACGTCCGATTTTTGTGACAAAGACGTTGAAAAGACGTCTTTTGGACATCATTTTGCTTAGTGGGTTACATGTTGCTGGCAGATCCGTGTCGGGAAATTGTGATTGACTGATTTAATAAAGTTTAACCATGCTGGAATCCGAAGGAAGCTTATGACTGTCTTCTTCCACAAACAGGCACTGCACAATATTTAGTCAACAGCATGTTTATTGCTTGTAAGTAGCTCGATCCGGTAGCAATTATCATGTCGTCCTATGTTATTTAGCATGTTTGGGCGAATCGGTGGGTGGGGCTAAACAGGCCGTGTTGAAGTAGGCGATAGGCGTTGATCTTCTTTTGTGGAGGCGGTGTTTTATCCTCTTTGACGTCATAGTTCCCCACTTTGAAAAACGAGTCGTTTGCTGAGCCTGATGTCTATAAAAGCTTTTATTGGACTAACAAGGTAGTTTTCAGTTCTGAAACTTACAGGATATTATTATAGTATGATGATCTCTTATATGTCAAAAGCTCAAGGAAACTTTGTTTTCTCAGTTCATCACCCCTTTAATGAGTAATGGGTGTGTTTTGGGCGTAACGTGCAACAAACCAATCAGAGTCTCATCTTCCATTCCCTTTAAAAGTCAGTTGCGCTCGCTTCATGGCAGATTCGCTATTTACATGATGCAATTTGGAAGTGGAAAGACTGAATGCTTCTCCAGAGAGGAAACGGATCTGCTTATGCGCGAGGTTAAAGCGCAAGAACACCATCTACGGGACAAGCCGGATTCCACGTTATCTTTATGTACACAATATTAATCTTTTACATTGTAATCCTTTTGTTTTTAATATTTGGCATGTTTGTGTGCTGCTGCGCGTCCCTGTGTGTGTAATAAGCAGAGTGTACGCGAGTTGTGGACTTGCCTATAGGCTCATATTACGAACATGCTCTTTAAATAACCAAAAATAAATAAATACTGCGCCATTGACTTTAGACCAGGTTTCAGTTGGTCAATGATGCGTCTTTCAGTTCCTCAAATTAGAAACGTACCATCAATGCGCCTGAACACACCTCGTTTTCAGACCAGAAGCCCATGGCCGAACAAATGGGCGCAAATGCATTTGCTATTTAAACAACGTGGCGCAGGACGTGAAAATGAAAACTGCGTTGGGCTGAAACTAGCAAAACACACTTGCGTAGCGCCTGGCGCTGCATTGCACCGGGTGTGTGATAGAGCCTTACACAGTAAAAACCCCAGTGTTAAATCAACACTGCTCAGAGTACATATGGTCCCACTCTACAGAGTGTTAAAATTAACACTGAAGCAGTGTTGAAGTTAATGAGATAATTAAGTGATTAAGTGATGATTGGCCATTAGTGGTGACAGTCCTGATGTTAATAAGCAGAATCATTGATGGAAAGAGAAAAAACAATAACAGAAAAAAGAGAAACACAAGAACTACTGACTTCGAGTCATTACACATTGTTGCACTTATTATTACCAGTTTGACTTCATTTCTGATACATCGACAAAAGTTCTTGAGATTCAACAGAAGTTTAGACGGTAATGTTTTATGGAATTTTTCTTTTCAAGTTACCATTATGGTGATCAGTGTTTGCTTTAGTTGGGCTCTTGACTCTTTTCATTTTGTTAATGTTAAATTTTCTCTGACTGTTCCATCATTGTGTTTATAAAGCACATTTGTTACTGCAAGAGAAAACATGACCAGCTCACAATATGTTTTGATGATAATGACATCATCATGTAGTGACCTGATTCACTGATGTCATTCAGAGTCTAAATCTTTGACTATATGCTTGACTTCTCGTTTTAGTATTGATGATTGTAGCTCTGAGATTCTACAGTTTGAGGTCCAACAGCAATATGAAAAATTTTGAAAATACTTTGTGCAAAGAGGTTATTGTGTTAAAACACACAGACATCAAGAATCAGCATATGAATCTCAACAATGGTGACAATAAACAAACTAGTGACGAACAGATCAACTCTGAACATTACAAAACAAGCTATTAAAGTCAGAACAAAACAATAGCAAAATAAAAGAAATCAGAAAAAACAATGAAAATTACAGGACAATTCAGCTGCATAATTTATTCATGCTGCAATGCATGATGTCAGCCATTGATGCGTTCTGATTGGTGGCTCCCATCATGCACTGCAACATTAAGCATTTGTTTGATTGTCACCATTGTTGAGATTCATATGTAGATTCTTGATGTCTGTGTCTGATTTTAAAACTTTCAGATCATCAAAATATTGCTGGAAGTAACTACTGTAGTGAAAAATTAAAGCATTTGGATAATCAGCTTATAATGATGGGTGCCATCATTGAAACAGGTCACTAGTAATTTCATCATCAAAACATAACCAGAGATGCATTTCCAAAAGTATCTTAAGCCTTACTTGATTGCAGACCAACTGCAACAAATGGTCTGTACGATCAAATTAGGCTTGCGATGCTTTCAGGAAACACAGCCCAGATCATAGTTTCTCTTGCCACAACACATATGCTTTATAAACACAGAGTTGGAGCAGCCAGAGAAATACTAATGTTAAAAAGTAAAGGGTCAAGAGCCCAACTAAAGCAAACACTGACCACCATAATGGTGACGTGAAACGAAACATTCCATAAAACATTACCATCTAAACTTCTGTTAAATCTGAATAAGACCGTGTGTAGATGTATGACAGAAATAAAGTCAAACTGGTAAAATAATAAGTGCAATAATGGTTCAAAGTCAGTAGTTCTTGTATTTCTCTTTTTTCTGTTCTTGTTTCTCTTTCCTTCAGTGAGTCTGCTTGTTATCATCAGGTGTCACCACTAATGGCCAATCATCACTTAATTAATCACTTAATTATCTCGTTAACTTCAACACTGCTTCAGTGTTAACTTAATTATCTCATTAACTTCAACACTGCTTCAGTGTTAATTTTAACACTCTGTAGAGTGGGACCATATGTACTCTGAGCAGTGTTGATTTAACACTGGGGTTTTTACTGTGTAGAGTTGAACTAACAATGCCAATGTTTCCATCCATGTATTGTAGCCTATGCAATTTTTGGGATATTGCATCCAATTATGTGATTAGATAACTGAACTGCATGATCAGTCTCATCACTCACCATCTAAAACAAATTGATTCTAAATTGACACAGACACTATCCATTTATCCATCCATCTATCTATCCATCTATCTATCTATCTATCTATCTATCTATCTATCTATCTATCTATCTATCTATCTATCTATCTATCTATCTATCTATTTGTCATATAAATTGGTTGTCTGGGAGGGTAATGCTTTGTAAAAGTAAAAAAAAAAATAACATAAGATATCTCTTTAAAAAAATTAAATAAACATACTTAAATCTTTTTAAAATTGACTTTTGCAAATAACCTTTGTTAAAATTATAGAAGTATTTGTTAATATTAATGGACCAGAGCTTAAATAGTTTTATTTTTAACTACTAAAAAAAGATTTATAAATACTAACAAATATATTGCTCATTCATTGTTCGTTAATGTTAGTAAATACATTTATATGACAAACAAATTTTAAATGGGCTTTTTTTGTGAGAAGTTTTTATTTCTATGATGCATTTATTGGAGAGAATAATCCTGTCAGACGCAGCACTGCTGTGAACGCGCGTTCACGTTTAAACACAATTTAAACAATGCATTATTCAATGCATTACTTCTATATAATTATATATATTAAGTTGCTCAAGCAAGTGGTAAAATATTTAACCATGTACTTATATTAAAATCTTTTGCATTTAAATTTTAATACAATAAATCTTGCATGTCACAAAGAACTTGTTTTCCACCTCCACGAATAAGACGGGTGTCGTTCATTATGTCGCCTTGTTGAGGTCAATTGTAGCTTTCCTTGCTTTACCCCGGTCTTAAAGTGGGGGAAAAAAAGTATTTAAATACATTTATGGTGAGATTACTACATTTTATTTAATTAATCGAATTTATGGTGAAATTGCTACATTTTCAGTTCAATCTGTGTTCATTTTGACCACGAAACATGCGCTGTCACTTTAATTCAGCGTTTGCAGCACAGCAAAAATAGACTCGGTGCGGAAACGATCTCTGCACTGCTGTACACTGGAACGGATCGATCATCGACGGACTGCTATGTCAAAGAGAGACTGTTTTTTCCACCCCGTTCCCAAAACTCATTTGTTTGACCTTCCTAAGGCTGACGAACTTAGAGTGGTTCAAATTTATTTTAAAAACTGTTCCAGTGAACATTATAACTACGTTATCAGTGTGCTGCACATTATACGGAGAACAGCTTCCAGAAGAGAAAAGAGAAAACAATGCAGGCTACGCACAAAAGCTTCTCCTGAAATTGAGCAGTTCCCATTTTGTGGACAACATAGCGAGTGTTGCCATCTTTAGTTCAGCGACATATTATTCCCGCCGCGCGCTCTGTCCGCTAGTGCTCATCTGTATGTGACGCAAGTGTTTGTTTGTGTGTGAGTGTGCGCGCTTGCGAGCTCATTGGGATAATTGTAAACGCGCACACAGACAGAAAACACATGCCATCGTGGAAATAAGATAAATAACATATTACTTAAGGGCTATTTAGTTTTTTTAATAAAATAACAAATTGTAATCTGGCGCTATAAAGAAAATCAAATCAAATTTACTTGACCTTCAAGGGGGGCGGGGCGAGCCGTTAGGAGGGCGGGGCGCCCCCCTTATATAATGGTAGGGGAAACACTGTTACCCAGTCAACTATTTGATCTCACAGTGATCTCACCATGAGCTCTCAGGATACTCATACTATGGCCACAATGTGAGGTCAAAGTGCACAAAGCCTAGATACCCAGCATGCATTGCAGCATGAAGCTTTTGATCGTCACCATTGTTGAGATTCATACACTGGTACTCGATGTCTCTTTGTGTCTATATGACATAGTAATTCACATGTTTGTGTCTTATTATGCATTCATCATCCTTCATAATTGATTATAATACTGCTGAATTTCAAACTGTATAATGAAAATTCAATTATAATTTAAAATATAAAATTAAAAACACCTCACAAAGACTGAGCACTGAATCTAGATGATGATGTTGTAATTACCAACAACAAACCAAAATCACCTGGACACATTCTCTTTTAGCCATAACAAATGTTTCTTACAAACACAGTTACAGCAGCCAAAGAAAATGTAATGTCTAAAAATCACAAGTGATCTCACCATGAGCTAAAGCAAACACTGATCACCATGTGACACCACTGTGACTAACAGTGACCAACTAAAGCAAACACTGATCACCATGTGACACCACTGTGACATCACTGTGATAGTGTTGAGAAACAGGAAGTAGAATCTCCCCCCAGTGACTGATATTTGTACCGCCTCCTCTCAACCTGCTGAACATTTTGAATTCACAATGAGCTCAAATATTACTGACACTGTGAGCATCACCGTATGAGAATGGTGTGATGTCATGCACTGTGATCATGTGTTGACTGGGTTATTATTGGGTTATATGATAGATTATTATAATAGAGCCACGGGCTTCTCTTGTTGCAGCTGCTTCCATTTTTTATTACTGATGTTTTGAGCCAGTTTTTCAGGAAGTGGCGATTTTGTTCTCTTGAACACATGGAATGGAAATGGTGATATTTTATGCAATATTCATTTTTTTTTGCTCAATTCGTAACTGAAAATGGTTAATTAGTTCAAAGAGTAGTGCAATAAAATGTGCATTGTAGATATCTGTTATGTAAAATATGAATGTGCTGTTCTATTTATTGTTGCCAGATTTGTGTTGTGTGTCTGTACTAACATCACTGAACCTTCACAGTGACCTTCAGTGCAGAAACAATACATGTTTGGCTCTCTGTTAATAATGAAAAACATGATCAAAATCAACAGCCTATTGCTTTCACAATTGTGATTTCAGAGTCAGAACTGTTTCCAAAATCTTCTTGAGAAGATCGAGAACATCACATCTCAAGTGCTCTCTGTGACTGTAAGTCTTCAAGAGAAAAATAAGCAAATAATTAAATATTTGTCAGTTATATACTGTAGATAATATATGATTGACAAAACAGTGCTGTCTTATTTGCTCTGTTGACATTTACTGTGACACTGTTTATCTGATCAATAAATTAGACTGTGAGCAACATTTTGACTGTGGCCTTCAACGCTTCAGGGAAGATTTTAGAGTCATCTTCATCATCAGTCAGCCCAGCTGAACTAGCCTCCTATGGAAACCGTATCTTAAAAACCAGTGAGAAACTCATCTCTACATTGGTGAAGCCGACAGACACGAGTGACAATGTCAGTTTTACTCTTGCTGTTGTAGGTGAGTGGAGAAACCGTTATTATTGATGATGAAACTGAGATTATATATGATATCAGGGAGTTTATATAGTCTAGAGAGCAGCGTTGGATCACGGGTGTCAGACGGTGAGGATGATAAATGCAGCTACAGTAACTATATAATTGTGAAGAGTTACAAATCTTTTAGACAGTGTTTTCTGCTCTTTTTGTGTCTTTTGGTTCAAAGTCATTCATCATTTGGTAGAAGCTCGTCACATTAGACAGATGATTTTAAGGACATTTTGGATATTTGGATTTGGAAGCTAAACCAGTTGGGAACTGAAGCACTTGTACAGCACTTGTCTCAGTGTACTGTAAGATCTTACATTTGACCTCACACAGTAAATTCCCCGGTGTTAAATTAACACCGCTCAGTGTTCATATGGGAACCACCAGCAGGGTGTTAAAAGTAACACTGAAGCAGTGTTAGAGTTAATTAGATAATTAAATAAGTAATTGAGTGATGATTGTTGGATTATTGAAGACACCTGATGATAACAAGCAGAATCATTGAAGAAAAGAGAAAAAAAAAATTACAACTGACTTCCGGACACAGCTTTAGATGAAATCAACTGAAAAGACATGCAATCGCTCTTATTACAAACCAGTTTGACCTTATTTCTGTCATTCCTCTACAGAAGATCTTTTTGAGAATGAACAAATTTGTAGATGAAAATGTTTGGTCACCATTATGGTGATTAGTGTTTCCTCTAGTTGGGTGGTTTGACAATTTATATATTTTTTATGTTAGTTGTTGTCTTTGTAACAGTGTTAACTGAAACATAATTTTTTGCAAAGGAAACCATAAACTGAGATATGATATGTATTTCATCATCATCATAAAAAAGAATGTTTGACAAATGTCATAACTGACCAAAAGATGTAACTTGTTATTAACAGATTTTTTTACCATCAATATTTTTATTCCAAAGATCAAATATTCTGAATTTTAACTTCTAAATACATTGCGAGAAAATAAACCGAAGACACACACACTAACATCAAGAATCAGCTTATGAATCACAACAATGGTGACATGCTTCATGCTGCAATGCATGCTGGGAGCCATTAGTTTTATAATATGGTGATTCCCAGCATGCATTGCTGCAGGAAGCATGTCACCATTGTTGAGATTCGTATGCTAATTCTTGATGTCTGTGTGTGTATTAAATAATTTGCTCCACAATGTTCACAAAAATAAATCATAATTCAGAATGTCTGTTCTGTGGCAAGAAATTACCATTGGTGAAAAAATTGTCTTTTACTAATAAATAACTATTTTTGGTACTTTATGAGATTAGTGAATCATTTCATTCATTTCAGAATCACTTTGTGATGGTTAAAACTACATCACTTTATCATCTTTGTTTCTGGCATACTTTGTAACAAATTATTATATATATATATTTATATAAAATATATAAATTGTCAAACCACCCAACTAGAGTGAACACTGACCAAACATTTTCATCCTCAACATGTTCATTCTCAAAAAGAACTTCTGTAGATGAATGACAGAAATAAGGTCAAACTGGTTTATAATAAGAGCGATTTCATGTCTTTTCAGTTGATTTCATCTAAAGCTGTGTCTGGAAGTCAGTTGTGGTTCTTTTGTTTCTCTTTTGTTCAGTGATTCTGCTTGTTATCATCAGGTGTCTTCAATAATCAAACAATCATCACTCAATCACTTATTTAATTATCTAATTAACTCTAACACTGCTTCAGTGTTACTTTTAACACCCTGCTGGTGGTTCCCATATGAACACAGAGCGGTGTTAATTTAACACCGGGGAATTTACTGTGTAGTGATTAATTTAATCTGCTAACTGAATAAATATAAAAATAAGTAAACCTGAAGGGTTCATCAGAGATGAAAACCCAACAGTATGAATATTCATTTTATTTGTTTGTCTTTTGTGCAAATTCAATGGAATTGGACTTTCATAAACATATAATAATTGTAAATAAATTAATATAGCACATAACTGCTTGTTTGTTTTTAATCAGAGGTTGAAGTCTTCATGGTTGGACCCAATGTCACCTTAGATAAAATCCCTCGACTTGACACAACAAATTCTTTTGTGGACATCGATCTCATTGGGATCGCCAATAACAACAAGAACAACAATGAAACAAGTATGTGAGATGTTTCTGAAGGTTTGAAACATTTTAGAAAGAGTTATCATCCCATTCCCACATAGCAACATTTTGACGTCTCAGATCCGCTGCATAATTTATTACTGACTGTTATAATATTGCTGGATGTCATGCTGCAGTAACACAGTGTTTGTGATGTGAAAATATTTTTGATACAGCAAAACTATTAGATTCATAAGACATCAGTGAATCAGTCTATTTCATGATGATTATAAAACCATTAACAGGTAAACATCATCACTTGATCTCATTTTACTTTAGCTTTATTTGCTACTGGAAGCTAGTTTGCTACTTAAGAGCCCAACTAATGGAAACACTAATCACTGTAATGGTGACTTCAAATGAAACACATTTGTGGAGTTGTTTAATCCTCCTCTGCTGAGATCTTCACAGATTTAATGTCTTCTTTTCTCTTCAGTTGATTTCATCTAAGACTGTGTCTGAAGTCAGTTGTAGTTCTTCTGTTTCTGCTCGTCTCTTTTTCTGTTCTCTTCTTTCCTTCAGTGATTCTGCTTGTTAACAGGCTTATTAACCCCCTGAGGTCGGCTATCGCGCCGGCGCGATAGGCTCGTTTTTTTCCTTATCAGTGAAAAAAATAAAATAAAATAAAATATTACTTTTTATTTTATATGCTTGTGTTATACATCAATCGATCCTGTTAAGTGTGTATTATTTTTGTGTATACTCACAATAAAAACAAAGTGTTGTGCTTTTCGCCAAATAAAGAAAAATAAACATGATGCGAGTTCTGCTTTCTCTCTGTCAGTGTAGTCAATTCTGAAACGCGTCCGAAAATGAACCATAACTCAGCGAATACTCAGTCAAACAGACATACAGACAGACACACAGGCATGAAGCTTGAATTCTCTTCTTTTAAATTAAGTAATTTATATAAAAAACAAATATTCTCAGCTTGTGAAATCTGTATTAAAAGAGAGCGATTCCAGTCGAGCTAATTAGAGCTCATTCAGATGTAATGTGATCCCGCCCCGGAGAGCGCGCGCTATTCAAACGCAAATGTCTGAGGCAATCCACGCAAACTGTGAACGCCCACATCAGCTCGAGAAAACACATCAGATCATTGTACTTGTTTACACAGTCTCGCAGCGCTGTGAGGAATAATACTATAATGGAAAATTTACCTCAGAAGTACGAGGAGCAACAGATCCGAGGCTATGGAATAATGTAGTAAGTTTTTTTTTCATTCTCAAGTGCGGCGCGTATCTGTGCATGAATGAATGAATGAACGGCAGAGATGTCGCTGTTTACCACAACTGGCAAAAGACGGTTTAAATTTGAATCGTTTCTGTCTGTGAATGTTTCGCTTTTAGCAAACTGTATTGCTATAGGCTACTGAGTAAAAATCGAGTGAAATATGTTGAAATAAAATGTATTTGTATAAGCAACGTATTAAACTGCAAATTAACATTTATATTTCTTATAATAAAAACGAAAGTTACTATGTTACAGACATATGAAAGACAACATTTCATTGATTAGTTTTGGATAGATTATACATTTTTACTGTAAAATATCTGCCACCTCAAATAAGCTTTTGTTTGCCAATTTTTGCTCATATGTTAAATATAGTATGTTTTGTCAAAAATAATCAAATAATAAGTTATAGTGTTTATTCCAATGTAGCCTAGGCTATATTCAAGTAATGAATCCTTAACTTTGAAATATGTATGATAAAATGTATACTTTAGTTTTTACAAAGAAAGATTACACTTGAATTGTTATAACCTTTTTAATAAAAAAAATACAAGGTAGATGTAAACAAATTAATAAAAGGCAAATATAAGCCTTTTCTTTAAAATAATTTTTTATTGTGTTTTATTAGTGACAAATTTGGGGAGAGGATAAATATTCCAAAACTGAAAATACAGTATGAGAATTAACTGCACAATTACTAGACATGTTTTCCTTTTGATATTATAGGCCAATTTGCAAGCACAATTTGTGGAAAAATAAAAAAAAATTGAGATGCTTCCAACTGTTGCTCTTGCATTCTTTCTTGTGACACACCTGAATGAATGGCTCATTAAGTATGCGGGCCCCATTGTCTCTAGGTGCGAACCACTAAATATGTATGATCGTTGACGCCCACTCCGCATATTGCCTTTCCAGACAGAAAGTGTTTTGCAAAATTTAAATCAATGCATTGTGTTATGTGAATGATTAGGCAGGATCATTTTCACATCATTTTGAAGAAAAAACTCTAGGCGATGACATCCATTAGTCACAAGTCTTATTGACACATATTTAGAATGTGTTTTATGGCTATATTTCAGAAACTTTAGTTTTTAGTTTTTTCAATAACCATGCATAACCATTATTCTCTCAAAAATACAAACATGTACATGCATGATGCTCACATATAATGGTAGCCCTGTTTGTGCTAGTGAATTTACACCTTTGCCATTAATATGTTTATAAGCAACTGAAAAAAGCAAAAATGTCAGGGCATGTCAGAACATCTCAAGGACCCCAAAAACACCTCAGACCCCAGAGGGTTAAGGCTGAGATGACTCCATATTTAATATACACAGATTTTGTGGCTCAGATAAGGTTCAGTTCTGGTTTATTTCTTTACTCTTGGCTGACATAGGGCATTGCTATGGCCTGCTTGTGGCCCAGATCTGGCAAACAGGAGCGGTCCGCCCAAGGGCTGTCATTCCACGCGATGTGTTGGCCAGATCAGTTTTCCACATGTGCGCCAGATGTGGGCCGGATCTGGGACGTCAAAATGTTATGTGTACAGCAAAATCCCCAATGTTAAATTAACACTCTCACCCCTGGTTTCACAGACAGGGCTTAAGACTAGTCCTAGACTAAAATGTAAGTCTGAGCTGTTTCCACTGAAATAAACTTGCACTGACTGATCTTAAAAATATATCAGTGCCTTTTTAGTTTTAAGATGCACATCGGTAATGTTTTTTTCTAAGCATGTTTATAAAAATTACTTAAATTTCCTAATTGATCTATGGTCTAATCCTGGCTTAGTCTAAGCCCTGTCTGTGAAACCGGGCCTCAGTGTTTATATGAGTCCACACTCAGGGTGTTATAAGTAACACTGAAGCAGTGTTAAAGTTAATGAGATAATTAAGTGATTAATTGAGTGATGATTGAGCATTATTGAAGACACCTGATATTAACAAGCAGAATCACTGAAGGAGAAAATCGCAATTGGTGTGTTACCATTATGGTGATCAGTGTTTGTTTTAGTTGGCCTCTTGACCCTTAAATAAGTAACTTTAGATTTTGTTTGGCTGTTGTACCTGAGTTACAACAGCCAGATGAACAAAGAGAAAAAATGATCTGATGGTTTTGGTTGTGTTTTAACATAATCATTATTTCACAATCATTTAACCTGAATCACTGAACTCATATCAGGGCTCGCAAAATTTCAAAATCGCTGGTAGCCCTTCGGGCAGGCACTCTCCAGATTTTGGTAGCCCGAAATGAATTTTACTAGCCCATATAAAAAGACTACAATTTTTAATGTAGAATATTGGTTAGGAGTCAACAATGAATCAAAAAAAATTTCAAAACACAAATATCAACAAATATGCATCTGATTCTAACTGAACTGAAATTTGTGTGACCAGTATGGAACATGAATCAGTCTGTGTCGGTGGCTCAGCCCCCAATGAGGGTATGATAAAAACATAAATAATAAGTAACTCTTTAGTTTAGGGTTTAATGCTCACTATTAACTTGTTTCATTAATATGCAGATGGCAGGGTTTTTTCATCACTGAGGTCCCGAATGTGAGATATGCTAGTTAAGGGGGTTCGGGGGCACCCCTGAGAAAATTTTGATTTCTCTGATCTACATATGTGCATTTTAAGATGTTTTGAAGGCCAAAAAAATTGGATAACATGTAAGTGGGCAGCTGATTATTTTTCTCTCTCATCAGCATCACACTCCTATTATCTTTGTTTTTCTCTTGCTCTGTCTCTTCCCCTCCTAAAGCTGAGCTTTGGCCGATAGAGGCTTTTCATTTTTGTCTGTCAGTGAAAAAAGTAAACAAAGGGTCAACTGATAGGTTGATTTATGAATCATTTTCTCAGATGCATTAATTTACTGAAAGCTACTAGGAAAGCTAGGTAGCCTAATTAAGTTTATTGAATTCATTCACAATATGTACACATTCATTATTGATCTTATTCCTAATACAGGGCCGTAGACAGGGCTTTATAATCAAAGAGGTCATACATTTAAGGTTATTAGGGGGTTTAAATGTTTTATTTCTCGGATATGTCCATTTCAAGACGTTTGAACTTTGAAGGCCAAAGAAGGATAAGAAATAGCTTTAAAACCATGTCAGCAGGCAGTAGATGATACCTGCTCTCACTTCTTATCCATCACTCTTTCTTTTTCTCTCAGTCTCCTCATCTTGCCATCTCTTCTCCCTACCTAAATCTGTACTTTTTTTATTTTACTGAAGGCTACAAATTGTATATTAATTCTCAACATGTACACATTCATTATTAATCTTGTGCCTATGATGAAAACGGCTTTGTTAATGCTAATGTCCCCTCACAATGACAGTAAACTAATTATTAGTCACATTACATAGGCCTATTTTCAGTTCCAATTGGCGAAATTCGACAAAAGTATATTCATTTGCCTGATTATTTTTGTCATTTGTTTCACATTTATGACCTAAAAAAGCTGTCAAATATGAAATGTTTAGTTTAGCTGTTTACATCTTATCTCGCACTTGACCGTAAACGGAAGCGTCGAGTCGCTCTGCTCAAATTCGCGCTCAGCAGCTTCTTGTAAACATAAAGCCCGCCTACTTTGATTTGATTGGTCATCTCAATATTCTGACATTGACGAGCACCGCGCAGACCAATGAGACTCAGATGAACACACACACACACACACACCCTGTCCTCTCTGTTTCTGACGTGCTCGACGCCGCTTCGAATTGAAGATGAAGAACGCGCTGAATCTGATTATAACAAGACTGAAGCGAACACTACTTCAGATAGCCCGTCGGGCAGGCTGGTTATGCATTTTGGTAGCCCGACTGGAAAACACAATAGCCCCGGGACGTCGGACAGGCGATTTTGCGAGCCCTGCATATAGAACCCAATTTCTGAGATAGGTTTTCTTTTTTAATTATAGCAGCATTGTCCATGAAAAGCATACAATTTTTTAACTTTTACAATGTAATCCATATAATTTTTCACATACAATTTTTTTTTTTTTTAAGACGCATACATCAAGAATCAGCCTGTGAATCTCAACAATGGTAACAAGCATGTTGCAGTGCATTCTGGGTGCCACCAATCAAAACTCATTCATGGCTCCCATCATGCATTGCTATTTATTTTTTATTGTTGTTATTATTGTTTAGTATTGTATGTAAGCTTCTGTTTCTGTCACACAGGATCAGCTGCTGTGGCTTTCATGAGTTATAACACAATGGAGAATCTACTGAAGCCTGACTTCTTCAACACATCAAATGACACGATTAAAACCATGATGTCCACTGTGATCTCAGCTACTCTTCCCAAAACCACCAACACTAAACTCACCAAACCAGTCAACTTCACCCTCAAACACATCAGAGTGAGAGACTGAAATGTGTTTTTGTCCAACCTGAGAACTGATGAACATCTGAAAACATCTAATATTCAGTGTTGTTATATTTTCTGCATGTTCTTTCTTCTTTCTGCAGGAGTTTGACCCCAACGGTTCTCTGTCCTGTGTGTACTGGAATATCAGTGAGTGGATTGTAGATGGTTGTTCTGTTTTAGAGACCAACAGCAGCTACACTGTGTGTTCCTGTGTTCATCTGTCCACATTCGCTCTCATCATGCAAACCAGCCGCCCATCAGAGGTACGAGAACATTTATAGTGAGCGTTGAAGAACAGCACAGATTTGGCACTCATGTACTCTGACATGTTTTCTCAGAGCGACTCACTGCTGGAGCTGTTGAATTTGGTGTGTGTGATCGTGGGGCTGGTGTTCTTCAGTTTGGCCCTGTTGACCTTTGCCCTTTGTCAGTGGAGTCCTGGAGTGAATAATGTGGCTCGAATCAACATCTGTGTGAGTCTGCTGTTGGCTCACCTTCTGTTCCTGCTCACACAACAGTTCCTGAGCCTCATACGCCGTCATCAGGTGAGAATGATGAAGGAGCCCTACAGCTCAGCACAGTCTCACTGAGAATCATCATAACCGTCTCTCATGATCTCCAGGAGTTGTGTGCCGTGATATCAGGTGTGCTGCACTTCCTCTTTCTCTCCGGCTTTGTGTGGATGTTCATTGAAGCTGTGCTGCTCTTCATCTGTGTGAAGAACCTATCACAGATCAGCTCCAAAAAGAGGGAGGTGCTTAGCAGTGGATTCCTGTGTGTGATTGGATATACGGTTGCTCTGGTTGTGGTGGCCGTGTCTGTCGGGCTGCTTCCTGAAGGATACGGCAGCGAACAGTGAGTTATTGTTGTTGTGTTTTTAAGTTCATTTGATTAGAGGGAATTAAAGCAGCTTGGGGCTTTTGTGACATTTCTTATCTGATAAAAAAAATATTTTTTACACACTGTAAAAGCACAAGTTTAAAAAGACTAAAAAAGTCAATACCAGACATAGTATTTTTGACACATTCATTCAGTTCTTATTTTATGTTTCCTCTAAACAGGTGCTGGATTAAAATTGATAAAGGTTTTATCTGGAGTTTTCTGGGTCCTGTTTGTGTCATACTAGCAGTAAGCACATTTCTTATTTCTCATGATTTTAATTTATATTAAAAGGAAAACAAGGTGATTAATTGTTATTTTTCTACTTTTCAGTTAAACATGATTCTCTTCATCAACATCATCATCAATCTGAACTCAACTCTCAAAAATCTGAACGCTGAAGTTTCACAGATGAAACAAACCAAGTAACAAACATTCAGATTCAAACACTCCATAGAGAAAAAAAGTAGTCAATAAAGACTTTAACTCTTTCTCTGCAGGATTATGACAGTTAAAACACTGGCTCAGTTTGTGATTCTTGGTTGCTCCTGGATTCTGGGTTTCTTCACTAATGGCAGGAAGGAGCTGGAGATCCTCTTCCTGATCTTGAACTCCCAGCAGGGAACCTTCATCTTCCTGGTCTATTGTGTCCTCAATAATGAGGTCAGACATCACTCAATTTACCACCATATTCCATGAAATACTATTACAGTTGTTTATTACAGTTGTTTTCTTATTATAGGCAATCCATGACTTTTCTAAAGAAATGTCAGAGGCAGTTGTTTAATCTGTTACTATGCTTCCATTTCCTTCCTGTAACGCAATGTTAAAATGAGCAAGTGTCAGAAATTTAGATAGCAACATTGTGACCCAGGCCCAGATTTTGTGACGGCATGTTCAAATGAGTGAAAATTATTCAAACTCCAGCTGTCAGAATATAAATACAGAATGTCTTTGATATGTCTGTCTGTCTTCATGCATGCACAGCAAAATCCCCAGTGTTAAATTAACACTGCTCAGTGTTTATATGAGTTAGGGCTGGGCGATTTAAATCGCGATATTGTTATGCGCATCTCGTCAGTAAAGCCGGTTCCTTGATTAGTAGTAAATTGCCATCACCTGCTTTCAGATGGAGCGGCATTTATTACAAAGAGCCGTAGTTAACTGACAAGCTGAGCCATATCGCATTAATATTTCGGACGTATCGCCAGCGATAATTAATGCGATATGGCTCAGCTTGTCAGTTAACTACGGCTCTTTGTACACAGCAAAAACTCCAGTGTTAAATTAACACTCCTGGGAGTGTATGAGTCCACACTCAAGAGTGTTTAAGTTAATGAGATAATTAAGTGATTAATTTAGTGATGATTGAACATTATTGAAGACACCTGATGTTAACAAGCAGAATTACTGAAGGAGAAAATCACAAATTGTAAGTTACCGTTATGACGATCAATGGTTGCTTTAGTTGGACTCTTGACCCATATATTATTAACTTTAGATTTTGTTTGTCTGTTGTTTCTGAATTATAATCACCAGTTGAACAAAGAAAAAAGTGATCTGATGGTGTTGGTTATGTTATGACAATCATCATTTGAACTTGATCACTGAACTCATTAAAATCCTTCTTTCTGACTTCGATTTATGTTGTTGGTTAGTGAATCTGCATAAATGCCCAGAATTTTTGATATAATATAAAGGATTTCTTAAGTTGTTTAAAAAAAAAAATCTTTCGTTTAGGCACACACAGATGTCAAGATTCAGTCTATGCATCTCAACAATGGTGAGGAGCAGAATATTCAATTAGGAAAAGTAAATTACATAGACAATTCAGATCATAATTTATTCATACCGCAATGCATGATGGGAGCCATTAATGAGTTGTGATTGGTGGCAGCCACTGCAACATGCTTTATTATTGTCACCATTGTTGAGATTCACAGGCTGATTATTGATGTCTGTGTTTTAAATGAATTTATCTGAATGTCTTTTGATCAGAACAATGTTAATTAAATATTTTGAATTATAAGTACTGATAATCATAGGCTGAAGAAACACTAAACTGCTGCTAACAAGTTAAATCAAACTATCTCAATAAGTTTCCTTTTTCAGATCACAGCATGATTATGTCAAAACATAACCAACACTATAAGATAACATTTTACTTTGTTCATTAAACTGTTATAAATCAATAACAGCAGACAAACAACAGTAAATATTAAAGTAAACATATAATGGTCTAGAGCCCAACTAAAGCAAACACCCATCACCTTAATGGTAACTTACAATTTGTGATTTTCTTCTTCAGTGATTCTGCTTGTTAACATCAGGTGTCTTCAATAATGCTCAATCATCACTAAATTAATCACTTAATTATCTCCTCAGCCCTAAATGCCGCTTCATCTGAAAGCAGGTGATGGTGATTTACTACTAATCAAGGAACCGGCTTTACTGACGAGATGCGCATAACAATATCGCGATTTAAATCGCCCAGCCCTAATATGAGTCCACACTCAGAGTGTTATAAGTAACACTGAAGCAGTGTTAAAGTTAATGAGATAATTAAGTGATTAATTGAGTGATGATTGAGCATTATTGAAGACACCTGATGTTAACAAGCAGAATCACTGAATGAGAAAATTAATGTAAAATCGTCACCATTATGGTGATCAGTATTTGCTTTAGTTGGGCTCTTGACCCTTACATTTTTAACTTTAGATTTTGTTTGGCTGCTGCTTAATTCAGTTATAACAGCCAGATGAACAAAGAGAAAAGGTGATCTGATGGTGATGGTTGTGTTTTAACATAATCATTAGTTGGCCTGAATCACTGAACTCATTTAGAGCCTAATCTCTGACTTAAATGTATATTGGTCATTACAGCATCACAGTGATTCTACAGAATAAAATCCAGATTTTTCAATATAATCCAAGTGATTTCAAGTTGTTCTGATTAAAAAAAAAAAAAAAAAAATCTTTCTTTAAGGCACACACAGACATCAAGATTCAGTGTATGATTCTCAACAATGGTGACAAAAAGAATATTACTAAGACAATTCAGATCATAATTTATTCATGCAGCAATGCATGATGGGAGCCATGAATGAGTTTTGATTGGGAGGCACCAAGAATGCACTGCAACATGCTTTATTATTGTCACCATTGTTGAGATTCACAGGCTGATTCTTGATGTCTGTGTTTAAAAAAAAAAAAAAAAAAAAAAAGTTTGTATGTGAACAACTTTTAGGAAATTATTTGGATTACATTGTAAAAGTTAAAAATATTATGCTTTTCAAGGACAGTGCTGCTATAATTAATAAAGTAAATCTAACTCAGAAATTAGCCTCTATATGAGCTCAGTGATTCAGGACAAATTATTGTGAAATAATGATTACGTTAAAACACAACCAACACCATCAAATCAACTTTTCTCTTTGTCCTTCTGGCTGTTATAACTGAAGTACAGCAGCCAAACAAAATCTAAAGTTAATGATTTAAGGGTCAACAGTCCAACTAAAGCAAACACTGATCACCATAATGGTAACACACCAATTACGGTTTTCTCCTTCAGTGATTCTGCTTGTTAATATCAGGTGTCTTCAATAATGCTCAATCATCACTCAATTAACCCTTTCACACGTAAGTTTAAAATATTCTGGCTGACCCCCCAGCGTGAGTTTTTCAAGGTGACCGTTATTTAGAACTTGTCACTTTATGGTTTCCATGGTGACGCGTCATTGCTTGTCACGTGACATACCGCAGAAACAACAGCGCTGAATGAATGATGATCTGCTTTTATGTCAGTTTTCCTTTTTAATTCAAAATATTCACAAATTTGTTAGCTATTGGATGAAATATCTGATATTCCGATTGTCAAATATATGCAAGTGGAAGTGTTTTGTTGTTTAAACACCTTTATAACGATCGCGTTAGTTGAGCTGTATGCGCGATGGGCGCCGCCATGTTAGTTTGTGCTGCAGACGCAGTTCAGAGAATCGGATCTGTTGGATTTATTTACAACACACGTAAATTCATCCACTTCTCCTGAAATAAATAAAAGTAAGTGGCTGGTGAACTGGGAGAAGAATAGAGTAAACTTTAAAGTTACTTACACAGCAAAAACTCGAGTGTTAAATTAACACTCCTGGGAGTGTATATGAGTCCACACTCAAGAGTGTAAAGTGTTAAAATATGAGTGTTAAATTAACACTCAAGAGTAGGGCTGGGCGATATATATCGTGAGATTGTTATGCGCATCTCATCAGTAGGGCTGCAACAAACTATTATTTTGATAATCGATTAATCTAACGATTATTAGAACGATTAATCGATTAATCGTCGATTATTTCGCTGACTAATCAGTAAGTTTGGAACGATTATTCAGCCTTTTCAATTAGTTAAAACAGAGTTATACATATTCTAACTATAATATAAAAAAAGAAAATCACTTCAGCTTTTGAAATGGTTGGTTTAATGAACTTTGAGCCAACTAAACAGGTCATTCTCTTTAAGTTTTCAGATTTCTGTCCAACTCAAATCACACACAAATGCTCTCTAAGCATTGGTTAAATATTCTGTTCTCTTTCAATAGAAAAAAATAAACAAAAAAAATTATCAGCTGCATTACAGATAAACTTAAACTGCAAACAATTATTATAAGAATACAATTTAAAAAAAATTGACAGCTGAGCTGACAGAGACATTCTCATCCACCTTTTAATTTACAGTATAAAAAAATACCTGACATGATATTCTTCATAACATAACATCTCTTTTTGTAAGTCTTCATGAATATGGATCAAAATACAGGCAAGTGATAAGACTGTAATAACTAATAGTGTTACAATAATAAAAACAGCCCTGACTCCTAAGCTCGATCAAGCTTTATTCTATGCAAAAATAAATCATCACATTACTGTAATTATATTATTATTGTTAATATTATTGCTATTATTAGTAGTATTGCATTCTCTAAAAAGAGATTTACTGCTAGTTATTTAGCTCCAGATGGAGAACATTCACCTCTCACCGGCTCGTCTCGTGCCGGGTTTTTCCTCTTTAAGTGCGTTAACATCATAGTTAACATGCATGTTGTGCTCCCGTGAAAAGCAAGTTCCGCCTTGCATGTATTGCACACGACAGTATTCTTGGTTTGAAGTTTTGTGAAACTTTCACACACCTTGCTAGTTCCGATTCGTTTGCACTCCGTCATAATTCGCGCTGTGTTTTCTTCTACCGCAATAGCATTTGTAACGGCTGCATTACACTCTAGCGCTACAGCGCCGTAGCGGTCAAATCGCGATATTGCTGGCCCTTAGGTCACGTGGGATCAAACGACTACTCGACAACAAAGATATTTGTCGACAATTTTTTATTGTCGACGTTGTCGACAATGTCGACTAATCGTTTCAGCCCTACTCGTCAGTAAAGCCGGTTCCTTGATTAGTAGTAAATCGCCATCACCTGCTTTCAGATGGAGCGGCATTTACTACAAAGAGCCGTAGTTAACTGACAAGCTGAGCCATATCGCATTAATATCGCGGACGTATCGCCAGCGATAATTAATGCGATATGGCTCAGCTTGTCAGTTAACTACGGCTCTTTGTACACAGCAAAAACTCCAGTGTTAAATGAACACTCCTGGGAGTGTATATGAACACTCAAGAGTGTTGAAGTTAATGAGATAATTAAGTGATAATGAAGGAGAAAATCTCAAATTGTAAGCCACCGTTATGGAGATCAGTGTTTGCTTTAGTTGGGCTCTTGACCCTTAGATGTTAACTTCAGATTTTGTCTGGCTGCTGTACCTGAATTATAACTGCCAGATGAACAAAGAAAAAAGTGATCTGAGGGTGTTGGAACATTATGACAAGTATCATTTGAACTTTGTTTTTGATTTATGTTGTTGTTTACAGCATAACTGCGATTCTGCATAAATATCTAGAATTTTAGATATAATATAAAGGATTTCTTAAAATTTGTGTTAAAAAAAAAATCTTTCTTTTAGGCACACACAGACATCAAGATTCAGTCAATGCATCTCAACAATAATGACGAGCAGAATATTCAATTAGGAAAAGTAAATTACATAGACAATTCAGATCATAATTTATTCATACCGCAATGCATGATGGGAGCCATTAATGAGTTGTGATTGGGGGCAGCCACTGCAACATGCTTTATTATTGTCATCATTGTTGAGATTCACAGGCTGATTATTGATGTCTGTGTTTCTAAATATATTCATTTGAAAATGTTTTGATCAGAACAATGTTTATTAAATATTTTGGATTATAAGAAAAATACTGATAATCACATGTTGTAAAATCACAAAGCTGCTGCTAACAAGTTAAACCAAACTATCTCAATAAGTTTCATTTTTCAGATCACAGCATAATTATGTCAAAACATAACCAACACTATCAGATCACACTTTTTCTTTGTTCATTTGACTGATATAAATCAATAACAGCAGACAAACAAAATGTAAAGTGAATGTATAAGGGTCAAGAGCCCAACTAAAGCAAACACCCATCACCATAATGGTAACTTACAATTTGAGATTTTCTCCTTCAGTGATTCTGCTTGTTAACATCAGGTGTCTTCAATAATGCTCAATCATCACTAAATTAATCACTTTTTTTGTTATTAAAAGATACATTTTTCAACAATGATAATTTCTTGCCACTGTACAGACATTCTGAATTATGTTTTTTTTTTTTTTTTTTTTTTTTGACCATTGTGGAGCAAATTATTTAAGACACACACAGACATCAAGAATTAGCATATGAATCTCAACAATGGTGACATGCTTCCTGCAGCAATGCATGCTGGGAGTCACCATATTATAAAACTAATGGCTCCCAGCATGCATTGCAGCATGAAGCATGTCACCATTGTTGTGATTCATAAGCTGATTCTTGATGTTAGTGTGTGTGTCTTCGGTTTATTTTCTCGCAATGTATTTAGAAGTTAAAATTCAGAATGTTTGATCTTAGGACAAAAATATTGACGGTAAAAATCTGTTAATAACAAGTTTTTATGTTGATGAAACATACATAATATCTTAATTTATGGTTTCCTTTGCAACAAATTATGTGTTTCAGTAAACATTGTTACAAAGACAACAACTAACATAAAAAATATATATAAATTGTCACACCAACTAACTAGATGGAGCACTGATCACAATGATGGTGACCAAACCTTTTCATCTAAAAATTTGTTCATTCTCAAAAAGATCTTCTGTAGAGGAATGACAGATAAAGGTCAAACTGGTTTGTAATGAGAGAGATTTCATGTCTTTTTAGTTGATTTCATCTAAAGCTGTGTCTGGAAGTCAGTTGTAGTTCTTTTGTTTCTCTTTTCTTCAGTGATTCTGCTTGTTATCATCAGGTGTCTTCAATAATCCAACAATCATCACTCAATTAATTAGTTAATTATCTAATTAACTCTAACACTGTATCAGTGTTACTTTTAACACCCTGCTGGTGGTTCCCATATGAACACCGAGCGGTGTTAATTTAACACCGGGGAATTTACTGTGTACCTTGTATACACGTACAGATCATTTGTAACAGGTAAGTAACAGTGTTCAACACAATGATGTGTAAACGCATGAATAAATAATTTACAACACTTTCTGCATCCCCTAATCTAAAGTGTAAACTATTCATCACTTGTAAATGTGTTACACATCATTCGTTGATAAAAATCTTATGCTTTATTGATTCTTGAAGTGGTAATCTACGAATGATGTGTAACACATTTACAAGTGATGAATAGTTTACACTTTAGATTAGGGGATGCAGAAAGTGTTGTAAATGATTTATTCATGCGTTTACACATCATCTATAACAGGTGTTGAACACTGCAGTGCTGACTGGTGAGGGTATAGACAGCTGTCTTCTCTGAAACACATGGAGTCTTTAACCACTGTTATCCTGTGAGCAAAACATACAAACAAATTAACATAATTTATTAAACATTTATGAATGCATAGTCATGTTTCATAAATGATTTGTTAATCATTAACTAATCACTTGTAGATGACTTGTAACGGAATTTACAAAACATACATAAAATCTTAGTAGGCCTATATCAGCATATTTATGAATGTTTTGTAAATGATTAGTTCATCATTAACTAACCACTTAAAAATGACTTGCAACTGAACGTTAAAGTGTTACTGGAAATTCCACTGTGGTTGATGAGTTTCAGAGGTTAAATGGATGTCATGAAGTCACTCAGCTCCTCTCGTCTCATTATTGTCCAGGTCAGACAGCAGTTCAGGAAGTTCTTCAGATGTCTTTGCTGTGTCAAACAACACTGAGGACTACAGCAATCACAATCAGGAAATAAAAAGTGCCATTATTATACGGGTATTTTTTGGGGTTTTGGGAATGTTAAATTCATAATTCAACTTGAACAATAGGAAAACATGTTATACGAGTGTCTTATTTTATACACAGCAAAATCCCCAGAGTTAAATCAACACTGCTCAGAGCACATATGCTCCCACTCTACATGGTGTTAAAGTAACACTGAAGCAGTGTTAAAGTTAATGAGACAATTAAGTGATTCATTGAGTGATGATTGAGCATTATTGAAGACACCTGATGTTAATAAGCAGAATCACTGAAGGAGAAAATCACAAATTGTAAGCCACCGTTATGGCGATCATTGTTTGCTTTAGTTGGGCTCTTGACCCTTATATGTTTACTTTAGATTTTGTTTGGCTGTTGTATCTGAGTTATAACTCTCAGATGAACAAAGAGAAAAGGTGATTAGGTGGTGTTGGTTATATTATGACAATCATCATTTGAACTTGATCACTGAACTCATTAAGATCCTTATTTCTGATTTCTGATTAGATTTATGTTGTTGATCACAGAATAACTGTGATTCTGCATAAATATCCAGAATTTTAGATATAATACAAAGGATTTCTTAAAAGTTGTTTTGGAAAAAAAAAAAAAAAAAAATCTTTCTTTTAGGCACACACAGACATCAAGATTCAGTCTATGCATCTCAACAATGGTGACGAGCAGAATATTCAATTAGGAATTCAATTAGGAAAAGTAAATTACATAGACAATTCAGATCATAATTTATTCATACCGCAATGCATGATGGGAGCCATTAATGAGTTGTGATCAAGCGTGCCGCACAAGCCCTGAAAAGTGAAGCCAAAACGTCTCGATCGCCCCCCGGTGACTGGTCCTAGTATAGGTCATAAGCCCCTCCTCCCCGTGTTATTCAACGGGACGCGAGACCAACTAAACAATTAAATTACACTTCAAATATCTTTTTTCCAAAGGTGGTTTCTTTCATTTGCTGTCGTTTTCATCACGCTGATGTAAGTTCAAGTGTCTGTTTCAAAAATAAGTTGTTTTTTAGTTAGTTACGTGATGCGGTGGTGTAACGTCATGATTGACAGCTGTGATTGACAGGTTCTCCGAGCGAAGTAGTCACTGAAGCACCAACGCACATTTTTTTCGGGATCTTCGGAGGACTGAGGAGATTGTATTTACTTTATTTTAACAAGCCTCTTGTCGTACTGCAATCAATTTTTTAAAAAGTGTGCAGAATGCACTTTCCCTGCGAGAGTGAGGGCGGAGCGTTGATTTCGCGGCTTTACTTCCTGCTCACTACTGCGCAGGTCTGGTCCCGAAATCGCTACTGCGCAGACTCAAGTTCCAATATGTCAGCGCCATATCGGGACTCTGGCGGCTTCAGTTCTCATCAATGGAAGAGAGCGAAGGGGCGTCGTCCATCTTTTTTTACAGTCTATGGTTGTGATTGGTGGCAGCCACTGCAACATGCTTTATTATTGTCACCATTGTTGAGATTCACAGGCTGATTATTGATGTCTGTGTTTCTAAATAAATCCATTTGAAAGTGTTTTGATCAGAACAATGTTAATGAAATGTTTTTGGATTATATGAAAAATACTGAAAATCATATGCTGTAGAATCACAGAGGTGCTGTAATTAATCTCAATAAGTTTCGTTTTTCGGATCACAACATGATTATGTCAAAACATAACCAACACCATCTGATCACATTGTCTCTTTGTTCATCTGACTGTTATAAATCAATAACAGCAGACAAGCAAAATTTAAAGTAAACATATAAGGGTCAAGAGCCCAACTAAAGCAAACACTGATCTCCATAACAGTGGCTTACAATTTGAGATTTTCTCCTTCAGTGATTCTGCTTGTTAACATCAGGTGTCTTCAATAATTCTCAATCATCACTAAATTAATCACTTAATTATCTCATTAACTTTAACACTGCTTCAGTGTTACTTTAACACCATGTAGAGTGGGACCATATGTGCTCTGAGCAGTGTTAATTTAACTCTGGGGATTTTGCTGTGTAGCTGTTAATGTTATTGATGTAAAGCTCTTAAATTTTATTTAGTCTTTTGTAAACAGGATTTTTTGGTGGTGGGTGAAAAGCATATTTTTACAGATTCTTCAGAATAATTAAGCTGAAATATGTTCAAGTAAATGTTGGCAAAAAAAAAAAAAGTTTCATGTGTGCATGAGGGGAAATAAATGAATTTACATTCAGAGTTGTAAAGATATAAATTTGTCAATCTTGCAAAAATATATTTTTGATTGTGAAGGTCAGAAAGCTGTTTCTTTTTGTAATGACCCATTTTACAGTACACTACTTTAATTGCAAAATATGTCATAATGTATTTTCAAGAGGGAGGGCCAGAGGATTTATCAGTATAGTGATATAAATTTAAATGTGCAACTAATGTCTCATTCAAATTAAATCTGTGTCTTGAGTTTTTGTATTAAAACACGTGAAAGATTTTTGCTTTTGTTCAGGTCACATTCACACTTTCCTGTATTATTCAAATGCATTTTTGTTACAAAATATCTTAACAAAATGATAGTCAAAGTCACAGGCTCAGTCACCCTCAGCACTACACTTCCCAGTATCATTCCTGTTCACCACCTACACACACTCGTTCACCACCTACACACACTCCTCCACCACACACTCCTCCATCACCTGCACACACTCCTCCATCACCTGCACACACTCCATCACCTGCACACACTCCTCATCACCTGCACACACTCCTCCATCACCCTCACACACTCCTCCATCACCTGCACACACTCCTCATCACCTGCACACACTCCTCCATCACCCTCACACACTCCTCCATCACCTGCACACACTCCTCATCACCTGCACACACCCCTCATCACCTGCACACACTCCTCCATCACCCTCACACACTCCTCCATCACCTGCACACACTCCTCATCACCTGCACACACTCCTCCATCACCTGCACACACTCACCTGCACACACTCCTCCATCACCTGCACACACTCCTCCATCATCTGCACACACTTCTCCATCACCTGCACACACTCCTCCATCACCTGCACACACTCCTCCATCACATGCACACACTCCTCCATCACCTGCACACACTCCTCCATCACCCGCACACACTCCTCCATCACCCGCACACACTCCTCCATCACCCGCACACACTCCTCCATCACCCGCACACACTCCTCCATCACCCGCACACACTCCTCCATCACCCGCACACACTCCTCATCACCCGCACACACTCCTCCATCACCCGCACACACTCCTCCATCACCCGTACACACTCCTCCATCACCCGCACACACTCCTCCATCACCCGCACACACTCCTCCATCACCCGCACACACTCCTCATCACCCGCACACACTCCTCCATCACCCGTACACACTCCTCCATCACCCGCACACACTCCTCCATCACATGCACACACTCCTCCATCACCCGCACACACTCCTCATCACCCGCACACACTCCTCCATCACCCGCACACACTCCTCCATCACCCGCACACACTCCTCATCACCCGCACACACTCCTCATCACCCGCACACACTCCTCCATCACCCGCACACACTCCTCCATCACCCGCACACACTCCTCATCACCCGCACACACTCCTCATCACCCGCACACACTCCTCATCACCTGCACACACTCCTCATCACATGCACCCACTCCTCATCACCTGCACACACTCCTCCATCACCTGCACACACTCCTCATTACCTGCACACACTCCTCCATCACCTGCACACACTCCTCCATCACCTGCACACACTCCTCATCACCTGCACACACTCCTCCATCACCTGCACCTGCAAGCCGTCAGCCTTGTCATCACTCTTCAGCACTGCCTATATCAGCAGTCACCCCTCACTTCACAATCGTCTGGTCTTGTTAGTCAAGTCAAGTCATCTTCATTTATATAGCGCTTTTAACAATGTAGATTGTTTCAAAGCAGCTTTACAGAGATAAACGTATAATTTAAGGTAACAGAGATTGTTTTGGCTTTATAGGGGTTCTTTAATAAAGTTATTTTCCAGCTATATCGATATGATGAAAATACAAAATCGCTGCTGATGTATCTTAGCAATTACGTATCTTTCGGGGTCTATAGTAAACACCACATTATCAAGCAATATCATGCCCGAATTGAGTTTTGAACATGCCAAAGCTGGTTAAATTTTAGCAGCATGAGAGATATGCGTGAACGGAGGCTAATCTATAACACGGTGATTTCAGTTTTAATTTGATTAATTGTGCAGCCTTTACTAATGTCTCAGATGTCATCATCTCAGATGTTTGTTGTTTTAAATACCCAACAGAGACGCACAAATAGGTCTCTGTTCAAGTATTTAAAGCATTGTCTCTGATTTTCCAGCGTCAGCCAAGTGTCGATTTCGGAACTGTCACGTCCATAACGGAAATCCGTCACGTCCATAACAACATAACAACGTTTTTTCCTCATAAATGAAAAATGAAAACTAAAATAAAATAAATAATTTATGTTTTAAGAGAGCCAACACTCATCCCTTCGGTTGGTATTATTTCTTTTGGCTTGTGCATTTTAATTCGCAGAATTTCTACAAAGTAGCCTATGTTGTCTCCCACAAACTCACGTCTTTTTTTGTCACGTCCATAACGCATGTGTATTTCCCTCTTATTAAATATAATACGCATGTGTAGACTGATATTTTTCTAATGTCTGGACTCCTTTATTAAGGGAGTATGGACATATAAACAGACGTTTAAATATATTGGTATTAAATGCATTTTCTGAGAATTTATATTTTACGTTTTGACTGCAAATGTCACGTCCATAACGCTGGAATTGCTCATATTGCAGTAGGCTATGTAGTACAAACAAGTAATAAAAACTCAGTGAGTGTTTTAGCGCAATTTTCTGACGTCATGGGATCACAACACTACGCCTTCACACTGGCAGTTGAAATCAGCTCCGATACGGCAGCGAAATGACCGGAAGTCATCTATTTTAAGTTGATCAAGGTAATATTTTTGAAAAATATTATGATTATTAATTTTGCAGCTAGGTGGCGCCTACGGGGGGCAGGGAACTACTGCGACCAAAATGGTCGCATATGCGACCTTTTGAAATGCCATTGCGACCCTAATTTTTAATGGGTCGCAAATGTATCACTGATTATTTTTGTACCTACCTTATGTTTTAGGCAATATGCTATGATTTACTATGAGCATTTATTAAAACAGAAATGTGTATTTTAAGAATACGTTTTATAACGTGCTCTGAGCATTCAACACATCAAGTTGGGTTCGGTTTTCGGTACGCATTTTCAAACCGAACGGTTCGTTGGACCATTTTTCCTGCCGACCAAAATTTCATTATTTCAAATGTAAGCGCGCTCATAATGTAAGAGACGCTGGCGTGACCACAACATTGCCCAACATCAAATGGCAAACGTAATGTAAGCGGAACGAAACTGCTCGTTCCCACATAGCAACATTGTTTCGGCCCAGATCCGGCCCACATCTGGCACACGTGAAAAGATGATCTGGCCCACATGCAGCGTGGAATTACGGCACTTGGGTGGGCCACTCCTGTTTGCCAGATCTGGGCCACAAGCAGGCCATAGCAATGCCACATCTCAGCCAAGAGCAAAGAAATAAACCAGAACTGGAGGATTAAACAACTCCACAAATAGCATTACCAGCTTCACTTATTACCAACCAGACTGACTTTATTTCTGTCAGACGTCTACAAAAGTTTTTATTGAGAATTAACAGAGGTTTAACTATAATGTGTTTCATTTAAAGTCACCATTACAGTGAATAGTGTTTCCATTAGTTGGGCTCTTAACTCTTATTATATCTTTTGTCTTCTTTGGCCGCTGGGACAGTGTGTTTGTCAAACACATTTGCAGCAGCAAAGAAAGCTAAAGTGAAATGAGATCAGGTGATGATGGTTACCTGTTGATGGTTTTATAATCATCATGAAATAACCTGTTTCACTGAGATAATTTGAATCTCACAATTGTGTTGTACCATTAATATATTCTCATCACAAACCCTGTGTTACTGTGGCATGAGATCCAGCAATATTATAACAATCAGTTAGAAGACTTTAACAAACATGATCACGAAAAAAAATCCATGGTGACACACTTAGATATCAAAAATCAGCACATGAATCTCAACAAGGGTGACAATATTTTTTTTTTTTTAGATTAATTCAGAACATCACTGAAAAGCTACTAAATGCCAAAACAAAAACAACAGCAAAAAATAAAAGCACATATTTAGAATTAAACAAATTAATAGGACAATTTAGCTGCATAATTTATTCATGTTGCAATGCATGCTGGGAGTTTTGTACAATGATGGTACCCAGCATGCATTGCAGCAAGGTACTTTTGATTGTCACCATTGTTGAGATTCATACGTTGATTATTGATGTCTGTGTGTGTCATCGAACAGTAATGATTCATGCTCATGTTTGTTAAAGTCTTCTAACTGATTGTTATAATATTGCTGGACCTCATGCTGCAGTAACACAGGGTTTGTGATGAGAATATATTAATGGTACAACACAATTTTTAGATTCAAATTATCTCAGTGAAACAGGTAATTTCATGATGATTATAAAACCATCAACAGGTAACCATCATCACCTGATCTCACTTCACTTTAGCTTTCTTTGCTGCTGCAAATGTGTTTGACAAACACACTGTCACAGCGGCCAAAGAAGACAAAAGATATAATAAGAGTTAAGAGCCCAACTAATGGAAACACTAATCACTGTAATGGTGACTTTAAATGAAACACATTATAGTTAAACCTCTGTTAATTCTCAATAAAAACTTTTGTAGACGTCTGACAGAAATAAAGTCAGTCTGGTTGGTAATAAGTGAAGCTGGTAATGCTGTTTGTGGAGTTGTTTAATCCTCCAGTTCTGGTTTATTTCTTTGCTCTTGGCTGAGATGTGGCATTGCTATGGCCTGCTTGTGGCCCAGATCTGGCAAACAGGAGTGGCCCACCCAAGTGCCGTAATTCCACGCTGCATGTGGGCCAGATCATCTTTCCATGTGTGCCAGATGTGGGCCGGATCTGGGCCGACACAATGTTGCTATGTGGGTTATAGTGTGGTTGAAGGACCGTTTATCAGTTTGGACTAGTGCAGCGCAAGCCGATCGTGATCATGCGACACTGTTACTACACAGCGCTAATAAGAGATCCAGTAAAGAAAGCATTTGAATTCGCCACAGAAGTAATAACATCGCTGCGAGATCTAGTGAGAAACATTCACATTTCTCCGTTATTAACAGATCAAACAGCGCTGACGTGGAAACCAGGAAGAAACATTGTGCCATGAATGAACTATCCAGTGTCCACAGATCTGCAACATTCACCATGGATTTACTGTAGTAACACTAACTGCAACCGTGGAAGTTTGGCAGGAATAGTAGGCTATAATGCCTTCAAGTAACATTACGTCGGTTTTATTTTGACATTATGAATACAATTGCTGCCCTCAGATGTTAATCTGAACTAAAATAAACCTTTGTTTATAACTACTACAATATTACATTTCATGTCAAGGAGCTGTTTTGTTTTATATGCTCCTAAGAAAAGTCAATTATAGCTCCACAATTGCTCAAAGTAAAAAAAAATATATACTGTATATATACTTTATGATGTTAGTTTTAATAAAATGAAATAAAAAGAATTAAAAAAATTAAATCAAGGAAATTTCTCTGGCATTTCTTTCTTTTTGCTGTATCAAAAACGTACCGAACCGTGACACAGGTGTATCGTATCGAACCGAACCATGAATTTTGTGAACCGTTACACCCCTATACGGACATATGAATTTCGACACCAGTGGCTCGAAGAATACCAGTGGTTAAGGTACCAAGATGGAGCAATGCACTGTGTGTACTGTAAATTCTGTGGGCCTTCAATTGCAGGACTGTCCAAATTTGTAACTGCGTCAAAACAATTCAAACACGAATCAGTGAAGCTTCACAATGACAGTATGAAGCACGCGAAGTGTAGAGACAGTTGTGTACTGTATTTTCTATTGCAGTAAATCTCTCCCAACCAATGTTAAAGAAAACAAGAAGGCATGTGGTTTAAGTAAAATAAAAAGCACATCTTACTATAAATAATTTGTGCGACCAAATCATGTTTTGCGCCAGTAACTGAAAAAGTTAGTAGCGCAAGTGCCACCAGTGGAAAAGGTTAGTGTAGTTCCCTGGGGGGTACACTCGGTTTTAGAGGAATAACTCAGCACTGGTTAGGAGTTGATCAAAGAGATTGGATGCATTAAAAAGCTGAGATTCTAAGCTTTAAAATGATACCTATTGTATGTTGTTCCATTCAGTGGTTGCTTAGTAAATTGATTATGATTTTATTTTCGCGGGGGGGTGTTAAAGTAAAGGAAAGAGTTACTGGATTAAAACTGGCAAATGCCAAACCACAGTTGCATGTTACTGAATGTAACATCAAGTTTTTGGAAGACTCAAAGTATAGGCGCCATATTTTAACTCGTTTAAACATGTATAACTCATTTAAAATGTGCAGACATTCTTCATAGAAGAAACTGCTTCATAGAAGAAACTGCTAGTACTTATCAGAAGAAGCAGTCGAACAACAGGAGAGATCAGCAGTCTGTGAGTGTTTACTTTTCCCAGTAGATTTTAGCGCGGCTGTGTTGCTAGGAAGTGTGTTTTACCGTGTTTTTACTATGGTAAAAACGCACGTGTGACTTTGTTTGTGCGTCGTGACTTGTTAGTTTCGCTTGACTAAACAGGAGGGCGGGACCTAAGCCAGTTAAAGTATTTATTCGAAGAAACTGCTAGTACTTATCAGAAGAAGCAGTCGAACAACAGGAGAGATCAGCAGTCTGTGAGTGTTTACTTTTCCCAGTAGATTTTAGCGCGGCTGTGTTGCTAGGAAGTGTGTTTTACCGTGTTTTTACTATGGTAAAAACGCACGTGTGACTTTGTTTGTGCGTCGTGACTTGTTAGTTTCGCTTGACTAAACAGGAGGGCGGGACCTAAGCCAGTTAAAGTATTTATTCGAAGAAACTGCTAGTACTTATCAGAAGAAGCAGTCGAACAACAGGAGAGATCAGCAGTCTGTGAGTGTTTACTTTTCCCAGTAGATTTTAGCGCGGCTGTGTTGCTAGGAAGTGTGTTTTACCGTGTTTTTACTATGGTAAAAACGCACGTGTGACTTTGTTTGTGCGTCGTGACTTGTTAGTTTCGCTTGACTAAAAAGGAGGGCGGGACCTGCTGTATTCAATAAAGAGGTATTAGGTGTGTATAAAATTGGTTAGGGCACCGCGGCAGCAGTCGCGGCAGCCCTCGTGTGAAGCCCTCATCGTGTGAAGACCGAAGAGTGTAAAGACCAACGACTCTACCTGTGCGACTCCACCGAGCAAGGACACCAACAAGGCACTTGAGTATTAATTTTTCCTATTTATTCCTTTACTTTCTCGTCTACACAACTTTTTCATCTGATCTATTTGTTTGTGACCTTACACTATGTGTTTTCAAATCCCTACTATTACTAACACACGTAAATCAAATGTCACACGTCAGAGGCAGTCCAATCCTAACAACCTGCGTACTTTTCCGGTGTCTTCTAGTACTATATTCTCTTTTCCTATTGGTCTCTGGAATTGCCAGTCCTCTGTAAACAAAGCTGATTTCATTACATCTATTTCTAGTCATTTGGGTCTCAGTCTACTGGCCCTGACTGAGACCTGGATCAGACCAGAGGACACTGCCACACCAGCTGCCCTCTCCACTAAATTCACTTTCTCACACACCCCTCGCCTGACTGGAAGGGGTGGTGGTACTGGTCTGCTCATCTCAAACGATTGGAAATTTGATCATTTACTAACTCTGTGTGACAACAGCTCTTTTGAATCACATTCAATTACTATCACTAGCCCTATTAAAATCCATTTTGTAGTTGTATATCGTCCCCCAGGGCAGCTCGGCAGTTTCTTGGAAGAGCTTGATGTGCTACTCTCATCCTTCCCTGAGGATGGTACTCCTCTCGTTGTTCTTGGAGACTTCAACATCCACCTAGATAAACCTTAGGCTGCTGATTTCCACACTCTGCTTGCCTCATTTGACCTCAAGCGAGTATCTACTGCGACTACTCACAGATCAGGTAATATATTGGACCTTATCTACACACGCTACTGCTCCACTGACCATACACTGGTCACTCCACTGCACACCTCAGATCACTTCCTCCTCACTCTCAACATCAACCTGCCACGGAACACAACACACACTCCTCCACAGGTCACTTTTCGGCGAAACCTACGCTCACTCTCACCCTCTCGTCTATCCTCTCTGGTCTCATCCACACTTCCTCCACCTGATCAGCTTTCAACACTAGATACTAACAGTGCAACTGATAATCTTTTCTCCACTTTAACATCCTGCTTGGACACCTTCTGCCCCCTTTCCTCCAGGCCAGCCCGCGCCACACCCTCTGCCCCCTGGTTATCTGATGTTCTCCGGGAACATCGTTCGAAACTTAGGGGTGCAGAGAGGAAGTGGCGCAAATCAAAAGATCCTACTGATCTTGGTCTTTATCAGTCCCTCCTCTCTTCCTTCTCTGATAATATCTCTACTGCTAAAATGACTTACTATCACAACAAAATTAACAATTCTTCAGACTCTCGCATGCTTTTCAAAACCTTCTCCTCTCTTCTCAACCCTCCTCCTCCTCCTCCTTCATCAACACTAAATGCTGACGATTTTGCTACATTCTTTATAAATAAAACAACCTCCATCAGCGGCCAATTTAGCAATCCACAAATTGACACACACACTTTTCCAGCTAACACGCACTCTCTACCCTCCTTCTCTCTACTCTCAGAGACAGAAGTCTCCAATCTCCTCCTTTCCAATCGCCCTACCACCTGTCCGCTTGATCCTATTCCCACTAACCTACTTCAAGCCATTTCATCCTCGGTTGTACCCACACTCACACACATCATAAACACCTCTCTTCACACTGGTACCTTTCCCACAGCATTTAAGCAGGCTCGTGTAACCCCACTGCTTAAGAAACCCACTCTAAATCCAGCACATCTGGAGAATTACAGACCAGTATCTCTCCTTCCATTCGTTGCGAAAACACTTGAGCGAGTTGTTTTCAACCAGATCTCTTCCTTCCTTACACAGAACAACCTCTTGGACAACAATCAATCTGGTTTCAAAAGCGGACACTCAACTGAGACGGCCCTGCTCTCAGTAATTGAAGCTCTGAGACTGGCAAGAGCAGCCTCCAAATCCTCAGTTCTCATCCTGCTGGATCTGTCTGCTGCCTTTGACACAGTTAACCACCAGATCCTCCTGTCAACCCTAAAGACGAAGGGCATCTCGGGAACCGCACTCCAATGGTTCAAGTCTTACCTCTCAGGTAGGTCCTTTAGGGTTTCGTGGAGGGGTGAGGTGTCTAAGACACAACATCTAGCTACTGGAGTGCCTCAGGGCTCAGTGCTTGGACCACTTCTCTTCTCCATCTACATGACATCACTAGGATCTGTGATTCAGAAACATGGTTTTTCCTATCACTGCTACGCTGATGACACACAACTCTACCTCTCATTCCAGCCCGACGATCCGACGGTAGCTGATCGTATCTCAGCCTGCCTGACAGACATTTCTGGCTGGATGAAGGACCACCACCTTCAACTAAACCTTGCGAAGACAGAGCTACTCGTGGTCCCGGCCAACCCAACACTTCACCACAACTTCACCATTCAGCTAGACTCGTCATCCATAACTCCATCTAGATCAGCCAGGAACCTTGGTGTGGTAATTGATGATCAATTGAACTTCACAGACCACATTGCAAGAACTGCCCGGTCATGTAGATTTGCCTTGTACAACATTAGGAGGATCAGACCCTTCCTATCAGAACATGCTACTCAACTCCTTGTCCAAGCGCTTGTTTTATCCAGACTTGACTATTGCAACGCTCTCCTGGCTGGTCTTCCAGCTTGCACAGTCAAACCTCTGCAACTGATCCAGAACGCCGCAGCTAGAGTGGTCTTTAACGAGCCGAAAAGGGCACATGTCACTCCTCTCCTCACAAAATTGCACTGGTTGCCAGTTGCCGCTCGCATCAAATTCAAGTCACTGACGTTTGCCTACAGAACAACCACTGGTTCTGCTCCCTTTTACTTTAACTCTTTACTTCAGACTTATGTGCCTTCCAGGAACTTGCGCTCTGCAAGTGAACGGCGTCTTGTGGTGCCATCTCAAAGAGGCACAAAATCTCTTTCTCGGACCTTTACCATGACTGTTCCCTGCTGGTGGAATGATCTGCCGAACTCAACCAGAGCGGCTGAGTCCATAGCCACTTTTAAGAAACGGCTGAAGACACTTCTTTTTCGACAGCACTTGATCCAGTAATACTAACACTTTCTCTCTACTACTCTATTCTGTTCTATAAAAAAAAAAAAAAAAAAAAAAAAAAAAATGCGTTGAATTAAACTGAGAAGGGTCATAGCACTTGCATTTTGTTGTCCTACTGCTAGTTTAACTGCTTCTATTGTTCTCATTTGTAAGTCGCTTTGGATAAAAGCGTCTGCTAAATGAATAAATGTAAATGTAATGTAAATGTTCATAGACTGTTGAATTGCTCTGACATGCACTGGTTTCCATGACAACGACTTGTCACAGGAAGTGCAAACTCGTGACGTCATATTGTAAACAAACCAGTCTAGATGGCTAAGCTAACCCAACCTTGCATCCATTCAGCTTAGGCTAAGTAGGGCTGGGCGATTTAAATCGCGATATTGTTATGCGCATCTCGTCAGTAAAGCCGGTTCCTTGATTAGTAGTAAATCGCCATCACCTGCTTTCAGATGGAGCGGCATTTACTACAAAGAACCGTAGTTAACTGACAAGCTGAGCCATATCGCATTAATATCGCGGACGTATCGCCAGCGATAATTAATGCGATATGGCTCAGCTTGTCAGTTAACTACGGCTCTTTATACACAGCAAAAACTCCAGTGTTAAATTAACACTCCTGGGAGTTTATGAGTCCACACTCAAGAGTGTTGAAGTTAATTTTAGATAATTAGATAATTAAGTGATTAATTTAGTGATCATTGAGCATTATTGAAGACACCTGATGTTAACAAGCAGAATCACTGAAGGAGAAAAACACAAATTGTAAGTTACCGGTATGATGATCAATGGTTGCTTTAGTTGGACTCTTGATCCATATTATTAACTTTAAATTTTGTTTGTCTGTTGTTTCTGAATTATAATCACCAGTTGAACAAAGAAAAAAGTGATCTGATGGTGTTGGTTATGTTATGACAATCATCATTTGAACTTGATCACTGAACTCATTAAAATCCTTCTTTCTGACTTCAATTTATGTTGTTGATTAGTGAATCTGCATAAATGCCCAGAATTGTTGATATAATATAAAGGATTTCTTAAAAGTTGTTTAAAAAAAAAAAAAAAAAAATCATTCTTTTAGGCACACACAGATGTCAAGATTCAGTCTATGCATCTCAACAATGGTGAGGAGCAGAATATTCAATTAGGAAAAGTAAATTACATAGACAATTCAGATCATAATTTATTCATACCGCAATGCATGATGGGAGCCATTAATGAGTTGTGATTGGTGGCAGCCACTGCAACATGCTTTATTATTGTCACCATTGTTGAGATTCACAGGCTGATTATTGATGTCTGTGTTTTAAATAAATTTATCTGAATGTCTTTTGATCAGAACAATGTTTATTAAATATTTTGAATTATAAAGTACTGATAATCATAGGCTGAAGAATCACTAAACTGCTGCTAACAAGTTAAACCAAACTATCTCAATAAGTTTCCTTTTTCAGATCACAGCATGATTATGTCAAAACATAACCAACACTATAAGATAACATTTTACTTTGTTCATTTAACTGTTATAAATCAATAACAGCAGACAAACAACAGTAAATATTAAAGTAAACATATAATGGTCTAGAGCCCAACTAAAGCAAACACCCATCACCTTAATGGTAACTTACAATTTGTGATTTTCTTTTTCAGTGATTCTGCTTGTTAACATCAGGTGTCTTCAATAATGCTCAATCATCACTAAATGAATCACTTAATTATCTCCTCAGCCCTAAATGCCGCTTCATCTGAAAGCAGGTGAAGGCGATTTACTACTAATCAAGGAACCGGCTTTACTGACGAGATGCGCATAACAATATCGCGATTTAAATCGCCCAGCCCTAAGGCTAAGCTAAATAATAACTTCTACAGTTAGCATTTAGCATCGTTTACTCAAAGCCTTTATCTACAGCTTGTGCTGTGCACAGTGCAAAGTGATCTAAAATACCTTTCATTTAACCCCAGTTAGGGTTCTGATTTGTCACTTTCTCTTTCCTTACTTTCAATTGTTCCCAGCTGAATTTTACTGCCACTAGTTTAGGAGTAGTCCTTGCTGAGAGCTGTCGGCTAAATTTGCAGTTACCTTGTAAATTAAATCTAAATTTGATTACATGTAAACTGTGTAGCTAGAGAAGAATTCTTATAGTAATGAGAATTTTTATCAGCATGTTGACTAAACTTTTGTAAGGACACACATAGGGATCGTGTATCTTGAACACACAGCAGCTGTGACCCACTATGGAGTTTGGTCCAAGCACATCAAAGGTTTAGCCACTTGTGCTATTGATTATTCCCAATTTCAGGTCATTCCCGCTGTTTTGATCACTTATTTAAGCCTTTTTTATTATTTATTTTATTTTGATAATAATAGCCGTCAGCTATTCACTTGTCTATTCTTTCATTTATTTGATTTATTTACATTTCCCCTCTTGTTCTAATGTGGTTCCATTTCCCATAGGGCCCAGAAAGGAACCAGAGACACCTTTATTTGTGATTTTGTTATTTTCAACAAGTGCACTCATTTTTATGACCCTGCAAAACAAGTAATCTCAACGATTACTAGGGCATAACTATAGTCCTGAGGATTGATAATAAGCATAATCTGAATAGGAAAACTGTCCTTTTCCTCCTATCCTTCACTTCGTCAAGCCCTTTGTGAACCACCAGTTAAGTCCAGAGAAATAAGTTAGCCATAAGAACCATCTTAAGTCATTTATTTCCTCTCGGCTTATGCCCTTTCCAGAAAATATCCTCGGAATCACACAAGTCTTAGCCTACTAACACCCACAGCTAAGATGATAAGGATACAAGACACACTTGACAAGCTAGCTACACATGAAACACCTAGCTTTATGCTACATACCTAGCTAACCTATCAAACCTTAGTTCTGAACTCTTTAGGGCCATGCATTAGTCTCTTTCCACTCATGTGCCAAAAATGTCGCAGATCCTCTGTTTAACCTGACCTTAACCAGACAGGAGACCAAAAGGACTGGCAAGCCATCGCAAGGAACACTGTTCCACCCATGACTGCAGACATCCTACAGCACCAGAGCCAAACGTAACTGCACCATGAGAGAAGAGGACTAACGGCCCTTGACCCAAGCCAGAGTTACAGCCACACCGAGCTGATCAAGAGTATCATCTCCTTACCCCACCTTATGGGTATGAAACAGAAGGTAAACAACCTCACATAAAGATCACAACGTCCCACAAGGAGCGGACCTGTGCTCAAAGCCTCACATACCAGCTAGAGACTGAGTTTCAAACCAGATTCAACGCAGCTGGACTGAGCATGCCCAGGACCTGCACAGAACTGTCACCATGGCAACAACCCAGGTACCAGCCAAGCCCATTGGAGAAGCCATGGAGGGCAACACCCTCAACCTGCAAACACCACAGGATGACCAACGGCTGTCAACGACAACATCCTACTCCACACCATTCACACAATTGGCAATCGGAGGCTCCACAAGGACAGCTGAACACACCTGATTCACAGCAACAGGAGCTGCTGACACTCACAAACCAGCTCCCTGAACAGGACTCACCCGAGGAGTCCTGTAAAGTACAAGCATCCGACTCCTTGCCTACCCCAGCTTAGGCAAGCTCACCTCAGCACCGCCATAAGGACAGAGCAACACTTCAATCCTTCAGACTTCTCGTGACTGAGAGGTTAACAACTACCTTCTGACCTCCTGCCACCAGCACTAGGTCGGCCTGAAAACCTCTTTATGCTACATAGAGCTCTAACCACTTCCTGCAACCACAAGCAAACACCTGCCCCAAAACTAATTGACTTCAGAATGACAGGACAGGTGACACCCTGTCAAGGCACCTGCTGCCTCGGCACCTGCTGCACCAACTCAAAGACCTGTACTTGGCTACTGTCTACATCACCTGATGGAATGACCACCGCTCCAGGAAACACCAGCAACCAGAGGCCACCATGGCCTTCCAGCCTGGTATGACAGAGGTGTGTCTGATCTTTCTGCACTTTAAACATCGTTCGTGGTTGTCCTTGAGAGGGACAACAACAGTCGAAAGGGGGGAAATATGTAGCGTCTGGACCAAGCGGACACACACAAATGATTCATTTATTTAATGAATAATCCAGCAAACTCACTGTGAAACTTTCACCCAAAACTAACATCCCAAATGAAGCTAACACACTGGCAGGACGGTGTCTTGTTACAGGGAACACAGAGAGTTTTACAATCAGATAAGGGTTTATGGGTGTTAAAGAATGTGGCCACATGCAAGAAAGAGAGAGACAATGGGGAGACAGAAACAAACTTCCATGCAGACTTCGCTGAATTAATCAGAAACGAACTGATCTAGAAATGAACATGCATCCCAGAAACTGTGTGAATGAGTGTGATGTTTTGTGTACTATTATGTATATACTTTGATATTTGATTATACAACCAAAACGGGACTCTCACCTAATTCTAGCTGAGAAGGAGAGATAAACCCTATTAATCATATGTATCCTATGGATAACCTCTTGAGAAATGTGTAGACATGTATCTAATTCTCCCACCTCATGATTTTCAGACTTTGTTGCATACTATATGGTTTACCAAAACCCTCCTTTCCCCTCCCTTCCCCTCCCCCACTGGGCCCTGCAGACCGAGTCAGCCTGCCTTCCTTAAATCCAACCAAGAAGAAAACGGACAACTCTTGTCTTAAGGATGCCGTGCGGTCGAGCGTGGCCTCAACAGGCCCAGGGCAGGAGGCTTCGAAGTATCCAGGACATGTGCTCACTCCAGCATCAAGGACAACCTCAGGACTTCAGTGACGTCATTCAACACGGACGAAGTCCCTCGCAACTTTCACCATGTGCTCTTTGTGTCCTGCCGGCCCAGAATGTGTAGGCCACAATCTGCACTCCAGCCATGAGAACAGCGACAATACAAGTTCATCCTATCTTCTTCATCCAACGGAGAAGAAACGATTGCAACTTGCACCATGACTTTTGACACTCAAGGACCCAGCAATGAATTCAATCTTCAACCACTTCAAGAATTGATCATGCAAGTAGGGCTGGGCGATTTAAATAGGTCAAGTGGTGAGTGTTTTTGCATAGGTCAAGTGGTGAGTGTTATGGAACCGGAAACAGGAAATAGAACTATGGAGCAAGATCTATTTTTGTATGAAAAGAACCATAAGCTTATCATTTTCAGAGCACCTCATTAAAATAGATACTTGCATGTAGGGCTGGGCGATTTAAATCGCGATATTGTTATGCGCATCTCGTCAGTAAAGCCGGTTCCTTGATTAGTAGTAAATCGCCTTCACCTGCTTTCAGATGAAGCGGCATTTAGGGCTGAGGAGATAATTAAGTGATTAATTTAGTGATGATTGAGCATTATTGAAGACCCCTGATGTTAACAAGCAGAATCACTGAAGAAGAAAATCACAAATTGTAAGTTACCATTAAGGTGATGGGTGTTTGCTTTAGTTGGGCTCTAGACCATTATATGTTTACTTTAATATTTACTGTTGTTTGTCTGCTGTTATTGATTTATAACAGTTAAATGAACAAAGTAAAATGTTATTTTATAGTGTTAGTTATGATTTGACATAATCATGCTGTGATCTGAAAAAGGAAACTTGTTGAGATAATTTGGTTTAACTTGTTAGCTGCAGTTTAATGTTTCTTCAGCCTATGATTATCAGTACTTTACTTATAATTCAAAATATTTAATAAACATTGTTCTGATCAAAAGACATTCAGATAAATTCATTTAAAACACAGACATCAATAATCAGCCTGTGAATCTCAACAATGGTGACAATAATAAAGCATGTTGCAGTGGCTGCCACCAATCACAACTCATTAATGGCTCCCATCATGCATTGCGGAATGAATAAATTATGATCTGAATTGTCTATGTAATTTACTTTTCCTAATTGAATATTCTGCTCGTCACCATTGTTGAGATGAATATACTGAATCTTGATGTCTGTGTGTGTCTAAGAGAATGATTTTTTTTTTTTAAACAACTTTTAAGAAATCCTTTATATTATATAAAAATTCTGGGCATTTATGCAGATTCACTAACCAACAACATAAATCGAAGTCAGAAAGAAGGATTTTAATGAGTTCAGTGATCAAGTTCAAATGATGATTGTCATAACATAACCAACACCATCAGATCACTTTTTTCTTTGTTCATCTGGTGATTATATTTCAGAAACAACAGACAAACAAAATCTAAAGTTAATAATATATGGGTCAAGAGTCCAACTAAAGCAACCATTGATCGTCATAACGGTAACTTACAATTTGTGATTTTCTCCTTCAGTGATTCTGCTTGTTAACATCAGGTGTCTTCAATAATGTTCAATCATCACTAAATTAATCACTTAATTATCTCATTAACTTCAACACTCTTGAGTGTGGACTCATACACTCCCAGGAGTGTTAATTTAACACTGGAGTTTTTGCTGTGTACAAAGAGCCGTAGTTAACTGACAAGCTGAGCCATATCGCATTAATTATCGCTGGCGATATGTCCGCGATATTAATGCGATATGGCTCAGCTTGTCAGTTAACTACGGTTCTTTGTAGTAAATGCCGCTCCATCTGAAAGCAGGTGAAGGCGATTTACTACTAATCAAGGAACCGGCTTTACTGGCGAGATGCGCATAACAATATCGCGATTTAAATCGCCCAGCCCTACATGCAAGTATCTATTTTAATGAGGTGCTCTGAAAATGATAAGCTTATGGTTCTTTTCATACAAAAATAGATCTTGCTCCATAGTTCTATTTCCTGTTTCCGGTTCCATAACACTCACCACTTGACCTATGCATGTATGGATGGATGAAAATATGTATGTTTGTTTGTTTGTTTTGCTTAGTTTAGTTATGTTTGTGATTTAGTTAATAAAACTTGTGCATAATTATGAATTTGGTTTCTGATCCTCTGTTTGCATACAAAGTCCCTTTTACGATCTTGATCTTGTTACATGCTCTTAAGCGATGTACAGGCTAAGGAATAATTATTTTTCAGTGACCATGAAAGATACATTGTTCTTAGAAAAATAATAATCAATCAGTTTGTTGGAACTAATTAGTTGATTGCAATATTAATTTGGCTTACCTCAAAGTTAATCTAATTAACTGACCCAAATATTAATAATTAATCATAATTGGTAATCATGGTGACTTCAAATGAAACAATAAATCGTCAACATCTAAACCTCTGTTAATTCTCAAACAGAACTGTAGATGTATGACAGAAATAAAGTCAGTCTGGTTCTCTTACGAGAGGTCTCTCGTACTGCGTAAGATAGCTAGGGGAAAATCCTTTTTCCGCGAGATATTGAAGCCAAAAATTATCCTTAATTTTTCAATAATGCAAAACGCGTTGCGGCAGCATACAGACATAGGCGAGGCAGCTCGCGCGCCTATTGGCAGTTCTGCGTCAACTGCAGCAGCCTATCGAGCGAGGCCTGGCGTGACGCCAGACCCAATGAGGGTGCTTCGCGCCCGTTGCGTCACATCCCGCTGAAACGGGCGTGGTCTAGGCCTATAAATACCGCTCGCAGGCAGCTATTATCTGATTTTTCATCCTTCAAGCGAAGCACACGCATCGCTGGAGCTGGAGAGAAGCCGCGCCATCTGAGAGAGAGCACCTTCAGCGGGACGAGTCACTGAAGTCGCTGGCCGCGCCGCCTTCCTTGCCTTCCTGCTGCGCTTTCCGGCGCTTATATCCTTTTACTCTCTGTATTGTGTGTGTGTGTGTCGCCGCCGAGCAGCGTCTTTTTTAAGATGCCTTCCTGCGGCTCGTGCAGAGCCACACTCAGCGACGGGGACGCCACGTGAACTGCGTTTCCTGCCTGGGTGAGGAACATGCAGCTCTTGCGCTCGCTGACGGCGGCTGCCCTCACTGCGAGCTATTGCCCATGGCGACTCTGAGGACTCACCTGGCTTTCTTCGCCGAGACTGCTCCCCCGCCCGCCGCGGTGTCGCGCCGTAAAAAGCGCCGTGCCCAGCGGGTCCCGGAACCTTCCCCCAGCCGCCAAAGCTCGCCGGTTCGCCCGCCTGCTTCACCGGCTTCGTCAGCCTCTCTTCCTGACGGACAGCGGCCGCTGTCTGCCGCCGCTTCCGTCGACATCGCTGACGAGGAAGCCCTGCTGGGAGAGGATGATTCCTGCTCTATCCTGGCGTCAGGCAGTGAGGATTGGGCGAGCTCTGAGGATCTCGCGCCCCCTGCCCGCACATCGTCAGGCAAGAGAGCGTCCATCGAGACAGAGCTCATGCGAATACTCGCACAGGCCGCGGCGAGCCTCGGCCTCGAGTGGTCTTCGCCCGAGCAGCCTGCTCACAACCGGCTGGATGGCTTTTTTCTGCCTGGGAAGCGCTTCGCCTGCATCCAGACCAGCGCCTTTTCTTCCTGAGCTACATGAAGAAGTTTCTAAGTCCTGGAACGCCCCCTATTCAGCTAGAGTGCGTCCATCTGTTTCTTTGGCATTCTCTGCAGTTGACGATGCCAAGAACAGGGGATACCATTCACTGCCGCCGGTCGAAGAGGCGATAGCGGCCCACTTATGCCCGCCCTCCGCTGGACGGCGCGCTAAGCTGGCCCTACCCTCAAAAGCTTGCCGCACGACGTCAAGCCTGCTCCGCCGCCGGGCAAGCTGCGTCAGCGCTGCACACCATGGCCACGTTGCAGATCTTCCAGGCCGATCTCCTCCGAAATCTGGATGAGAAAGGACCTGACGCGATCTGCGTGCCGGACTTAAGGAGCGCCACGGACCTCGCTCTCCGTGCCACTAAGTCCGCAGCACAGGCCATTGGACGAAGTATGGCCTCTCTCACTGTGACTGAGAGGCACCTGTGGCTGATGCTCTCAGAGATGGCCGAGTCCGAGCGCACCGCGTTCCTCGATGCCCCGCTTTCTCCCGCTGGCCTCTTCGGACCCTCCGTGAAGGATTTTGCGGAGAGATTCGCCGAGGTACAGAAAGCGTCACAGGCTATGAAGCACTTCCTCCCGAAGCACTCCAGCTCTGCAGCAAGCCGTGCGAAACCGTCTGCACAGAGCTCACAGCCCCAGACACCGCCCACTGCCGCCACTTCACAGCGCCGCCAGGCCCGAAGCGCGCAGCCGCGCTCTCGCTCATCCGGCCGCCGCCCCGCTATGCGTGGCCCGCGGCCTAGGATTGTGGTAAAGCCCGAGGCCCCAAAGTCGTCCTAGCACGCCTAGGAAAACGACGGTGTTCAAGTCCCGCCGCGGCCGGACTTCCACCAAAGCTAGAATGAGGACCCCTCAGAATGAGGGGCGTGCGAGTACTGAACTATTTGGACGATTGGCTGATTCTAGCGCAATCTCGCTCAGTGCTCATAGAGCACACGACCATTTTACTCGAACACCTCGAGAATTTGGGTCTCAGAGTCAATTGGGCGAAGAGCTCTCTGTCCCCCAGTCAGACGATATCTTTCCTGGGCACAGAGTTGGACTCGCTGTCCATGATAGCGCGACTATCACCACAGCGCGCGGTAGACATTCAGCGTGCAGCGAACTCTTTCCGCTGCGGCGCATTTGTCCCGCTCAAAAAAATTTCAGAAGATGCTGGGTCTCATGGCCTCAGCATCATCAGTGCTCCAGCTGGGCCTGCTCCAGCTGGGCCTGCTCCGCATGCGCCCACTGCAGTTCTGGCTGAAAGTGCGAGTCCCACGCCGAGAGTGGACATCCGGTCTGCTTCGTCTCAAGGTCAATCAGAAGTGCGTCACAGCTCTGAAACCTTGGAAAGCGGACGACTGGTACCAATCAGGTGTAAGCCTGGGGACTTCCTCGAGGGTGAGGGTGGTGTCTACGGACGCATCCACCTCGGGATGGGGAGCGCTGCTCTAGGGCAGACCGTTCTTCGGCCAGTGGTCAGAACGGGAGAAGCTCCTGCACATAAACTGCCTCGAAATGTTGGCAGTAGACAACGCGCTGACGCGTTTTTGTCCCCAAAAAAAAGGACGCCACGTCCTGGTCCGCTCGGACAACATGTCTGTGGTGTCCTGCATAAATCGCCAGGGCGGCCTCAGGTCCAGGAACCTGCACAGGCTAGCAGAACGCCTCCTGGTATGGGCTCAGTGCAACCTGCGCTCGCTGAGAGCAGCGCACGTGCCAGGGCTCCTAAACATAGGACCAGACAGACTGTCCAGGAACAATGTTCCAGCAGGCGAATGGTCTGTACACCCACAGACAGTCCAACTGCTGTGGAAGAAATTCGGCAGAGTGGAAGTAGACCTGTTCGCGTCTCAAGAAAACGCTCACTGTCCGGAATTTTTCTCCAAGAGCAGGGACACGCTGGCTCATGTATGGCCCCGCCACCCGCTCTATGCTTTTCCCCCCCATCTCTCTCCTGCCTCAGGTGATAGAGCGGATCAGGGAAGAAGGATGCTCAGTACTGCTCGTTGCACCGTTCTGGAAAAACCAACCTTGGTTCCCAGTTGTGATGCAGCTAGCGAGCACTGCCCTGTGGCCAGTGCCAGTGAGGAGAGACCTCCTCTCTCAGGCCCACGGCTAGATCTGGCATCCTCACCCAGAATTGTGGTCCCTTCATGTCTGGGCCATCAACGGGTACATGTTGAACTCCCTAAGGGAGTGTTAAACACGATCACGCTGGCTAGAGCTCCGTCTACGAGACGTCTCTACTCCTCGAAATGGTCAGTGTTTTCGGGCTGGTGCACAGCCCGTGGCGTGTCACCCACAGACTGTGAAGTGACGGAGGTGCTTTCCTTCCTACAAGAGCTGTTGGATAAGGGCAGGACCCCTTCCACGCTCAAAGTTTATGTGGCGGCTATAGCAGCGTTCTCGAGAACAACGCTTGGTCAGTCAATAGGAAGGAACGATTTAGTCATCCGCTTTCTTAGAGGGGCTAAGAGACTGAATCCTCCCAGACCTCCCTCAGTCCCCGTATGGGACCTTTCTTTGGTGCTGGAAGCCATGAAAGGTGGCCCATTCGAGCCTTTACAGACGATTGATCTGAAACATCTGTCTTTCAAGACTGTGTTTCTGCTGGCTCTCGCTTCAGTGACGCGCATAGGGGACTTACACGCGCTCTCAGTGAGCGCGACGTGCATGGAATTTGGGCCTAATGACTCAAGGGTTATACTCAAACCTAAGCACGGTTATGTTCCAAAATCCCTCAACACACCGTTTAGGGCGCAGGTCATTTCCCTGTCAGCCCTACCGGTCCCTGAGGAGGAAAGAGACGCGAGCCTCCTTTGCCCAGTCAGGGCATTGCGAGCTTATGTGTCTCGCTCGTCTGTTTTCAGACAGACAGAGCAGCACTTTGTTTTGTTCAGCGGGCGCTCTAAGGGACTAGCCGCGTCGAAACAGAGCCTATCCAGATGGATAGTTGATGCTATTGCGCAAGCATACGCCTTCAAGGGCGTGCAGTGCCCGATGGGTGTCAAAGCGCACTCCACGAGAGGCATGGCCTCTTCGTGGGCCTGGTCGAGTGGGATTGCCTTGCAAGATATTTGTACGGCGGCGGGCTGGGCCTCCCCGTCTACATTTATAAGGTTTTACAACCTAGAGGTTCCCGCCCTGCAGGCCAGGCTGCTGTCGGTCTAGTTAACCAGTATTGTCTGTCCTGATGATATCAGCTCAGAATGCTGCGTCTACACAGTAAATTCCCCAGTGTTAAATTAACACTGCTCAGAGCACATATGGTCCCACTCTACATGGTGTTAAAGTAACACTGAAGCAGTGTTAAAGTTAATGAGACAATTAAGTGATCAATTGAGTGATGATTGAGCATTATTGAAGACACCTGATGATAACAAGCAGAATCACTGAAGGAGAAAATCACAAATTGTAAGCCAGCGTTATGGTGATGAGTGTTTGCTTTAGTTGGGCTCTTGACCCTTAGTGTATATTATTAACTTTAGACTTTGTTTGTCTGCTGTTATTGTTATGGTTATGGTTATGTTTTGACATAATCACGCTGTGATCTGAAAATGAAACTTATTGAGATGGTTTGGTGTAACTTGTTAGCAGCAGCTCTGTGATTCTACAGTATATGATTATCAGCATTTTTCTTATAATCCAATATATTTAATAAACATTGTTCTGATCAAAACACTTTCAAATGTATTTATTTAGAAACACAGACATCAATAATCAGCCTGTGAATCTCAACAATGGTGACAATAATAAAGCATGTTGCAGTGGCTGCCACCAATCACAACTCATTAATGGCTCCCATCATGCATTGCGGTATGAATAAATTATGATGTGAATTAGCCTTTCGCCGAGCCCCGCCCCCCTTAATTACTGTTGCTACGTCCGACAAACAAATGGTCAAGTCAAACACGACCAGCGCGACAGATTGCCATGACGGGAAGAGGTATACCCGTGCGTGTCAGTGACCTTTTTTGGAGCAATACCTCCGCGATATCCTCCAGGTCGAGGCAAAAGGGGTTACAGTATGCAGTGGAGGGATATATTCAAAATATAAAAATACGCAATGAAGGAGACACGACTAAGTTACTATCGAGGCTAATGCTTACCGGTGTTAAAACACATCATTTGTGATATGAGAAAGAACAAGGAAACAAGTGTTTAAAAAGCATTGAAAGACACTCACTGTTGTGTTTTTGTGTGAAAGAAAAAACTGTCTCTGAAAATAAAAGTGCTGTCAGCAATAATTTCTTATGTGTGTTTTTTCGCACAACACCATGACTACCGCTGCAAAACACATGGGAGTTAACGTTATACCCTCCTGGGACCCAAGAATAGACTTTTGTCCACTGTAGTGGACATTATATTTTAGTGAATTTCTCTGACATCATACATGTCACATGACACAACCTGGGTGTCCTGTAAAGAGCACATTCAGGCCTTTTCAGAGATACCAAATGTTTGGAGGTTTCACCATGAAAACAACTAGTCCTTGGTCTTTAAAAATGTCTGACATTAATTTAGTGATCAAATGTAGCATTCTTATGGAAATATGATAATATATTGTAATTATAATTTAAATTGGACTACTTTTCAAATTGTATTTCATAAAACAACATCTCAGGAAAATGTTAAGGGGTTTCAAATAAAAAAATACTTTCTGTTCCAGAACAGGGCGTTGATTTCATACATGTCCACTGTAGAGGACATCAGGACTTAAATCATGTTTATCAGGCATTTTGTGAGACACAACAAGTGAATATGGAAATAAATTATACATCAATATTCCTATGAAATATTAGATATTATTACTCCAATTAATGCCAATTATTACTCCAATTATTACACTTCTTTTTTCATTAAATGTTGCTCCAAGAACACATTAATGTGCAAATTAGATACAGTGTATACATTGCATTGAATGGGAATATTAATTTATGGCCATTTTACCCACATATTGCATAAAGTAAAATGGTGTATCAATTCATTCCGTTATATCTTTCATAACATAGTTGAGAATAATCTTTATACACATTTTGGCTGAAAAAATCCTGAAACCCCAAAATCCATTGTTTTTGCCTATACAATATCATTTCATGTCATTTTATTTTTTAAACAACTTAGTCCTGGCGTCCACTACAGAGGACATAGCATAACGTATGAATAAAATATTCTTTTTCAAAAATGTTTTTTTTTTACCATTTGTTTATTGTGCTCTAAACAGTGTGATGACATGGAAAAAAATTAAATTCACAAAACTTATTTTTTCTGGGTCTCAGGAGGATATTCTCGATGCTGTAGTTTATTTTATCAGTCACAGTAAATCATTAATCAAGCTTAATTTGACTTCAATTAGGCAGGGTGAACTGAAAGCTTTTACAATCTTTTAGCTATCATTGACAAAAGTATGTGGTGCATTTTCTTCCAAAAATGATTTTCTTTCTCAAATTCATGCTTATAGTTGACAAAGCACAATAAACGAAAATCACACAATAGCTGTTTAACCAGACATAGCCTTAATTTGCATCTAAATAACTTTCATTGATTGTCTTTCATAATGCACTTACCATAATATTTATTAGGGGGGTAACGCATCACAAAAATCGCGGTTCAGACCATAATATTTATTAGGGGGGCAATGGATCATAAAACTCGCGGTTCAGACAATATTATGTTTTTGAGTTACAGATAGGATAGTTTTTCAGATCAGAAAAAAACAAAACAAAACAAAACAAAAAAACCTTTAAGTAGCCATCGATACCACAGCCAGCAGACGTATTTATGCTTCGTAATGTTCGACACATTTAACTGGGAGTGGGGCCGTCCACACTGTCTTATCCATTGTAGGCACCGCTCACGTTGTGTTTTCGGCTTTGGGAATGGAAAGAACACAACTCTTCCAGACAATCTCTAGTGTCCGATTTACAAACAACGTGGGCGCACCGCTTCACCATCTTGCTTGTCGGACCTGCTCACATAGTAACGGTTGCTATGATGTTAGGGCTGTGCGATATATATCGTGAGATTGTTATGCGCATCTCGTCAGTAAAGCCGGTTCCTTGATTAGTAGTAAATCGCTATCACCTGCTTTCAGATGAAGCGGCATTTAGGGCTGAGGAGATAATTAAGTGATTAATTTAGTGATGATTGAGCATTATTGAAGACACCTGATGTTAACAAGCAGAATCACTGAAGAAGAAAATCACAAATTGTAAGTTACCATTAAGGTGATGGGTGTTTGCTTTAGTTGGGCTCTAGACCATTATATGTTTACTTTAATATTTACTGTTGTTTGTCTGCTATTATTGATTTATAACAGTTAAATGAACAAAGTAAAATGTTATCTATCTTATAGTGTTGGTTATGTTTTGACATAATCATGCTGTGATCTGAAAAAGGAAACTTATTGAGATAGTTTGGTTTAACTTGTTAGCTGCTTTATCGCTTTATTCTTTGTTCAACTGGTGATTATAATTCAGAAACAACAGCCAAACAAAATCTAAAGTTAATAATATATGGGCCTAGAGCCCAACTAAAGCAACCATTGATCGTCATAACGGTAACTTACAATTTGTGATTTTCTCCTTCAGTGATTCTGCTTGTTAACATCAGGTGTCTTCAATAATGTTCAATCATCACTAAATTAATCACTTAATTATCTCATTAACTTAAACACTCTTGAGTGTGGACTCATACACTCCCAGGAGTGTTAATTTAACACTGGAGTTTTTGCTGTGAAAGAGCCGTAGTTAACTGACAAGCTGAGCCATATCGCATTAAGTATCGCTGGCGATACGTCCGCGATATTAATGCGATATGGCTCAGCTTGTCAGTTAATTACGGCTCTTTGTAGTAAATGCCGCTCCATCTGAAAGCAGGTGATGGTGATTTACTACTAATCAAGGAACCGGCTTTACTGACGAGATGCGCATAACAATCTCACGATATATATCGCACAGCCCTAGCGCTGACATATTGGAACTTGAGTCTGCGCAGTAGTAGGGTTGCCAACCGTTCCGTATAATACGGAATCGTTCCGTATTTGACACATAAAAGTCTTGTTCCGTATTGAACTGATACGGAACGCACTTTGTTCCGTATTTTTGAGAATCAATTCAGTGCAGTGAAAAAAAACCCCGACGGTGCGGTAGATAGGCTACTAATTTCTCCCCCAGATTGTCTATGATCAGCGTAGCGTTTTTAACATCTTGGAACATCATCAGAGAATGCCCTTTTAATTGGTCGTTTCAGTCATTGTGAGTCACGTATCGTAGCAACGATGACGACAAGTGACAACAGCGGGAAATGTAAAAATGACTTCCTCCGAGCAGCCGGCGAAAAAGAAAAGAGCACAAAAATAAAGAATTGAATGGGAAAATGACTACCCGTGGCTGGAATGCGTGAGGGACAATGAATACACGGCCGAGCGATGTCACGGTTCCTTGTCCGTCAGACGTCTCCAGCTGATATGGTAGGCTATGTAATTTTAAAACTCAAATTAGTTCATAAGAAAGTGATTATATTAAAAGAGATAGTACAGGTTTAGCCTAACATTGTAAAGAAATCAAAAAAGTACACATGGAAAAAATAGCTGCACAATGTGCTTAGTCTGGAGGTTTATTTATTTCTGTGAGATTTTCCATGTGCATACATACAGGTGTTGTATTGCTTGAATGCAGTATTTGAGTGCAATATTTTAGATTTTCTTTATTAGCTTTTTTATTTATGTTTTTATATTATTGTTTTGCACTGGAAAGAAAGTTAACTATAATGGAAGTATAATTATATAAATATATTTGCACTACACCTCCTTAAAATGTTGTCTAATTAAATTAAAAATATATTTTTTTGCACTGGAAAGAACATTCTAGAAGTCTAATTCTATTGAATAAGTTTGCACAAGGCTACAGAAGTTTTGAATGTTAGATGTTGTATTTGTTTAAGTTAAAAATAAAATGTATTATAAACTAAATAAATCCATGGTTCATTGTTGGCAAAATGATCATGATAGGCTTTATATTTCACATCTAACTTATGTGGTTCAGTCTTGTATATTGATTAGGCCTACTTTGCTATTCTATAGGCCTATAAGTTGTATTATAATATGCTACAATGTATTAAATATATTTATCTAAATATATCATTTAGTTTCCACAATATTCACCAGAAGTCATCATTTCAGGAGTTTTTTTTTTTTTTATTATTCCTTGGGGGGCGTGTCCGGGGGCGTGTCACGGGGGCGTGTCCCCCCGTTCCTTATTTTCATTTCAGAGAGTTGGCAACCCTACGCAGTAGCGATCTCGGGACCAGACCTGCGCAGTAGTGAGCAGGAAGTAAAGCCGCAAAATCAACGCTCCGCCCTCACTCACCTCAGGGAAAGTGCATTCTGCACACTTTTTTAAAAATGGATTGCAGTACGACAAGAGGCTTGTTAAAATAAAGTAAATACAATCTCCTCAGTCCTCCGAAGATCCCGAAAAAATGTCCGTTGGTGCTTCAGTGACTACTTCGCTCGGAGAACCTGTCAATCACAGCTGTCAATCATGACGTTACACCACCGCATCACGTAACTAACTAAAAAACAACTTATTTTTGAAACAGACACTTGAACTTACATCAGCGTGATAAAAACGACAGCAAATGAAAGAAACCACCTTTGGAAAAAGATATTTGAAGTGTAATTTAATTGTTTAGTTGGTCTCACATCCCGTTGAATAACACGGGGAGGCGGGGCTTCTGACCTATACTAGGACCAGTCACCGGGGGGCGATCGAGACGTTTTGGCTTCACTTTTCAGGGCTTGTGCGGCACGCTTGGTTGAGATTCATATGCTGCTTCTTGATGTCTGTTTGTTCCTAAAAAAAAAAAAAAAAAAAAAAAAAAAAATATTTTCCAAAAAATTCAGCAATGTATATAAAAATAAAAATGTCAGCTCTGTATCAAGAAAGGTGTAAGCTATTTTTAAATAACAAGTGACAACTTATGATCAGGGAAAAGATTAGTGAATCACTCTACTTTATAATAATGAAAACTAAAAAGCACCTGAACGCCTTTGTTTTTGGCATTCTTTGTAACAAATTATGTGTTTTGGTAAATACTGTTACAAAGACCAAAATTGTACTTAAAATGCCAAGATTCAAACTGCCCAACCAAGGAAACACTGATCACCATAATGGTGGCCAAACATTTTAAAACCCCATAAGATCAACATCTAAACCTCTGTTCATAGACATGACAGAAATAAAGTCAGTCTGGTTAGTAATAAGTGAAGCTGGTAATGCTGTTTGTGGAGTTGTTTAATCCTCCTCTGCTGAGATCTTCACAGATTTAATGTCTTCTTTTATCTTCATCTGATTTAATGTGACTGTGACTGGAAGTCAGTTCTAGTTCCTGTTAGGGCTGGGCGATTTAAATCGCGATATTGTTATGCGCATCTCGTCAGTAAAGCCGGTTCCTTGATTAGTAGTAAATCACCATCACCTGCTTTCAGATGAAGCGGTATTTAGGGCTGAGGAGATAATTAAGTGATTAATTTAGTGATGATTGAGCATTATTGAAGACACCTGATGTTAACAAGCAGAATCACTGAAGAAGAAAATCACAAATTGTAAGTTACCATTAAGGTGATGGGTGTTTGCTTTAGTTGGGCTCTAGACCATTATATGTTTACTTCAATATTTACTGTTGTTTGTCTGCTGTTATTGATTTATAACAGTTAAATGATCAAAGTAAAATGTTGTCTTATAGTGTTGGTTATGTTTTGATATAATCATGCTGTGATCTGAAAAAGGAAACTTATTGAGATAGTTTGGTTTAACTTATTAGCTGCAGTTTAGTGATTATTCAGCCTATCATTATCAGTACTTTACTTATAATTCAAAATATTTAATAAACATTGTTCTGATCAAAAGACATTCAGATAAATTCATTTAAAACACAGACATCAATAATCAGCCTGTGAATCTCAACAACGGTGACAATAATAAAGCATGTTGCAGTGGCTGCCACCAATCACAACTCATTAATGGCTCCCATCATGCATTGCGGTATGAATAAATTATGATCTGAATTGTCTATGTAATTTACTTTTCCTAATTGAATATTCTGCTCCTCACCATTGCTGAGATGCATAGACTGAATCTTGACATCTGTGTGTGCCTAGAAAAAAGATTTTTTTTTAAACAACTTTTAAGAAATCCTTTATATTATATCAAAAATTCTGGGCATTTATGCAGATTCACTAACCAACAACATAAATCGAAGTCAGAAAGAAGGATTTTAATGAGTTCAGTGATCAAGTTCAAATGATGATTGTCATAACATAACCAACACCATCAGATCACTTTTTTCTTTGTTCAACTGGTGATTATAATTCAGAAACAACAGACAAACAAAATCTAAAGTTAATAACATATGGGTCAAGAGTCCAACTAAAGCAACCATTGATCGTCATAACGGTAACTTACAATTTGTGATTTTCTCCTTCAGTGATTCTGCTTGTTAACATCAGGTGTCTTCAATAATGTTCAATCATCACTAAATTAATCACTTAATTATCTCATTAACTTAAACACTCTTGAGTGTGGACTCATACACTCCCAGGAGTGTTAATTTAACACTGGAGTTTTTGCTGTGTACAAAGAGCCGTAGTTAACTGACAAGCTGAGCCATATCGCATTAATTATCGCTGGCGATACGTCCGCGATATTAATGCGATATGGCTCAGCTTGTCAGTTAACTACGGCTCTTTGTAGTAAATGACGCTTCATCTGAAAGCAGGTGATGGCGATTTACTACTAATCAAGGAACCGGCTTTACTGACGAGATGTGCATAACAATATCGCGATTTAAATCGCCCAGCCCTAGTTCCTGTGTTTCTCTATACTTCAGTGATTCTGCTTGTCAACTGCAGGTGTTCATCACTAATGTTCAATCATCACTCAATTGATCACTTAATTGTCTCATTAACTTTAACTCTGCTTCAGTGTTACTTTAACACTCTGTAGAGTGGGACCATATTTGCTCTGAGCAGTGTTGATTTAACACTGGGGATTTTGCTGTGTACCAGGTCAGTGTCCATCCAGCCCTTTTCCTGGGCACGTACGATAATGCCAGCTGGCATCATCTCCTTTGGCATAGTCTTGAGTTTAAGCACATATTGCTGAAAAGACAGCAACTTCTCCTCGAAGTCTAAGGGCACGGGCTTGGCCAGACTTGTTCTACGACGCAGTGTCAGCCCTTTGCGCCGCATCATTCGTGTACACCACCCAGTGCTAGCTTTGAATTCATTTGTCGGTATGTTCAGCTCCTTTGCTATCTCCAGAGCCCTCAGCCGAATGATTTATCTTGTGATTGGCATCGCATCCCGACGTTTTTCTATCACATATTCATAGATTATATCATCAAGTTCTGCAAACTTGCCACTTTGAGGTTCACGGAAAGCTTTCCTTTGGCTGTTGGTATTTTTTAGTCGTTCTTTTTGTGCTCGCCACCTCCGAACGTTGCATTCTGTGGCTCCAAATTTTTTGGCAGCTTTGCAATTATTAGATGATTCCGCCTCATTCACGACCATAAGTTTAAAGTTGGTGTCATAACTGTTTTGAACGTGTTGGTTTATTTGACCAACTTTTGAAGCTCTTTTCTCAAGATGATCTCTTGACTTCTCCATGGCGGCACTTTACTGTTTATTTAATTCATAACACTGTCACTAATTACGTAGCCTATCGTGTTGGCGCCCTCTACTGTTTCCCCCTGCTTTCTCACTTTCCCCCGTGATTTTGTCTATATCGCGAAAATAAGACGACCCCCCATTTTTCAGCCTATTTCTAGGACAAAAACCTTGTCTTATATTCGGGTATATACGGTATTTTGCTTTATTTCCAGATTCAATCATTGGCTCGTTCTTACTTAGTAGAGCATGTTCGCACATGCGCAGTCTTCAAAAACGGTGCTTTAAATCTCTTGACAAGCTCAAAGACATAAATGACATTTGTATGTATTTTAAATAAAAGACACATGTTGTACTGAATGACATATTGCTTATTTTGCTCAAGATTGGGATTTATTAAGTCCTCATGTCATGCAATCTAGAAACTATGCTTCTAATCACAGCTCTAGAGATCCTTCTTGTCGGTTTTTGGCTGGAACAGTTTGTTATGTTTCGTGGTGCGGGTTAGCCCATTCTGTTTTTGTTGCCGTTTGTGGAGACCTCTACAAAGACCGCGTGTTTTTTTACAGTGTGTTCAGGCAACTAGTGAGGAGATGTTTGCTGGATCTATCAATAAATGTTTTGGCCTAAAAAACGCTTAGAGCAGTGGTTCCCAAACCTCCTGAAGTACCCCCAACACTGCACGTTTTTTTTGTCTCCCTAATCAAACACACCTGATTCAACTCATCAGCTCATTAACCCATGTGATAATGAGCTGATGAGTTGAATCAGGTGTGTTTGATTAGGGAGACAAAGAAAAGTGCAGTGTTGGGGGTCCTTCAGGAGCAGGGTTAGGAACCACTTGCTTAGAGCACCTTTCAGTCATGAACTGAAAAAGCAGTCATTTGTCTGTTATTAAAACAGCCATGTTGATCTGCTTTATCAATGCAGAAATGTTCTTCATAAACACCTGCAATTGCTGATAAAACACCAACTTAATGAAAGTCAAGGGTCAAGAGCCCAACTAAAGCAAACACTGATCTCCATGGTGACCTCAAAGAAAACATTTTCAATAAAGACATCAACATCTAAACCTCTGTTAATTCTCAATAAGAACTTCTGTAGACGTGACAGAAATAAAGTCAGTCTGGTTAGTAATAAGTGAAGCTGGTAATGCTGTTTGTGGAGTTGCTAAATTTAGATCTTCAGAGAGTTAATGTCTTTTATTGTCAGTTCATCTAAGGCTGTGTCTGAATAAAGTTGTAGTTTGTGTTTTTATTACTCTTTCGAAAGATGATAGAAAGAATGTTTCAGGAACATCACAATTACCTTTAAATAACATTCTAGTAACATTAAAGGGGGGGTGAATTGCTGTTTCATGCATACTGAGTTTTTTACACTGTTAAAGAGTTGGATTCCCATGCTAAACATGGACAAAGTTTCAAAAGTTAAGTTGTACGTTTGAAGGAGTATTTTTGTTCCAAAAATACTCCTTCCGGTTTGTCACAAGTTTCGGAAAGTTTTTTTCGAGTATGGCTCTGTCTTACGTAAGATAGAGCGGAATTTCCTTATATGGGTCCTAAGGGCACTTCTCCGCGGCCGCGCGCGCACTCGCAGACCAGAGCTCTATGCTCGGCTTTTAGGGAAGTCAATGTCACCAAAGAAGTGGGTTTTTGGTTGGCAGGGCAAGACAACCCTGCACAGATTCCCAAAGAACCCAGCGTTAAGGGAATAGTGGATGGAGTTTGTTTTTTCGAAGCATCAACGGAGGTTGTGCACGACTCTTTGTTCCCTGCATTTCGACGATGATTGTTTTATAAACAAAGCCCAGATCGACTTATTTGCAGATCGTCTAATGCTTAAGGATCGAGCAGTCACGGTGAGTAAACTACTTCAAATGTCTCTCTGTGTTGTTGTTAGATCAGTTAGCACAGCTATAGCACACCGCCCACACGGCCCGCCCCCAGCCGCTCGGTTTTTTTCCGGAAAGACTCGGTACAGTCAATCTTTCACTTATAAATATAATAAAACTAAAGACGTTTTGGAGATATGAAGGATGCAATACTACTCTATAGGTACTCAAGATTAACAGGAGATTGAGTGAAAATGAGCATTTCACCCCCCCTTTAAGGAAACTGGACATTTGTATGTTCTTGGAATGTTAGAAATCAACGTTGGAACAAATCAGCGTTCCAATAATGTTGAATCTTAAATCAAAATTAAGTTGAAAGAACTTTTGAGGAACATTATACCCTTTAAAACACTTTCTTCAGAAAACTGGACATTTTTCACGTTCCCAGAACCAACACTGAATATTTAGAGAACGTTCTTATAACAAAAGTCTGTTAGCTGGGCTATTGTTTCTTTGTAAAATCTTATTTACAGCAAATAATAGGAGGGGTTTGTAAAGGCCCAGAGACTCTTCGCCTATGATCCTAGTTGGGATATTATTTGAACTGTTTATGATTTGAGTGTGAATTTCACTTATTCCAAGTGAATAGTTGTATGTTGTATGTATTACTTTCACACTACATTTATGTCCATTTTGGTGCATGAAACCTTTGAACCCAGTTTATATTCACCTTGGATTCGAGAAACACCTTATCTCTTTATTTCCATTATTCTGTGACAAGATAAACACAGATCTGCCCACTACTTTACATCTTGCATCAAAGATGCAAATCCACCAAGGATTAGAGGAATGCATGACGTCGTTTGAGCTAATATTTAATAACTTAAGTTTATTTGTTGCTGATGTAGCTTATGATAATTGATCAATAAGTTATGACAACATATGTTTTTACATTGCTTTAACTCATTAAAATAAGTTAAGCAATTTTCAACTTTTTTATTAGTCATTCAAGATTCAACTCAGTCAGCTTAATGTAATTTAAGATGACATTACTTAAGCTTCCAAGTTGATTGTACTTAAAAAATTAAGGCAGAAAACTTTTTTTTATACAGAGCATGAAGGGACTTTGGTTGGAATTTGCACTTGTCTTATGTGAACATGTCTTTGAATGAACCTTCTTTGATTTGATTGGTCATCTCAAACATTTTGACATTCACGAGCGCTGTTAGACAGCATTTTAAACTTTTCTAATTACATTATGGCCATTTCTAATTATTGCGGTGGACTTGTTGGTAATTATTATGGTGGTTACGGCCCTAATTTAAACTACAATAACTGATTGTATTTTGCATAAAAGTTCAGTTTCTGTGAATTTGAGTTAGGAAGAATGTGTAGTAGTTGGGAAATCAAGGTAATGAACAGTTCCATGTAAAATAATAAACATTTCATTAATTCATCTTAATTCATTCAATTTTGTCCCTTGGTGCAGTTTTTATGAGTTGTCTATCATTTTTATACAACACCACACAGTTCTGTAATATGTGCCCTCTTTGTTTACCCTTTTGAACACATGTTTGGCCGTAACGGTGGCATGGACGAGGGAATGGAAACTGATGACCCATTCGCTAGTTTTGGCATGGGTGGCATGGGCGGTTTCCCACGCTCCTTTAACACGCGAGGTCCCGGCGGGGCACTGACCAAAAAACAGGATCCTCCCGTGACCCACGACCTGAGGGTCAGTCTAGAAGAAGTGTTCACTGGCTGCACCAAGAAGATGAAGATCTCCCGCAAACGCCTGAATCCCGACGGAAGAACGACGCGCACTGAGGACAAGATCCTTACAGTGGAAGTGAAGAAAGGCTGGAAAGAAGGAACCAAGATTACTTTCCCTAAGGAAGGTGATGAGTCTATCAAATATCCCCGCAGATGTGGTGTTTGTGGTGAAGGATAAGCCACATCCAGTGTACAGAAGAGATGGATCAGACATAATTTATCCTACAAAAATTACAAAGAGGTAAGATGGGCTCCTATTTTAAGAGTTTGCTTACACACTCTTTTCTTCCCTGTCTGTATTTTTCTAATCCCGTTCTTCTCTACTTTCTCAGGCACTTTGTGGTTGCACAGTTAACGTTCCAACACTGGATAATCGCACGGTTAACTTAACAACTCAAGACATTGTCCGTCCCGGGATGAAATGGCGTGTCACCGGGGAGGGTCTTCCTCTTCCGAAATCCCCAGATCGTCGTGGGGACTTGATTGTCGAGTATGAGGTCAAGTTTCCCGAAAGATTAAGCCAGAGTGCCAAGGACACTATCGCAAATGTTTTGCCGGCTTCTTGAGCCGTTTATACTGCAATGCTGGAGACATTGCCATTGGGAATTTTTGGTTTCATAGTATTTAAAGGATGAATATGAGGGGCTGCTGAAATTGTCGAACTGTTATTCTGTAATGTACTGCCAATGAGAGACTATCTGAACCAAAACATTGCTGGACTAGCCTGGTTTATGTGTTTGTCATGTACATTTTGAACCTATGTTTCTTTTGGGTCAAGTCCAGCAGAAAGTCTCCAGCTGCGAACTCTTGGCCAGCGTTTTGTTGTCAACTACACACAGATCTAACACATCTAAGTTTACTTATTCCAAAGATGAACAGTAGAGCATGTTGTGATGTTGCGGGGCTACAATAATATAGTTTCTTATCAGCAGCCTGATCCTTTGGACACCTCAGGGAAGTCTTTCTGTGAAAGCAGCCTGTACTTTTTCTGCTAATACGGTCTAATGTGACCATTTAGTGACGCCATTAAAAGTCATTTCCAATATAGTGGTGGCTCAAAGTGATGCTTGGATCCTCCCTCTTCTAAGTATGTGAAACAACACTTGATGCAGAAGTTATATGGTCAGGAACTCAAAGTCAGCTAGAGGACAAATTTGTAACAAATACTAGATTTATTTAAAATAAATGATTCAAACTATTGATATTGTGGTTAATTTCTTAAGCAAAATCATATGGAACTTTTTTTCTGTTTTATTACAGGTAATTTATGTTATTGTTTTTAATTGTGAAACTGAATTTGTTTATTCACAAATTCAGTGGGATACTTCTGTGGGATTTTTTTTTGGATTGTGAGATTATGAGTTATGAATATGTTTTGAGTTTTGAATATATTGTTTAAAAGAAAATAAGATTTGAAATGTTACAGATATCACACTGCTTTAATAAAACACTTTAAACTGAAAAACAATTGCTTTATCTTATTATTTTTTTAGCGTATTAAACATGTAACCCAGTATACAAGCCTCTAAAAATCATGGTAGTTCCTCTACCAAAGAAATGTTGCAGTTAAAGAAATGTGTAGATTCACATAAGTGTATTGACCGCTGTAAATATATATAACATGTTAACTAGTGAAATGTGTAGCTGAGACAGTCATATAATATCTAAATCATGACAGAATCACTTTTATAATAATGACACTTCCTTTGCTGAATATGGATGCTTTAGTCTTCAGTGTTTCTTGATGGTGTTTGATTTGAGTCCACAGCAAAGACATCTGAAGAACTTCCTGTACTGCTGCCTGACCTGGACAAGAATGAGAAGAGAAATAGTTTTAAACTCTGGTTTAAAAAAAAAAAAAAAACACAGAACATGTCCAGGTTATTTTTCAAGAATTTAATTTTAGAAGATGAGAAATGAAAAATTAAGGCCATGTCCACACTAATACGTTTTCGTTTGAAAACGTATATTTTTCTCTCCGTTTTTATGACGACGTTTTTATTAATGAAAACGAAGCTTTTTGAAAACGCACTCCAAAGCGGATACATTTGAAAACGCTGTTTTCGCGTTGTAGTGTGGACTGAGAAACCGGTGGTGTTTAAAAACGATGACGTAAATTTAGTCATGTGACGCATATTGTACCAATAGATATTCATGTTCATACCAGTATTTAGGGCTGGGCGATTTAAATCGCGATATTGTTATGCGCATCTCATCAGTAAAGTCGGTTCCTTGATTAGTAGTAAATCACCATCACCTGCTTTCAGATGGAGCGGCATTTACTACAAAGAGCCGTAGTTAACTGACAAGCTGAGCCAAATCACATCAATATCGCGGACGTATCGCCAGCGATATTTAATGCGATATGGCTCAGCTTGTCAGTTAACTACGGCTCTTTGTACACAGCGAAACATCCAGTGTTAAATTAACACTCCTGGGAGTGTATGAGTCCACACTCAAGAGTGTTTAAGTTAATGAGATAACTAAGTGATTAATTTAGTGATGATTGAGCATTATTGAAGACACCTGATGTTAACAAGCAGAATCGCTGAAGGAGAAAATAGCAAATTGTAAGTTACCATTATTGTGATGGGTAGTTGCTTTAGTTGGGCTCTAGACCATTATATGTTTACTTTAGATTTTGTTTGGCTGTTGTATCTGAGTTAAAACTGCCAGTTGTACAAAGAATAAATAATGATCTGATGATGTTGGTTATATTATGACAATCATCATTTGAACTTGATCACTGAACTCATTAAAATCCTTCTTTCTCACTTCGATTTATGTTGTTGGTTACAGCATAACTGTGAATCTGAATAAATGGCCAGAATTTTTGATGTAATTTAAAAAATTTCTTAAAAGATGTTAAAAAAAAAAATCATTCTTTTAGGCACACACAGATGTCAAGATTCAGTCTATGCATCTCAACAATGGTGAGGAGCAGAATATTCAATTAGGAAAAGTAAATTACATAGACAATTCAGATCATAATTTATTCATACCGCAATGCATGATGGGAGCCATTAATGAGTTGTGATTGGTGGCAGCCACTGCAACATGCTTTATTATTGTCACCATTGTTGAGATTCACAGGCTGATTATTGATGTCTGTGTATTAAATTAATATGTCTGAATGTCTTTTTGATTAGAACAATGTTTATTAAATATGAATTATAAGTAAAGTACTGATAATCATAGGCTGAAGAATCACAAAACTGCTGCTAACAAGTTAAGCCAAACTATCTCAATATGTTTCCTTTTTCAGATCACAGCATGATTATGTCAAAACGTAGCCAACACTATAAGATAACATTTTACTTTGTTCAGTTAACTGTTATAAATCAATAACAGAAGACGAACAACAGTAAATATTAAAGTAAACATATAATGGTCTAGAGCCCAACTAAAGCAAACACCCATCACCTTAATGGTAACTTACAATTTGTGATTTTCTTCTTCAGTGATTCTGCTTGTTAACATCAGGTGTCTTCAATAATGCTCAATCATCACTAAATTAATCACTTAATTATTTCCTCAGCCCTAAATGCCGCTCCATCTGAAAGCAGGTGATGGCGATTTACTACTAATCAAGGAACCGGCTTTACTGACGAGATGCGCATAACAATATCGCGATTTAAATCGCCCAGCCCTACCAGTATTGTGCCTGTTATGTGGTATTCACTTTCACACTGTTGCTAAAAATATTCTACATTGCACACTCTTCATATCACAGTCCTGCAAAGATGACAGAATTTACTCACATTTGCTATCCTGCGGCAATACATGAGAGCAGTTTTAGCGTTTTAGACCAAACCTACTGCATCAGTGAATGCTGAGATATTTTACTAAATAAAATGATCCTGTCAGAAGAATTGCGCGATAACTTCATTATTTATTATTTATTTATTTTTCCTGAATCATGTCAGTGATCTTTTGTGGGGTTTTACGCTTGCGCAGTAAAGGTGAATTTAGCGTTTTCAGGCGTTTTTAAAAAGTTTCTCATCTACACTGAAACGTCCGAAAATGCCTGAAAACGCTAGTGTGGACGGAGAGCGTTTATAAACGAAAACGCCGTTTTCAAATGTATCCGGATTAATGTAGACGTAGCCTAACTTAAAGGGTTAGTTCACCCCTAAATGAAAATTAGCCCATGATTTACTTGCCCTAAAGTCATCCTAGGTGTATATGACATTCTTCTTTCAGACGAATACAGAGTTCAATCATATAAAAAAATGTCCTGGCTCTTCCAAGCTTTATAATGGCAGTGAATGGCCATTTCTGTTTTGAAGTCCATCAAAGTGCATCTATCCATGATTAAAGTGCTCCACACTGCTCTGGGGGGTTAATAAAGGCCTTCTGAAGTGAAGCGATGCGTTCGTGTAAGAAAAATATCCATTTTTTAAACTATCGACTAAAATAACTAGCTTCTGACTGATGGCCGTACGCATCGATTTACGGCGAAAGAGTGACCCTTGACCCGATGCACACGTAATGATGAACGCGGAAGCGCAGAGGATAGAGCAAAACAAAACACCAGTCACAAATTAGAAGTCTGAAAAGAAAATTTTTAAAGAGAAATGTGGGAGGAGCTTGAGTTTGTTGCCCAGCCCTGTTTGTTTGAACCGCGAGAGGCGTCAAAGATAACGCCACTCCTACATCTATGTCATACATGCGTTACTGGTTACTCTTTTGGCGCAAGTCGACTTGCGTACGGCCGTCTGCCGGAAGCTAGTTGTTTTAGTCGATATATTTTTCTCACACAAACACATCGATTCACTTCAGAAGGCCTTTATTAACCCCACAGAGCAGTGTGGAGCACTTTAATCATGAATAGATGCACTTTGATGGACTTCAAAACACAAACGGCCATTCACTGCCATTTTGTAATATAATTCCGATTGTATTTGTCTGAAAGAAGAATGTCATATACACCTAGGATGACTTGAGGGTGAGTAAATCATGGGCTAATTTTCATTTTTGGGTGAACTAACCCTTTAATATAAAGTAGGTGAGAGATGATTTTCTGGTAGACTGTCTGTACTGATGTCTGACCTCATCATTTAGGACACAATAGACCAGGAAGATGAAGGTTCCCTGCTGGGAGTTCAAGATCAGGAAGAGGATCTCCAGCTCCTTACTGTCATTAGTGAAGAAACCCAGAATCCAGGAGCAACCAAGAACCACAAACTGAGCCAGTGTTTTAAATGTCATAATCCTGCAGAGAGAGATGGAGAGTTAACATATATATTTATTGATTATATTGTTGTGGAAAATCTGCAATTGTCCTGTTATAAGTATGCCTTTTTGTCTGTAGAACACTTCTGTATTGTAATGAACCACACTTGAAACTTGTTTATTAAGAAAGTGGTTTATGAAAAAAAACTCTGCAATTGTTATTGTAAAATGTTTTTTTATAAAGAAAAACATACCACACTTAATGTTTTAAACATTACTTAAAAAGCATAGAGAGGAACAAAACATGTATTAGAAAGAGCTTTGCTAAAGAAAGAAGATAAATGCAAGCATTACCGTCGGATGTGTTGCGGACGAAGCGCAGAATGCAACAAAGAAGAAAAGTCTGAAGAAGGAAGACTAAGAGGTGAAAGGCTTTATAAAGACAGGTCTGAAAGGAATTCCCAGAACTCAAGACACCTCAAGACTTAGGATTGGATAAATTGTCTGTAAGAGACTGATCATTTATGAGGGGATTTCCAAAGATGACCTCAAGAAATCAGATGGTCTATAAAAGGCTGAAAGGAGAAGATGAAGGCAGACGCTGATTCTTAATGGCCTCTCCAGTGTTAACGCTTGTAAACGATTTTCTCAATGTTGTTTTGTCTTGTTTTTTATATTAGTACTTTATATGTAAACTAATTAGCCTGTAGATAATAAAACTATATTTAATTGAAACTAAGAAACTCTTTTGCTGCTCTTGCCTGCCAAAAGTCTTTGATTTCTAATAAAGTGAGCTGAACAGACCACGAAGAAGTCTTCTGACCTATGGATTGTGAGTATGAAAATTCAGATGCTTATGATTTAGGACGCATTTGACTTTACCTAACCTGAGAATAATGAAAATAAGGTTAAAGGTGTCTAGAAATATGCAGCATATAACAATATACACATTTCATGGAGTGTTCAAATCATATTGTTTGTTACTTGGTTCGTTTCATCTGTGAAACTTCAGCGTTCCGATTTTTCAAGGTCAGGATCAGATTGATGATGATGCAGATGAAGAGAATCATGTTTAACTGCACAGTAAGAGAAACAACAGGAATTAATCTTTAATCACTTTTCCTTTTAATACAAAGTCATGATGAGAAATGTGCTTACTGCTAGTATGACACAAACAGGTCCCAGAAAACTCCAGATAAAACCTTTATTTATTTTAATCCAGCACCTGTTTGGAGGAAGAAAAAAAAAAATCAATGAACAAACATGAAGGATGAAGGTGTTGATCTCTGAGTCGCTCAAACTAAACTCACTGTTCACTTCCGTAGCCTTTGGGCTCCACCCCAGCAGACACGGCCACCACAACCAGAGCAACCATATATCCAATCACACACAGGTATCCACTGCTAAGCACCTCCCTCTTTTTGGAGCTGATCTGTGATAGGTTCTTCACACAGATGAAGAGCAGCACAGCTTCAATGAACATCCACACAAAGCCGGAGAGAAAGAGGAAGTGCAGCACACCTGATATCACGGCACACAACACCTGGAGATCATGAGAGACGGTTATGATGATTCTCAGTGAGACTGTGCTGAGCTGTAGGGCTCCTTCATCATTCTCACCTGACGACGGCGTATGAGGCTCAGGAACTGTTGTGTGAGCAGGAACAGAAGGTGAGCCAACAGCAGACTCACACAGAGGTTGATTCGAGCCACATTATTTATTCCAGGACTCCACTGACAAAGGGCAAAGGTCAACAGGGCCAAACTGAAGAACACCAGGCCCACGATCACACACACCATATTCAACAGCTCCAGCAGTGAGTCGCTCTGAGAAAACATGTCAGAGTACACAGCAAAATCCCCAGTGTTAAATTAACACTCTCAGTGTTTATATGAGTCGACACTCAGAGTGTTATAAATAACACTGTAAGCCAGGGGTGTCAAACTCAGTTCCTAGAGGGCCACAGCCCTGCAAATTTTAGCTTCAACCCTACTTAATCACACCTGATCAGGTAATCAAGTCCTTCAGGCTTATTTGAAAACTGCAGGTGTGTGTGTGTTGAAGCAGGGTTGGAACAAAACTCTATACATAGTTCCCACAGGCGAATTAATGTCACGTGACCTCACCGGAGACGCCATCTTTGATGGCATAAGCTGCTGTGTTTACTAAGTTTTACAAGTAAATTTCGAATATTTCTTTCTGTTTATAATGTTACGAAAGTCATGAAGAGACAAAGTGACAGAGATTATAAAGAGACTCCATTAACACAAGACAGAGAGAGGTACAATGCGAAAATTTCAGTCATAAATGGTGTGGATTTATGCGCTAACGAAGGAAGCACTGAGCACTGATTATGCAGCTTTGCCTCAGATACAGTATTATCATGTGTACCATTATCTGGTATTGGCTAGGAGTTTTTACACATGTGAGCAATTCTGAGCCTGGAACAATCAGTTTGCTCAAGTGCAATCAATGGAAAAGTAGCATGAATATACAAGGTATAAAAATAAATAAAACTTGCGTGCAAATTAATTAATGGAATGTGGAACTACTTTATACGCGGGTTCTTTAGGGACATAATCTGAGATTGCAATGCTGGAATGTGTGTGTCTGTCTGTCTGTGTGTGTGTGTGTGTGTGTGTGTGTGTGTGTGTGTGTGTGTGTGTGAGTGAGTGAGAGAGAGAGAGAGGCGCGGGCGCGATCGAACAGTGGAAACAATGTTGTTTTGTATGTTTTTAATACCTCGTCATTTTGAATACGTGACATCATTCAAGTTTCTTTCCTGTTTATCCTCGCCAGCCATAACCTCCGTCGTTGTTCTGACTTCTCACATTCATGAAGTCTAATGACGGGTATACTGTCAAATCCAGATTTAACTGAACCTCCGGCACAATTTGAACATCCATTGACCCAGCAGGAGATGACCATTTTCACTTTTTATCACGAAATTAACTCGTTTCAGCTTCTTCTTCTAATGTTCTTCCCACAGCATGCCCACAGAAATGGCGCCGGGTCGGCCCGTATTTTGTGACGTCATGTAGGAACTATGTATTGGACAGTGGCCCCAGTGGAGTTTGACACCTGTGCTGTAAGCAGTGTTAAAGTTAATGAGATAATTAAGTGATTAATTGAGTGATGATTGAGCATTATTGAAGACACCTGATGTTAACAAGCAGAATCACTGAAGGAGAAAATCGTAAACGGTATGTTACCATTATGGTGATCAGTGTTTGCTTTAGTTGGGCTCTTGACCCTTAAGTCATTAACTTTAGGTTTTGTTTGGCTGCTGTACATGAGTTATAACAGCCAGATGAACAAAGCGAAAAGGTGATCTGATGGTGTTGGTTGTATTTTAAAATAATCATTATTTCACAATCATTTAACCTGAATCACTGAACTCATATAGAGCCTAATTTCTGAGTTAAATTTACTTTATTAATTATAGCAGCACTGTCCATGAAAAGGATAATATTTTTAACTTTTACAAAGTAATCCAAATAATTTCTTAAATGTTTTTAACATACGTTTTTTAAACACAGACATTAAGAATCAGCCTGTGAATCTCAACAATGGTGACAATTATAAAGCATGTTGCAGTGCATTCTGGGTGCCACCAATCAAAACTGATTCATGGCTCCCATCATGCATTGCTGCATGAATAATTAATGAGCTTATGTTCAGAGTTGATCTGTTTGTCACCATTGTTGAGATTCATACGCTAATTATTGATGTCTGTGTGTGCCTACATAAAACACTCTTTACTTTTTTTTTGTAATTGATTTTATCATTTGGATTTCCTTGAAAAAAGTTACAAATGGCACGCTCGACAAGGACAGTGCTACTATAATCCATAAGGTAAACTTAACTCTGAAAGTTCAGTGATTCAAGCCAACTAATGATTATTTTAAAACACAACCATCAGATCACCTTTTTTCTTTGTTCAGCTGGTTGTTATAACAAACAAACTCTAAAGTTAAAAAAGTAAGGGTCAAGAGCCCAACTAAAGCAAACACTGATCACCATAATGGTGTTATTTTACGTTAATTTTCTCCTTCAGTGATTCTGCTTGTTAACATCAGGTGTCTGTAATGCTCAATCATCACCCAATTAATCACTTAATTATCTCATTAACTTTAACACTGCTTCAGTGTTACTTATAACACTCTGTAGTGTGGACTCATATAAACACTGAGAGTGTTAATTTAACACTGGGGATTTTGCTGTGTACATTAGTGCCAAATCTGTGCTGTTCTTCAATGCTCACTATAAATGTTCTCGTACCTCTGATGGGCGGCTGGTTTGCATGATGAGAGCGAATGTGGACAGATGAACACAGGAACACACAGTGTAGCTGCTGTTGGTCTCTAAAACAGAACAACCATCTACAATCCACTCGCTGATATTCCAGTACACACAGGACAGAGAACCGCTGGGGTCAAACTCCTGCAAAAAGAAGAAAGAACATGCAGAAAATATAACAACACTGAATATTAGATGTTTTCAGATGTTCATCAGTTCTCAGGTTGGACAAAAACACATTTCAGTCTCTCACTCTGATGTGTTTGAGGGTGAAGTTGACTGGTTTGGTGAGTTTAGTGTTGGTGGTTTTGGGAAGAGTAGCTGAGATCACAGTGGACATCATGGTTTTAATCGTGTCATTTGATGTGTTGAAGAAGTCGGGCTTCAGTAGATTCTCCATTGTGTTATAACTCATGAAAGCCACAGCAGCTGATCCTGTGTGGCATAAACAGAAGAAACTTATATTCAACACAATAAAAACCTTTAGTTAAATGTGGTTTAGTGATATATCTTCTAAAAATGTTTTATTAAAAACGTTGTATTATAACACATCTCACATACTTGTTTCATTGTTGTTCTTGGCGATCCCAATAAGATCGATGTCCACAGAAGAATTTGTCGTGTCAAGTCGAGGGATTTTATCTAAGGTGACCTGTGGTCCAACCATGAAGACTTCAACCTCTGATTTAGAAAATAAGCAGTTATGTTTTGTTTTTTGTTTTTATTAAAGTTGATTCAATCTGCACAAATGTGCAAAAAACAAAACAATAAAAAGACTAAAATAAAATATTTCATCTAATTACTAGTTTGAACTAATCAGTTTACTTTGTACACAGCAAAATCCCCAGAGTTAAATTAAGTCAATCTGGTAATGCTGTTTGAGTTGTTTAATCCTACACAGCAAAAAGTCCAGTGTTAAATTAACTCTCCTGGGAGTTTATATGGCTCCAGAGTCAGTGTTAAAATATGAGTGTTAAATTAACACTCAAGAGTGTTAAAGTTTATGAGCTAATTAAGTGATTCGTTGAGTGATAATTGAGCATTATTGAAGACACCTGATGTTAACAAGCAGAATCACTGAAGGAGAAAATCTAATTTTTTAAGACACCATTATGGAGATCAGTGTTTGATTTAGTTGGGCTCTTGACCCATAAAGCTTTAACTTTAAATTTTGTTTGGCTGTTGTATTTGAGTTATAACTCTCAGATGAACAAAGAGAAAAGGTGATCAGGTGGTGTTGGTTATGATTTGATAATCATAATTTGACCTGAATATCAACTCTTATTTAGAGAGTCAGATTTACCTTGTTGATATACAACAGCCTGTGATTCTACAGCAAATGATTTTTATCATTATCAATGTAATCCAAAATAATTGTTCTGATAAAAAGACATTGAAAATTACTTTATTTGGACACACAGACATCAATAATCAGCCTGTGATTCTCAACAATGGTGACAATAATAAAGCTTGTTGCAATGCATTCTGGGTGCCACCAATCAAAACTCATTCATGGCTCCCATCATGCATTGCGGTATGAATAAATTATGATCTGAATTGTCTTACTAATTTCCTTTTCCTAATTGAATATTCTGTTTGTCACCATAGTTGAGATTCATACACTGATTCTTGACATCTGTGTGTGCCTAAAAGAAAGATTTTGTTTTACTTTTAAGAAATCCTTAGTTAGAAAAAAAGATATTATGCTGTAGAATCACTGTGATGCTGTAATCAACAATATACATTTAAGTCAGAGATTAGACTCTAAATGAGATCAGTGATTCAGGTGAAATTATGATTATGTCAAAACATAACCAACACCACCTGATCAACTTTTCTCTTTGTTCATCTGGCCGTTATAACTCAGATACAACTGCCAAAGAATAATCTAATGTTTACAGTTTATGGGTCAAGAGTCCAACTAAAGCAAACACTGATCACCATAATGGTGTCTTAAAAAATTAGATTTTCTCCTTCAGTGATTCTGCTTGTTAACATCAGGTGTCTTCAATAATGCTCAATCATCACTCAATTAATCACTTAATGAGCTCATTAACTTTAACACTCTTGAGTGTTAATTTAACACTCATATTTTAACACTGACTCTGGAGCCATATAAACTCCCAGGAGAGTTAATTTAACACTGGACTTTTTGCTGTGTACTCTGCTGAGATCTTGAGAGATGTAATGTCTTCTTTTATCTTCAGTTGATTCATCTTAGGGTACGTTTAGACGACAACGATATGCTTAAAACTCAGAAGTGTTTCCTTTGCATTTTCAGGCACCCAAACTGACTCTTTGTTGTCGTGGAAACGAATGGCCAAAACTCATAAAAAGTATTTAGTTGAACACGGTGTCATGTAAACAGACCCTAAGGCTGTGGCTGAAGCGGGTGTTCATCACTAATGCTCAGTCATCTCTTAATTTATCACTTAATTATCTTATTAACTTTAAAGGGCACCTATTATGCAAAATTCACTTTTACATGGTGTTTGAACATAAATGTGTGTTGGCAGTGTGTGAGCAAAACCACCCTAGAATGATAAAAATGATTTTTTTTACAATCTCAATAAATCATAAGCACTGTCTCATAGGGATGGGCGGTATGACGGTATATATCGTTACCGCGGTAGAAAATGTCAACCGTAACAGATTTTTTTATTTCGTGTATACCGCGACATGTAAATAAGTGGCCGTGGTTAACTTACATGCATCGTGCGAGAGACTGAGACACTGAGGTTTGTCAAAGAAACACGGAGAAAGCAGATCAAGAGGATCCACAAAGGAATTACGTTTTCTAAAGGGTTGTTGTTAAAGTGGTATTTCGGGGAGAAAGGCGCAGCAGTCAACTAGAGCAGTGACGCACCCGTAGGCTACAGTTTAGAGGAGTGCACGATCGCAACGGGGAATGAAGCTTACTTGACAACAACAGTTCATATATCAATATCGTAACGAATAGAAATAACCTTAAATAATGTATAGTTATCTGCATCTTTCCGTCTCTTATGTATAGTTACTTTTTAAACACGAAAATCGCATTCAGCATGACAGGCGAGCGGTTGCCGTGGTAATGAACAACCTGCTTGTTAAAGGGAATGTATAATCCTGTATCTGAGGCAAAATTACTAAATATGCAGCGCGAGTTATATATTTCTAACTCCAAACAATTGGAGCTGATAAAATCTTCCTTGCATTCAATGCGTGATTACAACTTGTCACTCAAATTAACCGATCACATTTTACTGATGCAAAAGACGCGCGCGTGCACACGCACTGAGCTATGTAAAATAATGACGCAGTTACAAGGTGTGTATAATTTACACTACTTAGTCAACACTAACAGTAGCTGCTGTTCGGTTTTCATACTGCTGTTTTCCTAGTCACTTATGAACTTGAAATAAGTGAAATTTATGAAATGAAAATGATTCAGCAACACTTTATTTAAAGTGTGAATTGTACACAGCAAAATCCCCAGTGTTAAATTAACACTCCTCAGTGTACATATGTGTCCACACAACAGGGTGTTAAAAATTAACACTGAATCAGTGTTGAAGTTAATGAGATAATTAAGTGATTAATTAAGTGATGATTGGCCATTAGTGGTGACACCTGATGATAACAAGCAGACTCACTGAAGGAAAGAGAAACAAGAACAGAAAAAAGAGAAACACAAGAACTACTGACTTCGAGCCATTATTGCACTTATTTTTTTACCAGTTTGACTTTATTTCTGTCATACATCTACACACGGTCTTATTTAGATTTAACAGACGTTTAGATGGTAATGTTTTATGGAATGTTTCTTTCATGTCACCATTATGGTGGTCAGTGTTTGCTTTAGTTGGGCTCTTGACCCTTTACTTTTTAACATTAGTATTTCTCTGGCTGCTCCAACTCTGTGTTTATAAAGCATATGTGTTGTGGCAAGAGAAACTGTGACTTTGGCTGTGTTTCCTGAAAACATCGCAAGCCTAATTTGATCGTATGGACATTTGTTGCAGTTGGTCTGCGATCAAGTTAGGCTTAAGATGCTTTTGGAAATGCAGCCCTGGTTATGATTTGATGATGAAATTACTAGTGACCTGATTCAATGATGTCACCCAGCATTATAAACTGATTATTCAAATGTTTTATTAATTTTTCACTACAGTAGTTACTTCCAGCAATGTTTTAATGATCTGTCACCATTGTTGAGACTCATATGCTGATTCTTGATGTCTGTGTGTTTTAACACAATAACTTCTTTGCACAAAGTATTTTCAAAAATTTTCATATTGCTGTTGGATCTCAAACTGTAGAATCTCAGAGCTACAAATCACCAATACTAAAACGAGACATCAAGAATATAGTCAAAGATTTAGACCCTGAATGACATCAGTGAATCAGGACACTACATGATGATAATGTCATTATCATCAAAACATATTGCGAGCAGGTCATGTTTTCTCTTGCAGTAACAAATGTGCTTTATAAACAATGTTGGAACAGTCAGAGAAAAATTAATATTAACACAATGAAAAGAGTCAAGAGCCCAACTAAAGCAAACACTGACCACCATAATGGTAACTTGAAAAGAAAACTTCCATAAAACATTACCGTCTAAACTTATGTTGAATCTCAAGAACTTTTGTAGATGTATGACAGAAATAAAGTCAAACTGGTAATAATAAGTGCAACAATGTGTAATGACTCGAAGTCAGTAGTTCTTGTGTTTCTCTTTTTTCTGTTATTGTTTTTTCTCTTTCCTCAATGATTCTGCTTATTAACATTAGGTGTCACCACTAATGGCCAATCATCACTTAATTAATCTCTTAATTATCTCATTAACTTCAACACTGCTTCAGTGTTAAAGGGATAGTTCACTTTGAAATTAAATTTTGGTATGTTTTAGCTTACCTCAAGGGCATCCAAGATGTAGGTGTCTTTTTTTCCGCAGTAGTTTCAATTTTGATATTTTTAGGTCAAACCGTTCTTGTCTGTCAGTCATTTCATGCAGGTCTATGGTCACTGTCTCAAAGAGCATGCACAAAGTCCAAATTAAAACAATTCCCCATCGTCCAAATTAAACAATTCCCCATCGTAAGTACACATTGATGGCCTAAGACACGAAACGAGCGGTTTGTGTGAGAAAACGAACAGTATTTATATCGTTGTTACCTCTTGAACACAGCCGCGTCCAAATGATCTGAGGGCGCGGGCGGGTATAGATATATACACTAGATGTCGCCTTGGCTACGGTTTCGTTCCAATGAACTGCAGTAGCCAAGGCGACGTCTAGTGTATATATACAGCTATCAGCTCCACACGCGACGCGAGTCCCGCGGATATAAAAGGAATACGGACAATTCATTCTACCGAACTACACGCAGAATTAGGCTACTAAGTTACTCAGGTCAGTTTATTAGACAAATTAAACTTGTGAGAAAACGCAGCGTTGTTTCACTTGGTCTAACATTACACTAGCGCACTAAACTGCATCTGAATGTGTTGAAATGTATGTGTTAGTTTGTCTATATGAGACTAGCAGTAAACTAGATCAACATTAGAATAACATACAGATCATATTCTAACATTTTATCATTGTTGAACTATAAAACATTGATTAGTTTTATGTAAATATGCTCACCTGTTTAATAAAGTGCATGTAAGAGCGGTCGAAGTCTCGGACGTGGAGCTCTCGTTTATATACTGTCTATGGGAGCTCTCGGCATCTCGAAAACACCGCGCTGATATTGATTCTCGTTTTAGCTCTCCTTTTTTATCCAAAGTCTGCTTGCCATGGTCCGTAATGTTTGAACGAAACAACAACAGCGTGCAAATAGACATTGCGAACTCCACAGTTGTCTGCGTCTGTCGCTTTGGTTAATCAGAGGGCTCTGCTCATAGCTCTGGTTACCATGGCAGTACGAGCGGAAACCATAGGCGGAAACCAGGGACAACGCGGATATGACGCCATTGACTGCGACAAAGCGGAAATAAAGAAACGTGCCGTGTCTAAAAATTAAATAAAAAATTCTCCTGGTTTGAAAGTTGTTGGAAACAGTCGGGATAATGTAAGTACACAACTAGAAAAAATATATAACATAGATATAGTGATTTTTGCTAATTTTAAAGCAAAAAAGTTACATATTGTGCCTTTCACTGAACTCATCGGTATATTTTGGTCATCATTCGGACGGGGTTTGCATACAGCAGGCTTGTATTAAAGGGATAGTTCACCCAAAAATGAAAATTCTGTCATCATTTACTCACCCTCAAGTTGTTCCAAACCTGTATGAGTTTCTTTGTTCTGCGGAACACAAAGGAAGATATTTGGAAGAATGTTTGTAACCAAATAGGTCTCGGTCCCCATTGACTTCCATAGTATATTTTTTTCCTATATTCCTAATATCTTCCTTTGTGTTCAGCAGAACAAAGAATCTCATACAGGTTTGGAACAACTTGAGGGTGAGTAAATGATGACAGAATTTTCATTTTTGGGTGAACTATCCCTTTAATAGTGGATAAAAGCAGATGACATATTAGTTATAACCGTAATTAAACTAAACGATACCTGTTTTAGCTCCATACATATTCTCTGGCTCTGTGGGCATTATTGTCCGACTCCTGGTCGAAATGAACAGCGTTACTGAGAGTTTCTGTTCTGATATGTGACCCTGGACCACAAAACCAGTCTTATGTGTAATTTTTTTTAAAATTGAGATTTATCATCTGAAAGCTGGATACATAATCTTTCCATTGATGTATGGTTTGTTAGGATAGGACAATATTTGGCCGAGATACAACTATTTGAAAATCTGGAATCTGAGGGTACAGAAAAATCTAAATATTGAGAAAATCGCCTTTAAAGTTGTTCATTTATGTTGGCGATTGTGCTGCATTCACTCACAGAAATAAAAGTTTTATATATTTAAGGTGGGAAATTTACAAAATATCTTCATGGAACATGATCTTTACTTAATATCCTAATGATTTTTGCCATAAAAGATAAATCTATAATTTTGACCCATACAATGTTTTGTTGGCTATTGCCACAAATATACCCGTGCAACATAAGACTGGTTTTGTGATCCAGGGTCACATATTATCAGATGAGATTCCTGGCTCTGAGCGCGAGCTCGTCAGGCTCCGCCCCCTGTGCGGACAGCAGCAGCTCATTAGCATTTAAAGGAATACACACTGAAACGGTGTGTTTTTCTGAGCCCCAAAAAATGACAATTTAAACATGCTGTAAAAAATTATCTGTTGGGTATTTTGAGCTAAAACTTCATATACACACTCTGGGGACATCAGAGACTTATTTTACATCTTGTGAAAAGAGTAATAATAGGTGCCCTTTAACACTTTTAACACTCTTTAGATTGGGACAATATGTACTCTGAGCAGTGTTGATTTAACACTGGGGATTTTGCTGTGTGCCTGTAACGTTGTATTAATCATGAAGACATTGATTAGCTTGTTCAGGTGTGTTTGATTAGGGTTGGAGCGAAACTCCAGGAAAGTGGATCTCGTGGTCCAGAGTTGAGAACCCCTGCTCTAGACTATAAACTCCTCGATATCATATATAATCTCAGTTTCATCATCAATAATAACAGTTTCTCCACTCACCTACAACAGCAAGAGTAAAACTGACATTGTCACTCGTGTCTGTCGGCTTCACCAATGTAGAGATGAGTTTCTCGTTGGCTTTTAACACACGGTTTCCATAGGAGGCTAGTACAGCTGATGATGAAGACTCTGAAATCTTTCCTGAAGCGTTGAGGACCATATTCAAAATATTGGTCACATTCTAATTTATTGATCAGAAAAATACAATTACTGTACATGTAAATATTAAGAAAGCCAATTAATCAGACCTGCGATGTCAATCATGTAACTGACAATTACATTTGATTTGATTGTTTTATAAAAAAAAAAAAAACACTTGAAGACTTACAGTCAAAGGAAGCTCTTGAGCTGTAATGTTCTCGATCTGCTCAAGAAGATTTTGAAGGCATTCAGTCTGACTCTGAAATCAAAATGAGAAGACAGAATTTGACGATGTGTGAGCGATGACTTTAACCGGGTGTGCTGAGTGCCTCTGAAATGAGACACAGACAGTGTTTCTGAATGAATTTCTTTAACAAATGATTCAGTGACATATATTTTTTAAACATTTGTCGCCACCTACTGGTGTAAATGAAAATGCTTTTCTAAAGGTGCTTTTCTGTATTTTGTTTGTTACAGTGGACAGCAGAGGTGGGAGTAAGTCACTAAATTCAAGTCTCAAGTCAAGTCCAAGTCTTAACATTGCAAGTCAAAGTCAAGCCAAGTCATTCTGTTGTAAGGGTCAAGTCAAATCAAGTCAAGTCAAGTCAAGTCAAGTCATACTCTTTGTCAAGTCAAGTCAAGTCGCAACTTAGTCATCAAGTCATACCAAGTCACACACAGGCTCGTTTTACACATTTTTTAACTCTGGGACTTTTATTTCTTATTTAGACACAGAGGGCTGATGGGTAAAAAAAAAAAAAAAAAAAAAAAAAAAAAAAAATTAACTTGTGTGTAATAAATAAAATATTGTTAAGAAGCACATTAAATGCTCTAAAATAAAAATAAATTAAATGAACACAAGTAAACAAGAATTAATAAAACTTTTCCCATCTTGTGCTAGCCCTACATAGTTATTTTGCTGTGATGTCCTCTATGAAAGTGTAAACGAAACAAAAACATTAAAAATGTCAATTTAATCCAATTAGGCCAACGTGAACACACTCAAAAAAAAAAAAAAATTATTACATAAATCTTATCTGTTTCATTTATATATGACTTAAAAATATGAATTACATTCAGATTATTAATTGGTTTATGTTAAAACTATGTAATCCAAATGGATGGAAATTCTATATGCAATTTAAATACATAAATCTTATGTTTAGACATTGTTTTTTTTTTTTTTTTTTTGAGTGTGTTAAAATCTGGTTAGTTTTAAGTGAAGCTGGTAATAAATGTACGGCCATGCATTTCACCTTTTTGTTTGGCAAAATGACATCAGCAGAGGTCAAAATCTTGACAACAAATTGACATCGACACTTTGACGTCAATTTGACTTTCATTTTTGACCTATTTCTTGACGTAATTTTGACATCAATTTGATGTCATATTGATGTTAAATTGACATCAAATGCCCACTGGGATGTTTACACTGTGAACTGTAAATCTTTGTTCTGGAGCTGAAGCTTATCGACCTTCTCAACAATAAAATTATTAATATAACCCTCCAATGCATATTTAAGGCCCTTTTGGTGACATCGAGATGATATATAATCTTTCTGTCTCCAAAAAATCATCAACTGCCTCCTGTGAAATGTCTCCTACTGTGACAGCTGCCAAAGCGCCTGTTACCGAATGTTGACTGTTTGTCCGAGTGAGTGGAGGGGGCGTGGCTTAGCCATTGGTCAATTAGCATACATGCGCAGGGAAAAATAAATGTAGAAATGTGGAAATACAGAAATAAATAAATGTAGAAATGTGGAAATACAGAAATAAATAAATGTAGAAATGTGGAAATACATAAATAAATAAATGTAGGAATAAATAAATGTATAAATAAATACATATATAAATATATAAATAAATAAATATATAAATACATAAATATATAAATAAATGTATAAATACATAAATAAATACATATAGAAATGCATAAATAAATACATGTAAAAATACAGAAATAGCCATTTATATTACCAAAATGTATTTATTTTTAATATTATTTCTGCATTTATTTATTTATTTCTACTTTTATTTATTTATTTATTTATTTTTCGTTCTGTCATTTTTAGTCCTTCATAACTGAATGCCCCTATAAACCATCAGCAATTATTAGAAAAGCACATTCATATTTCAGATTACACACATATCTAAAATGCACATGTTTTTGCACTGCTTCAGTTTGGACTATTATTGATAGGAGCTGTGAGTCTCTACAACTTCAATTTCAGAAACTCAACTTACGTTGCATCCTTCCAGCAGCGTTATATGTATACCTGCAATGACAGAAATCAGCATGAAGACTGTATTATAATAAACTGCCTAAACTTTGATAAATAACTCTTTTATTAAGCAGCAATTTCAGCAAGATTGTGGATTCATCAAGATTTCAGCAGTTGTGGACTAGGGCTGTGCGATATATATCGTGAGATTGTTATGCGCATCTCGTCAGTAAAGCCGGTTCCTTGATTAGTAGTAAATCGCCTTCTCCTGCTTTCAGATGGAGCGGCATTTAGGACTGAGGAGATAATTAAGTGATTAATTTAGTGATGATTGAGCATTATTGAAGACACCTGATGTTAACAAATCACAAATTGTAAGTTACCGTTAAGGTGATGGGTGTTTGCTTTAGTTGGGCTCTAGACCATTATATGTTTACTTTTTATATTTATTGTTGTTTGTCTGCTGTTATTGATTTATAACAGTTAAATGAACAAAGTAAAATGTTATCTATCTTATAGTGTTGGTTATGTTTTGACATAATCATGCAGTGATCTGAAAAAGGAAACTTATTGAGATAGTTGAGTTTAACTTGTTAGCTGCAGTTTAGTGATTCTTCAGCCTAAGATTATCAGTATTTTACTTATAATTCTAAAAATGTAATAACATTGTTCTGATCAAAAGACATTCAGATAAATTCATTTAAAACACAGACATCAATAATCAGCCTGTGAATCTCAACAATGGTGACAATAATAAAGCATGTTGCAGTGGCTACCACCAATCACAACTCATTAATGGCTCCCATCATGCATTGCGGTATGAATAAATTATGATCTGAATTGTCTATGTAATTTACTTTTCCTAATTGAATATTCTGCTCCTCACCATTGTTGAGATGCATAGACTGAATCTTGACATCTGTGTGTGCCTAAAAGAATGATTTTTTTTTAAGCAACTTTTAAGAAATCCTTTATATTATATAAAAAATGCTGGGCATTTATGCAGATTCACTAACCAACAACATAAATCGAAGTCAGAAAGAAGGATTTTAATGAGTTCAGTGATCAAGTTCAAATGATGATTGTCATAATATAACCTACACCATCAGATCACTTTTTTTTTCTTTGTTTATCTGTCAGTTATAACTCAGATACAGCAGCCAAATAAAATCTAAAGTAAACATATAATGGTCTAGAGCCCAACTAAAGCAAACACCCATCACCTTAATGGTAACTTACAATTTGTGATTTTCTCCTTCAGTGATTCTGCTTGTTAACATCAGGAGTCTTCAATAATGCTCAATCATCACTAAATTAATCACTTAATTATCTCATTAACTTAAACACTCTTGAGTGTGGACTCATACACTCCCAGGAGTGTTAATTTAACACTGGAGTTTTTGCTGTGTACAAAGAGCCGTAGTTAACTGACAAGCTGAGCCATATCGCATTAATTATCGCTGGCAATACGTCCGCGATATTAATGCGATATCGCTCAGCTTGTCAGTTAACTACGGCTCTTTGTAGTAAATGCCGCTCCATCTGAAAGCAGGTGATGGCGATTTACTACTAATCAAGGAACCGGCTTTACTGACGAGATGCGCATAACAATCTCACGATATATATCGCACAGCACTACTAAGGAATTCATTCTCACTCATTCAGAGTTTAATCCTCAATCAAAAGTGTTACATTACCACCACTGTGAAACCACAGCAATAAATTACAATGACTCATTTTTAACACATCATGCATTAACAAAAGAAACAGAACTACACAGTCTTTTAGAAACACAGAGATATCACAATTTAGCACATTAATCTCAACAATGGTGGCAATATTTTTTTTATTCATGCTGCAGTGCATGCTGGGAGTTTTATATTATCCTGGAACCCAGCATGCATTGCAACATGAAACTTTTGATTGTCACCATTGTTGAGATTCATGTGCTGATTGTTGATGTCTGTGTGTGTCTGAGTCAAGCAGGAGTTAAAAATGTACTATATGATTACGATATTCTTCAGTAGACCTGAGTACAGAAATATTATTTTCATGTCGTAGATTCACAGATATATGCTAAATATGAAGTACCCATAAATTCAAAGAATATAGGAAAGATCAGAGAATCAGACATGCCCAGGATGATTGTGACATCATCCCAAAATCCCCAAAATATCTGATCAAGTTCCTTTTGACTTTTTCTTGCCATAACAAATGTGTTTTATAAACTCACTGTTACAGCAGTCAGAGAGAGATGAATGGTAAGAAGTCAAGGGACAAGAGACCAACTAAAGCAAATACTGATCTCCATCATGGTGACAACAAACTTTATTATTAACTAAATCTCTGTTAATTCTCAACAAGAACTTTTGTACATGTATGAAAGAAATAATCGTAAACTGGTTTCACACTCAGTGTTGCTGGAAGTCAGTTGTAGTTTTTGTGTTTCTCTTTTTTCTGTTCTTGTTTCTCTGTCCTTCAGTGATTCTGCTTATCAGGTGTTCATCAGTTTCTCAATTCACTCACTTCTTTTATTCACTCTGTCAAGTGGACTATATTAGTGAACAAGGTGTTTTTGCATCAAAGAAAGTTTGAGTCTTAAATTTCTCACTCTGTCTATATTTGTTCTTCATGTCAGTACTAAATCTCCACTTTTGGTGCGTTGTCGAGTAATGTAGCGCAGCAATACTCTGCACGCAATCTGTCATAGGCTCGCTGCCTGTCACATCACTTATTAACATATAAGTAGGAGTCAAAATGAAAGAAAGATTCAATTTGTGAAATATTGATCCAACACATAAAAAAAGTACAATATTGGAAAATCAACCATGTGAGGAGATGACCAGAAATTGACGGTAAGCTCCGCCCCCCTTTGTTACTGTTGCTAACTCGGATAAACAAACGGAGTTGCTAACTGTCTTACAATGACAGCAGTCAGTGTGAAAACCTTGTCCCAAGATGTTTTTTGATAAATTTTGGACACAGAAGGACCACCTCTCGTCAAGGGGCATTCAAGTGGGACTTAAATATGCCATGGAGGCAGAGCCGATCCTGACCTCCCTAGCAAACTTCTGTTAAGGGGGCCTCCTACCTGACCCATGAGCCATGGAAACCATTTGCCATTGCCACACAGTCACACCTGACACCCCAGTGCTCCCAGTCCCACTACAATCCTCCCTCCTTCAATTAGTACTAATGAAAATGTAATTCCGGATATCAGAAATAGACATTGTTACTAGAAAAAGTACATTCTTGACGCTGTTATCTTTTCCGAGCTGCAGTTTATAAACAAAGACCGTTCATTGCCCTTTGTCGTTTATCAAACGTAATAAATAGTTGTATTTCAGTCTCACTTTTTTTGTTGTTGGGCGAAACAGACCTAAAGACGCACTGCCCAGCTTAGCAAGACAGACATGCACATCAACTTAACTTTAATGTTCTTTACTGACATCAAACTTGGAGAGGAGAGAACACCTGATTGCTGTTCCCGCAATTCACTCTCATGGTGTGTTTTTCTCTTTCTCTCTTTGTGACCAGAAGGATAGTTCCACTTAATTTTCTCATCAATGTTGTAAACTTTGATTGACGCGCTTTGACACGAGGAGCTTGCGTAGTGTGCATATAGGGCTGATCGGCTCTGCATGGAGGGATCAAAGATTATAAAATAAATGTGGTGGGTAACAAGATTAATTTGGAAGCGAGGGTTTACAGATCATAAACAAGCGGGAGAAGCCTCATGTTGCGGTCGTCACAATCGCAGAAAAACAATACCTAGGATCAACACTGTTCATTTATACCAGTGGTTCTCAACCTTTTTTGGCCCAGCGCCCCCTATCCAATATCTAGGTCCCTGACCGCCCCCCACCCCCAAACTAATAGGCGAGCAGGAATGAGTGAGAGTTAACAGATGAAATAAGTACACAATTGTCATTTATTAAAACAATTGAATTATACTCCACAGTGATTAATCCAAAAAACAAGCTATCAACTGCATTGACATAGCAATCCCAGTGTTTCTCACAGGATTTTTGGTAAATTTGTGGTGGGTGGACCTCAGGACTTCTAGGGGGGTTCGAGGGCATGCATTTTAATGTTAAATTTATCAATCTGGTGCACTAAACAAATTCAAACCTCTTTTAGTTGTGTCTGTCTACATTACACTACTACACTCTAAAAAGAGATGTGTTAAATAACAACACACAGCATGTGTTGATGGTATGTTGACACACGTGTAGATTTTAGCACACAATGTGTGTTAAAATGTAACTCTGGATAGAATAGCACTGGGTGGATAGTGCAGCAGATTAATGGCATATTTCAAGAGAATCGTTCAAATTGGTATAAAAGCATGAAATTTGGCACAGATACTCTCTAAGGGTCACTTTTTGGGAAAAAGGCGTTGGCCACCCAAAAATTCAACTATTTCTGTCAAATGCTCATTATGTCAATCGTTCAAACAGTGATGTAGGAATAACATTTTGTGAAAATACTCTCTTCAGAATGTTTTTTTTGAAAACGGTGCTTGTCCCTCAAAAATTCAAGATGGCAACCATTTTTCAAGATGGTCGCCATTTTTCTTGAATCCTTAAAAAAAAAATTTCAAATGGTGATGCTATCATGAAATTTGGTACAAATACTCTTCAAGGAACATTATCATGGGAAATTATTTTGTATTTATTTATGTCTATTTCAATTTATATACAGTTTATGTATGTTTTATTTAAACTACTTTAATTATAATGAGTTTGCACTGGACAATTGCATTTTCTGAATTCGGAGTGACAGTTGGGAGTTGAGAGTTGCCATGACGACTGTGGCATCATCAAACAACACAGAGAGGACCACTGAAATTACACAGTTTCTCTCAATTACTCTCTCTCTCGAAAACTAGAATGTACATTTCCTGAAGAAAATGTGAAGTGGTGCTTGCAGTGGCAAAATTCTGCACGGTTGCTAGGGTTTTACTAGGCAGTTGCTATGGTGTTCTGGGAGGTTTCCAAGGTATTCTGGGTGGTTTCGAGGCGGTTGCTAGGGTATTCTGGGTGGTTGCTAGTAGGGCTGGGCGATATATCGCACAATATTGTTATGCGCATCTCGTCAGTAAAGCCGGTTCCTTGATTCCTTGTAAATCGCCTTCACCTGCTTTCAGATGGAGCGGTGTTAAATTAACACTCCTGGGGCTGGAAGTGTATATGAGTCCACACGTGTAAAGTGTTAAAATATGAGTGTTAAATTAACACTCAAGAGTGTTAAAGTTAATGAGATAATTAAGTGATTAATTTAGTGATTGAGCATTATTGAAGACACCTGATGTTAACAAGCAGAATCACTGAAGGAGAAAATCACAAATTGTAAGCCACCGATATGGAGATCATTGTTTGCTTTAGTTGGGCTCTTGACCCTTATATGTTTACTTTAAATTTTACTGTTGTTTGTCTGCTGTTATTGATTTATAACAGTTAAATGAACAAAGCAAAGTGTGATCTGATAGTGTTGGATATGTTTTGACAATCATACTGTGATCTAAAAAATGAAACTTATTGAGATAGTTTGGTTTATCTTGTTAGCAGCAGCTTTGTGAGTCTACAGCATATGATTATCAGTACTTTACTTATGATTCAAAATATTTAATAAACATTGTTCTGATCAAAATACTTTCAAATGTATTTATATAGAAACACAGACATCAATAATCAGCCTGTGAATCTCAACAATGGTGACAATAATAAAGCATGTTGCAGTGGCTGCCACCAATCACAACTCATTAATGGCTCCCATCATGCATTGCGGTATGAATAAATTATGATCTGAATTGTCTATGTAATTTACTTTTCCCTAATTGAATATTCTGCTCGTCACCATTGTTGAGATGCATAGACTGAATCTTGACGTCTGTGTGTGCCTAAAAGTACAATTTTTTTTTAAACAACTTTTAAGAAATCCTTTATATTATATCAAAAATTCTGGCATTTATGTAGAATCACAGTTATTCTGTAATCAACAACATAAATCTACAGCAGAAAGAAGGATCTTAATGAGTTCAGTGATCAAGTTCAAATGATGATTGTCATAATATAACCAACACCATCAGATCACTTTTCTTTTTGTTCAACTGGTGGTTATAACTCAGATACAGCAGCCAAACAAAATTTAAAGTAAACACATAAGGGTCAAGAGCCCAACTAAAGCAAACACTATTCTCCATAACGATGGCTTACAATTTGTGATTTTCTCCTTCAGTGATTCTGCTTGTTAACATCAGGTGTCTTCAATAATAGTCAATCATCACTAAATTAATCACTTAATTATCTCATTAACTTCAACACTCTTGAGTGTGGACTCATACACTCCCAAGAGTGTTAATTTAACACTGGAGTTTTTGCTGTGTACAACGAGCCGTAGTTAACTGACAAGCTGAGCCATATTGCACTAATTTTATCGCTGGCGATACGTCCGCGATATTGATGCGATATGGCTCAGCTTGTCAGTTAACTACGGCTCTTTGTAGTAAATGCCGCTCCATCTGAAAGCAGGTGATGGCGATTTACTACTAATCAAGGAACCGGCTTTACTGACGAGATGCGCATAACAATATCGTGCGATATATCGCCCAGCCCTAGTTGCTAGGGCGTTGCTAGACAGTAGGGCTGGGCGATATATCGCACGATATTGTTATGCGCATCTCATCAGTAAAGTCGGTTCATGTTTGTTAAAGTCTTCTAACTGATTGTTATAATATTGCTGGACCTCATGCTGCAGTAACACAGGGTTTGTGATGAGAAAATATTAATGATACAACACAATTGTGAGATTCAAATTATCTCAGTGAAACAGGTTATTTCATGATGATTATAAAACCATCAACAGATAACCATCATCACCTGATCTCATTTCACTTTAGCTTTCTTTGCTGCTGCAAATGTGTTTGACAAACACTCTGTCACAGCGGCCAAAGAAGACAATAGATATAATAAGAGTTAAGAGCCCAACTAATGGAAACACTATTCACTGTAATGGTGACTTTAAATGAAACACATTATAGTTAAACCTCTGTTAATTCTCAATAAAACTTCTGTAGACGTCTGCCAGAAATAAAGTCAGTCTGGTTGGTAATAAGTGAAGCTGGTAAAGCTGTTTGTGGAGTTGTTTAATCCTCCAGTTCTGGTTTATTTCTTTGCTCTTGGCTGAGATGTGGCATTGCTATGGCCTGCTTGTGGCCCAGATCTGGCAAACAGGAGCGGCCCACCCAAGTGCCGTAATTCCACGCTGCATGTGGGCCAGATCATCTTTCCACGTGTGCCAGATCTGGGCCGGATCTGGGCCGACACAATGTTGCTATGTGGGTTGGCCTGCGGCCTCGTGCCTATGGCCGAATAGGCACAAGCATGAAGCAATATCACAAGGCTGCGAGTGTGATATTGCTTTAAAAATGGTTTATTGGTTTAGGGTGGTTGCTAGAGAGCTCTTAATGGTTGCTAGGGTGCTGTAACTGGTTGGTAGGGTGTGGCTATGAAGATTTTAGGCCATTACTTATTGGTTGCTTGATAATATAAATCCTCTGAGGGAGAGAGAGAGGGAGAGATGCAGGGGTGTCAGGCCCTTTGGAGTCTGTGTGTGTGAAAACGTCGGTTTGGATTTAAATTTCCCAGCTAGCAGGGAACGTTCTCAGAACGTTGGCTAACATGCCCTACAAGTTTTGTTAATGTTTTAAAGAAAACATTTGAATGTAATGTTCAAAGAATGTTTTAAGGATGTTTTCTCATTTCAAATAATGTTTCTATAAGGTAAAATGTAAACTAAGATATAACGTTTTAACTGTAACATTTTGAGGATGTTTTAAGAGAATGTTATCCTACACAGCAAAAACTTAAAATTAATGAGATAATTAAGTTATTAATTGTGTGATGATTAAGTATTATTGAAGACACCTGATGTTAACAAGCAGAATCACCAAAGGAGAAAATCTCATTTTAAGTTACCATTATGGAGATCAGTGTTTGCTTTAGTTGGGCTCTTGACCCTTAAACTACTAACTTTAAATTTTGTCTGGCTGTTGTAACCAAGTTAGATCAGTCAGATGAACAAAGAGAAAAGGTGATCAGGTGGTGTTGGTTATGTTTTGACTTAATCATCAATTGACCTGAGTCGCTAAACTCATTTACATTTAGTTATTAAGCAGACACTTTTATTCAAAGTGACTTACAGAGGACTAAAATTTAGAGAGTTAGGTTTGTAGCATTTTCTATAGAATTAAATATATTTCTTAAAAGTTCTGTGCAAAAAATGTTTTATTTGGACACACAGACATCAATAATCAGCCTGTGAAGCTCAACAATGGTGACAAAAATAAAGCATGCTGCAGTGCATTCTGGGTGCCACCAATCAAAACCCATTCATGGCTCCCATCATGCATTGCGGTATGAATAAATAATGATCTTGATTGTCTTATTTATTTTGTTTGCCACCATTGCTGAGATTCATACACTCAACCTTGATGTCTGTTTGTGCCTAAAAGTTGTTTTTTCTGTTTTTTTTTTTTTTTAATCAAAACAACTTTTAAGAAATACTTTGGATTATATTGAACATTCTGGATCTCATTTTTTAGAATCACAGTGATGCTGTAATCAACAATATAAATCTAAGTCAGAGATTAGACTCTAAATGAGTTTTGTGATTGAGGTCAAGTGATGATTATGTCAAAACATAACCAACAACATCTGATCTCTTTTTCTCTTTGTTCATCTGGCAGTTATAACGTGTAAGAGTGTCCTTACAACAGCTAAACAAAATCTTAAGAAAAAAATGTAAGGGTCAAGAGCCCAACTAAAGCAAACACTATTCTCCATAATGGTGACTTAAAAATAGTGATTTTCTCCTTCAGTGATTCTGCTTGTTAACATCAGGTGTCTTCAATAATGATCAATCATCACCCAATTCATCACTTAATTATCTCATTAACTTTTTATCACTGGAGTTTTTGCTTTGTACGTTTTAGGAGAACATCCTGGGAACCAAAATAAAACTACCCGCTGAAAACATTATTAGAACTTCATGGTAATGTTCTCAGAACGTTTTTAGAACAAAACATTTCTAACTGGGTTTTTAGAATTCCCCAATGTTAAGTCAATGGGACTTTTTTGGCCGCTTTTTCGTCCGCTGTGCGAACATCGTACACCCGATCGCTTAGAAAAGTCATAGCACACCTCTCCTCAATGAGCCGGTCGATTTGACACCTCACTCAGAGGTGGGTAATCCAGGGCCAAAGAGTAAAAGTCCTGCCATATGTTTATTCCACCCATAAACTCAGTCATCTGATTTCACTAATTAGTTCTCTCTCCTGCCGAATTAGCAAATCCAGGTGATTGGAACAAAATACTGAGGAGGACTTTTACTTTCTGAACCTGGACTTTACACCTCTGCATAGCAATGCCACATGTCAGCCAAGAGCAAAGAAATAAACCAGAACTGGACCTTATCGTAGCCAAAATAATCTGTGTATATTAAATATGGAGTAATTTCAGCCACAGCCTCAGATGAAATCAACTGAAGAGAAAAGAAGACACTAAATCTGTGAAGATTTCAGCAGAGGAGGATTAAACAACTCCACAAACAGCATTACCAGCTTCACTTATTACTAACCAGACTGACTTTATTTCTGTCAGACATCTACAGAAGTTTTATTGAGAATTAACAGAGGTTTAACTCTAATGTGTTTCATTTGAAATCACCATAAGAGTGATTAGTGTTTCCATTAATTGGGCTCTTAACTCTTATTATATCTTTTTTTTTTTTTACCAAACGTGAATAGAGCGTCTGGCGCGAGTGATTTCAATGTTAAGTCAATGTAAAGACGCGTTTACGCGCGTCTGGAGGTCTTGCGGCGCGAATAACGCTCTCTGCGCATAACGGTTTAAATGAACAACAACAAGCAAATGTTGAGTGCTGATCAAGAGTTTTGTGCAAGCAATTTAAGGTCGCGACTCTTATATAGCAGGCTTCATTCAGTGATTGAAACAAATATTATTAACATTAATTGAAGTTTTACAGTATATAGAACCGACATTGAATGCTCCGACCGAGCTGTGCTGTGGTAAACATGGAACTTTTCCTTGACATGAAACGGTAAATAATCAAACCAGTGGAAGCCTGCAGTGCATGAAACTGCTGTATCTAAACCTACCTTATTCATGCAATATCTATTCAGTCAGTACAGTAGCCTACAATTCAGTAATGTTTCTGTTTAACGTTAACGCTTCTTCCTGTTACCGGTCCGTCCCTGATCCCTCAGGCAGCGCGCCCACTCGCAAAGCAGACAGCCGTGCCTCTGCTACCGCAGCCATTTTTCCACATTCGAATATTCATTTTCACCTTTCGAAATTCTGTTTTTAAAACTATTCGAATATATATTCAAATTTAGAATATTCTTTGACAGCCTTAATATTCATGGGAGTTGCAGTGTTGAAGTGTCACACTTATTTCAGATGCCTTTTGAAAAGACTACAATTATTCAACCCGCCAAAGTGGAGTGACTGTGTTACCCGCCACGAGCAAAATCCACCCGCATTTGGCGGGTTGGCGGGTGTTAATGTCAAGCCCTGCTTATAAATACATTATGAAAACACCAGTACAAAGGTATAGTCTCAATATAAATATATTTACAAAATACAATTTCCAAATCCATAACCAAATTGATATGCACAGAATTGTATTCCCAAATGCAAAATGTGGTCACAATTTTTTTTTAAAATAATTTTACATTTCCTGCATTTGCAAATTGTCACATACTTGTAAATCACCCTGAATTTGTGTGTAAATATTTTGGCTTGTTTTTTAACCCAAAATAAAAGGATGGAAGAAAAAAAGATTATCCCATCAGATGTGTTTTTAATCCGGCCAATCATAACAGGCCATTCTCATCCGTACAGAGCTGATGAATGAGAAATGAATGAGAGATGAATGAGGGATGAATGAGGGATAAATGAGAGATGAATGAGGGATGAATGAGAGATTAATGAGAGATTAAAGCAGCACTCAGTAGCTTCGGGATTTCTGGGACTTCCGGTGGAATGGCGAGGGAAGTGGTCGCGTTCTACTGAAGCTGTTCACCGTCCCGGATTTGTTATCATGTAAGATTGATATCTCCATTATCTAATACCGAGACTGTAGTATACTCACCTGCGAACAAGATGAAAAATGCCAAGAACCCTCCTGCGGTCAAATCCCTCTCTTCTAAACGTTCGGAAAAAGCGGCGGAGCATGAATACGCTATGCAAACGGAGCTTGCTAACTCCTCTGCTAAGCGGGGAATAGAAAACTTGACCCCAACAAATACACCAGAAAAAAAACAACAGGAAAAAAAGCCTAAAGATACACCTGAAGAAAGTGCATCTGACGTTTTGAAGAAAGACATTTTGGCGGCTATTAATCAACTTGGACAACGGCTAAATGACCGCATGGACGATATTAGCTCTCAAATACGACAACATAGTGCCATGCTGGCCTCCGTTGCAAAAACAACACAGCTTAACTCAGAAGACATAGTGGTGTGCAAAACAAAAATAAAGTCCTTGGAGCAACAGGTTGGCTCCCTCCTCAAAGAGAAAGGGGACCTGAAAGAAAGGCTGGTGGAACAAGAAAGGTACAAAAGAAGATGGAGTCTTCGGATTAAAGGGAAAAAAGAAGATGTAAATGAAAACATCAGAGCCGATACCGTCAACCTGCTGTGCAAAGTGGCCCCAGACCTGGCTTATAAGATGGAGGACGCGGTGGATATCGTCCACAGGGTAGGAAGAAAGATAGAGAACAGGCATCGACAGGTAATCGTTCTCTTCTCCAAAAGAAATATCCGAGATGACATCTGGAAAAGAACGAAAGTATCAGCGGCGTGCAGGGAGGCGGGGGTCCGGTTTGCTGAGGATCTAACTAAGGATGACCTTCTGGCAAGGCAAGAGATGTGGCCCAAGATCGAACAAGCGAGAAAAGAAGGGAAAACCGCAGGTTTCCGAGGTCCATATGGATACATCAATGGCAAGCGCATCGAGGTGACACCTAAAGGAGCGGGCTGAGTTTGGAAAGAAAAAAGAAAAAAAATGAAAAAAAGGTGACATTATGGGGAAAGTCTTTTCTAAAAATGGGACGTTCACAGTTATTGCTTTACCTCCTTAACTGACTTCTTTTCTGTTTTTTTTTATGTGTTCAATGCTGTCACATCAAAGTGTTATTTCTTGTTCATCGTTTAATGCAAGAGGTTTAAAAGATTCTGTCAAAAGAAAAGCGATATTTCTTTTTTGTAAGGGACTAAGGTCAAATATTTTCCTTTTTCAAGAAACTCATTCTGATAAGTCGGATGTCAAATTTTGGTCCCAGCAATGGGGAGACAAGATGATATTTAGTCATGGTTCTAATCGATCCGCAGGAGTTGCTATTTGTTTTTATAAGTTTTATGGTGAAGTTGTTGCACAAAGGACAGATAGTGAAGGTCACTGGGCAGCTTGTGTTTTGAAAATAGAAGAAGTAATTTTCATTTTGATCAATATTTATGGTTACAATAACGAACTTAGAAACAAAAATTTGCTTTATAAAATTACAAATGTTATAGAGGAGCTGAAAACAACCTATATTACTGATCTTGTAGTAGTAGGTGGGGATTTTAATATTGTTGTAGATGAATGGATAGATCGGTGGCCCTCAAAATATACTCAGTGCCATCCAAACCCCATTATTGGTCATTTTATGAACGCAAATTATCTTGTGGATATGTGGAGAACAAATAACCCTAACATAAGACAATTTACATGGTTAAAACCTAATGGAAACAATAAATCAAGAATTGATTACTGGTTAGTTTCTGATCCCATAATGCATTTCAAAGTATCTACTAATATTTCTGTAAACCCACTCAGCGATCATTGTGTAATAAGCTTGACCATCTCTAATCAGACTCTTTCTAGGAGTAAGAAAGATTATTGGAAGTTTAACTCATCCCTCCTAAAGAATGATGTTTACTGTCGTGAAATTAAAGAATTAATTTTAGTCATCAACAAAGATACCATTTTATCCCAGTCACAAAAATGGGAATTTTTTTAATTTTCCATAAGAAAACGCTCTATTGCTTTTAGTAAAAGACTAGAATTGGAAAAAAGAGAGAAGGAAAACCATTTAGTGAAAACATTGCTCGGTTACTACTCTAAATTGGACTGGTCAGAAGAGGATAAAATAGAAATTTCAAATATACAGACTCAATTAGACCAGTTTTACCTTAACAAAGCGCGCATATGTTAGATCACGGGCGAAGTGGATAGAGGATGGGGAAAAAAATTCAGCCTTTTTTAATAGGCTTGAGAAACGAAGACAAGAAAAAAACGCAATTTCTTGTCTATTAATTAATGGGGAAGACTGCACAGAATCAAAATCAATAGCTAGAGAAATTTATAACTTCTATAGTAATATCTACTCTCCTTCTTACAATGAACAGGATTCAAAAAAAAAATTTCTAACAATAGAGGATAAAATACCAAAAATTGATAATCACTTTAAAAAGTTATGTGAAGAAGGTTTAAAATTAGAGGAATTAGATGAAGTTATTAAAAAAATAGCATCTGATCGTTCGCCTGGTCCAGATGGATTAACCGCTAATTTCTATAAACATTTTTGGGAAGAAATTAAAGGATTACTATTTGAGGCTATTATAGAGAGTATTGATAAAAAAGAATTGATGACAACGATGAAACAGGGGTTAATTAAACTAATACCCAAACCGGAGAAAGACAAACGAATATTAAATAATTTAAGGCCTATCACTCTCCTCAATACAGACTATAAACTCCTTACCATGGCATTGGCATTTAGATTAAAAGTAGGTCTCTCAAAAATCATAAGTAACTCGCAATCAGGATTCATGAAAGGTAGACTAATTCATAATAATATCAGATTGGTCTTAGATCTAATAGATTACAAGGATTTAGTGGAAGATGATGCTTATATTTTATTTCTTGACTTTCAAAAAGCTTTCGATTCGGTTGAACATTCTTTTATTTATCAGGCATTAGAATACTTTGGATTTGGAGAATATTTTTTGGATATAATTAAAATGTTACACACAGATATTAGTAGTTGTGTTTCCCTCCCTGAGGGTACAACCCCAAGATTCAACATTGGTAGAGGGATAAGACAAGGGTGTAGTTTATCTCCACTGTTATTTATTATAGTTGCTGAGTTATTGTCTATCTGGTTAAAAAACTCTGAAATTGAAGGCATTAATATAGATGGTAAACAAATACTTACTGTATCAGTCAATTAGCGGATGACACAACACTGTTTTTAAAAAATAAGGATCAAATACCTGTCGTTCTTCAGAGGATGAGTTTATTCTCCCAGGCTTCAGGCCTAACACTTAATCTTAATAAATGCGAACTTTTAAGTATTCATGACAGTTCAGATACTATGTTGTATAACATCCCAGTGAAAAAGGAGGTTCGTTATTTGGGTATATGGGTTTCCAAAGATTCTAGAACCAGTGACAACAAGAACATCCAGAAGCCTATTGAAAAATCCAGAAAAATATTAAATAATTGGTTGCAGAGAGACCTAACATTATTTGGAAGATCATTATTGACAAAAACTGAACTTATCTCCATGCAGACTAATATACCCAGCGTACTCATTACCGCTTTCCATTAAAAACCTAAAAGAAATAAACACTCTCATCTTTAACTTTATTTGGAAAAATAAACACCATTATATTAGAAAAGCAGACATGATTAAAAAATATGAGGAGGGAGGAATAAATGCAATTGATTTTAAGACCATGGATGGTGTACTTAAACTAAAATGGCTCCAGTCGTTTTTGAATTGTAGTGAAGACATGTGGTTCTCTTTACCTAAGTTTGTGTTTAAAAAATTAGGCGGTATAGATTTCCTCTTGACATGTGATTTTGAGATTTCAAAGTTACCCGTGAAATTCTCTGCCTTCCACCAACAAGTGCTGCTCTACTGGAAAATGGTTTACAAACATAACTTTAGTCCACATAACGTCCCAATTTGGAATAACAGGGTGATTTTAAGAAGGAAGAAATCAATATTCTTGGAAGGATGGATGGAAAAACAAATTTGGTCCATTGTTCATTTGATGAATGAAGAAGGAAATCTATTAAAATGTGAGGAATTTAGTAATAAATATAAAATAATCTGTACGCTGGAGGACTACAGAAATGTAGTTAATTACATTCCAATAGCTATGATTAATATAATAAGGAATAATTTGGATCAGTCCCTGAACCCGAGATTACATAAAACACAGATCAATGGTATAAACTTTGGGGACAAAAAATGCAATAACCGGTTGCTGAGAAAATTGCTAATTGATGAGATCTATCCTGGGTCCTCTAAAAGAACATATTATTTAAAAAACTTGAACAAACAAGAAATTAGATCAATTAGAACTAAAAGCGCCAAAGTCGCAAAATTGCGACAAGACGTCATACTTAATAAAACAGGCTGTAGATCCTAATATGGTGTAATATCTCATTTGTATTCCCTACCACTAGATGGCAGACATGTAATACTTCGATTCAAGACCAAAATGACGTCATGTTCCTATTCAAAGTGTTGGAGGAAACAGCAGAGCAAGTGAGCGATCGTGTCATTGATGCGGAAGCAGTTCAGTTCAGAGCGTCTGAGTAAATTGTGAGATTTGTGAGAGAAAATGGCTAATAAAAACTTGTACTGTGGTCCGTGAGGATGTGTTCAAATGTTATTCGCCGATTCTGACTCTGAAGAGGAATATTTGCCTTTTGGAAATGACGATCGGCCGTCTAATGATCGCGCTTCTCCCGGTACATCTTTGCCGCGCAATGGTGCCGCCCGCGCTTCTCCCGGTACATCTTTGCCGCGCAATGGTGCCGCCCGCGCTTCTCCCAGTACATCTTTGCCGCGCAATGGTGCCGCGCGTGCATCTCCCGGTACATCTTTGCCGCGCAACGTGCCGCACGCGCGCGCATCTCCCGGTACATCTTTGCCGCGCAATGGTGCCGCCGTGCAAGGTGCGAGTGTTCACGAAGCACAAACAGATCATTTTGACCATTTGCCCAACGGGGATGGGGGTGGCAGGGGTGGACGTAAGCTTAGTGTACTCTTTTCCTGATCATTTGGAATGAGGATAAAAAGACAAAAAAAAAAAAAAAAAAAAAAAAAACACTCTATATATATTTTTTCCTGAATATTACTGATGAACTGATCCAAAAGTAGGCTACTGTTCACATGTGTTTTACTACTAAAGTATTGTAATATAGTAATAATTTAGTACTTTCTCCTATTTTATTGTTGGTTTCCTCTTATGTAAATAAATTCCAACATCAATTCAATATCTACTATTTCCTGAATATTACTGATGAACTGATCAAAAAGTAGGCTACTGTTCACATGCGTTTTACTATATAGTATAGTAATAATTTAGTACTTTCTCCTGTTATTGTTGGTTTCCTCTTTTCTCATCATTTGGAATGAGGATAAATAAAAATAAAACATGCAAATAAGTTCAAACATCAGTTCAATATCTACTATTTCCTGAATATTATGAAATTCAAGAGGGCCGCCCCCTGATGACGTCATAATATGCAAATTAGATTAGTATATTTACACCCCATATAAACTTTCAGTCATCCCCAACATTTTTCTAATTTACAGTAGATCTCTATATTTAAGCCCTTTCAAGCCACAAGCTTTTGAAATTTTGATGTCAAAATCCAGCATTTTTTCAAAAAAAAACTTGGCGCCTAAAGGGCTAAGTTTTTGAAATTTCCTATTCCTCCTAAATTTAAAGAAATCCATTTTAAAATGGTAAATGAAATTTATCCTTCTCAAGAATTTATTCAAAAAATATTCAAATTTGAAACGGAGAATTGTTATTTTTGTAAATCATTGTCGGAATCAACAGAACATCTTTTTTTTGAGTGTGAGATTGTACATAATTTGTGGAAGGAAATACATAGCTGGCTGATTATTAAGTCTATTCATATGGATTTTTTTTCCTGGAATGGGATCAAATATGGACTTTTAATGAAGAATAAAAAAGTTGAATTTTTGATAAATAATATTATATTGTTTGTTAAATTCTATATCCACAAATGTCGTTTCACAAAATCTCTTCCAAATGTGATTGCATTAAAAAATGACTTTTCTTTATTTTGTAAATCCTTAAAGAAAATTGATACAGTCCCTGCTATTAACTTCTTCTCACTTATATCTGAATATCAGTTGATATAAACCCCTATGTTAGGGTATTTGAATTGTTCTTAAGTTTGCTTATTTATTTTGGAGTTATATTTCTTTGGTTGAGATGTTCTCGTTTTATGTGCTTATTAATTTACATACATTATAGATGATAGGGTCAAACTTTTTTGTTTAGATATCTGTTGCTTACTGTATTTTAGTTAGGGAGGATTCATTCCTTCTCAGATTTTTTTTGTAAGAAGGTGTAATGTGAAATGGTCGTTTGTTATTTGGTATGTCTTTGTGTTTTGTATGATTTGAAGTTTAAATAAAATAAAAATAAAATAAAAAAATAAATAAAAAAAAGCTTACAAAATACATTTCTTCGCTGTATTCTCACTTTTTGCTTGCAGGTTTCTCTGTAGAGCTCCCCCCACAGCTTCGGAATAGATATTTGACAACACTGTTGTAAAAACTCGTTGGTGATTCTCAGACACCAGAGGCTATAGATCAACGACATCAAAGCAGATGGGACATTCTTTAAAACGTCTTCTTCATTCGGGTTCGGACAGCGTGAGGGAGCGCAATAGTGACAGCATTTTAGCTGATTTATTTTGGCCGTAAAGCAATTGTTTACATCGCGAGACCTGATATCACGCGAGACTTCCTGACGCGGCGGCCGGCGGCCCGCCGGCTCAAAGTTGCAAGTGCGTATTTTCCGCTCACGGGCACCAGGGGGGTGCGAAACGACCACCATTCAACCCGAAATAAGTAATATAACCATTCCAATGACTCCGAAGCTGTTCAGTTAAGGTAAAAAAAGTTACTTAGTTCACCTTTAATGAAGGATGAGTGAGAGATTAATGAGAGTTGAATGAGGGATGAATGAGAGATGAATGAGGGATGAATGAGAGATTAATGAAGGATGAGTGAGAGATTAATGAGAGTTGAATGAGGGATGAATGATAGATTAATGAGAGATGAATGAGGGATGAAAGAGAGATGAAAGAGAGATGAATGAGTGATGCATGAGAGAGGAAAGAGATGAATGAATGATAATTGAGGGATGAATGAGAGATTAATGAGAGATGAATGAGCGATGAATGAGGGATGAATGAGAGATGAATGAGAGATGAAAGAGAGATGAATGAGAGATGAAAGAGAGATGAAAGAGAGAAGAATGAGGGATGAATGAGAGATGAATGAGAGAATAATGAGAGATTAATGAGAGATGAATGAGGGATGAATGAAGGATGAATGAGAGAATAATGAGAGATGAATGAGGGATGAATGAGAGATGAAAGAGAGATGAAAGAGAGAAGAATGAGGGATGAATGAGAGATGAATGAGAGAAGAATGAGAGTTTAATGAGAGGTGAAAGAGATGAAAGAGAGATGAAAGAGAGATGAAAGAGAGAAGAATGAGGGATGAATTAGAGATGAATGAGAGATGAAAGAGAGATGAAAGAGAGATGAAAGAGAGAAGAATGAGGGATGAATGAGAGATGAATGAGGGATGAACGAGGGATGAATGAGAGATTAATGAGAGATGAATGAAGGATGAATGAGAGATGCATGAGAGAGGAAAGAGATGAATGAATGATAATTGAGGGATGAATGAGAGATTAATGAGAGATGAATGAGAGATGAATGAGGGATGAATGAAGGATGAATGAGAGATGAATGAGGGATGAATGAGAGATGAATGAGAGATGAATGAGGGATGAATGAGAGATGAATGAGATATGAATGAGAGATGAATGTGGGATGAATGAGAAATTAATGAGGGATGAACGAGGGATGAACGAGGGATGAACGAGAGATGAATGAGGGATGAATGAGAGAAGAATGAGAGATGAATGAGAGATGAATGAGGGATGAACGAGGGATGAACGAGGGATGAACGAGGGATGACTGAGAGATGAATGAGGGATGAATGAGAGATGAATGAGGGATGAATGAGAGAAGAATGAGAGATGAATGAGGGATGAATGGGAGATGAATGAGGGATGAATGAGAGATGAATGAGGGATGAATGAGAGAAGAATGAGGGATGAATGAGAGATGAATGAGAGATGAATGAGAGATGAATGAGGGATGAATGAGAGATGAATGAGGGATGAATGAGAGATGAATGAGAGATGAATGAGGGATGAATGAGAGATGAATGAGAGATGAATGAGAGATGAATGAGGGATGAATGAGAGATGAATGAGGGATGAATGAGAGATGAATGAGAGATGAATGAGGGATGAATGAGAGATGAATGAGAGATGAATGAGAGATGAATGAGGGATGAATGAGGGATGAATGAGAGATGAATGAGGGATGAATGAGGGATGAACGAGGGATGAACGAGAGATGAACGAGAGATGAACGAGGGATGAACGAGAGATGAACGAGAGATGAACGAGAGATGAACGAGAGATGAATGAGGGATGAACGAGGGATGAACGAGGGATGACTGAGAGATGAATGAGGGATGAATGAGAGATGAATGAGGGATGAAAGAGAGATAAATGAGAGAAGAATGAGAGATGAATGAGGGATGAATGAGAGAAGAATGAGAGATGAATGAGGGATGAATGGGAGATGAATGAGGGATGAATGAGAGATGAATGAGGGATGAATGAGAGAAGAATGAGGGATGAATGAGAGATGAATGAGAGATGAATGAGGGATGAATGAGAGATGAATGAGGGATGAATGAGAGATGAATGAGAGATGAATGAGGGATGAATGAGGGATGAATGAGGGATGAATGAGAGATGAATGAGAGATGAATGAGGGATGAACGAGGGATGAACGAGGGATGAACGAGAGATGAACGAGAGATGAACGAGAGATGAACGAGAGATGAACGAGGGATGAATGAGAGATGAATGAGATGAATGAGAGATGAATGAGGGATGAATGAGGGATGAATGAGAGATGAATGAGAGATGAATGAGGGATGAATGAGAGATGCATGAGGGATGAATGAGAGATGAATGAGAGATGAATGAGGGATGAATGAGAGATGAATGAGAGATGAATGAGAGATGAATGAGAGATTAATGAGGGATGAATGAGAGATGAATGAGAGATGAATGAGGGATGAATGAGAGATGAATGAGAGATGAATGAGAGATGAAAGAGGGATTAATGAGGGATTAATGAGGGATGAATGAGAGATGAATGAGGGATGAATGAGAGATGAATGAGAGATGAATGACGGATGAATGAGAGATGAATGAGGGATGAATGAGAGATGAATGAGAGATAAATGAGGGATGAATGAGAGATGAATGAGATGAATGAGAGATGAATGAGAGATGAATGAGGGATGAATGAGGGATGAATGAGAGATGAATGAGAGATGAATGAGGGATGAATGAGAGATGAATGAGATGAATGAGAGATGAATGAGGGATGAATGAGGGATTAATGAGGGATTAATGAGGGATGAATGAGAGATGAATGAGAGATGAATGAGGGATGAATGAGAGATGAATGAGGGATGAATGAGAGATGAATGAGATGAATGAGAGATGAATGAGGGATGAATGAGGGATGAATGAGAGATGAATGAGGGATGGATGAGGGATGAATGAGGGATGAATGAGGGATGAATGAGAGATGAATGAGGGATGAATGAGAGATGAATGAGAGATGAATGACGGATGAATGAGAGATGAATGAGGGATGAATGAGAGATGAATGAGAGATGAATGAGGGATGAATGAGAGATGAATGAGATGAATGAGAGATGAATGAGAGATGAATGAGGGATTAATGAGGGATGAATGAGAGATGAATGAGAGATGAATGAGGGATGAATGAGAGATGAATGAGAGATGAATGAGGGATGAATGAGAGATGAATGAGATGAATGAGAGATGAATGAGGGATGAATGAGGGATTAATGAGGGATTAATGAGGGATGAATGAGAGATGAATGAGAGATGAATGAGGGATGAATGAGAGATGAATGAGGGATGAATGAGAGATGAATGAGATGAATGAGAGATGAATGAGGGATGAATGAGGGATGAATGAGAGATGAATGAGGGATGAATGAGAGATGAATGAGAGATGAATGAGGGATGAATGAGGGATGAATGAGGGATGAATGAGAGATGAATGAGGGATGAATGAGGGATGAATGAGGGATGAATGAGAGATGAATGAGGGATGAATGAGAGATGAATGAGGGATGAATGAGGGATGAATGAGAGATGAATGAGGGATGAATGAGGGATGAATGAGGGATGAATGAGAGATGAATGAGAGATGAATGAGGGATGAATGAGAGATGAATGAGAGATGAATGAGGGATGAATGAGAGATGAATGAGATGAATGAGAGATGAATGAGGGATGAATGAGGGATTAATGAGGGATGAACGAGGGATGAATGAGAGATGAATGAGGGATGAATGAGAGATGAATGAGATGAATGAGAGATGAATGAGGGATGAATGAGGGATGAATGAGAGATGAATGAGGGATGAATGAGAGATGAATGAGAGATGAATGAGGGATGAATGAGGGATGAATGAGGGATGAATGAGAGATGAATGAGGGATGAATGAGGGATGAATGAGGGATGAATGAGGGATGAATGAGAGATGAATGAGGGATGAATGAGAGATGAATGAGGGATGAATGAGGGATGAATGAGAGATGAATGAGGGATGAATGAGGGATGAATGAGGGATGAGTTCTCAGCAGAATTTCTATATTTTATAGTTCTTCATCAGTAAAAACACAAGGACTGTTTCTGACTATGAATTGTGGAATATTCAGAACTACTGTACAGTGAATGACAGTCAGACACTCCTGAGAACAATCTACAGGTTTCATACATTTCTATAAATACATTTCCAGGACTTTTGAGGCAAATATTCATAACCAAACCCTGCATGAAATGTCTGTGAATACATGCAGAATAATAATAAAAATCCATGTTCAAATTCACCACAGCATATCTTTATTAAAAATGAATGATAACCCAGGCTCTTGACAATTGTTAAGTTACTTTTTTTTCAGCCATTTTTAAAGTTTTCAGAAAATATTTCTACATTAGTAAATCAGATCAACATGTCCTCACCAAAATTTCCGAGCGGACAGCACGCCAAATACACATAATCTTTACTCTGTTTAATTGATGTAAGGGTGAACTCGTGAACTGCTTTTTCTGTAATTGTTGACTTACAGAATTGAAGCAATATTGAGAAGTATTAAACTCAGCTGAAATTATAAAGATTGTCTTTGCTAACTTTACCTAAAACTTGTTTAGTGTCACTTACACACTCACACACATCAACATTCGGCATATGAAACACAACAATGGTGACGTTTTCTGAAAACTTCTGCAAAGACTGAAACAAAAGAGACTCAACAAACATCAAGAGTCACGAGCACAACTAAAGTAAACGCTGATGGTGATCAATGGTGACGTCAAACTAAACAATCATTCATCAACATCTAAACCTCTGTTAATTCTCAATAAGAGCTTCTGTAGACGTGACAGAAATAAAGTCAGTCTGGTTAGTAATAAGTGAAGCTGGTAATGCTGTTTGTGGAGTTGTTTAATCAGATCTTGAGAGATTTAATCATGTCTTTTATCTTCAGTTCATCTAAGGCTGGTTATGAAATAAAGTTGTAGTTTGTGTTCTTATTACTCTCTCTCTTTCTCTTATTATTCTCTCTTTCAGAGCTTGAACGACTGAAAGAATGTTTCAGGAACATCACACTAACATTCAAATAACATTTTGGACATTTGATAAATGTATAAATGGACATTTTTCACATTCCCAGAATCAACACTGGATATTTGGAGAACGTTCTTGTAACTAAACTCTGTTTGCTGGGAAGCTTTGTGGTTTATTATAAAATATTTATTATAAACATTTATTTAAATAACGCTGACACACAAGCAAGACATACAATAATGACCCTGAGAAATCACTGTATGGATTAACAAATCAATTAGAGGCAACAATATGTTGCTACTGTATTTTCTACAGTAAAGTACTGGCAACAACAGCTGAAGTTTTTATTTAATTATAGTGATGCAGTAAATATTTAATTCTTCTGACACACGCACACACACACACACACATCTATCCAATGATACAGAGTAGCATCGTAAGCCTAAGCTGATCATAGCGATCATTGTGTCAGTTGTTCTGCGATCAACTTAGGCTTACGATGATTTTGGGAAATGCAGCCCTGATCTGTAGCCTACATACATTAGAAAGCATTCAGAAAATAAGCCAATAGAAACACAGTGTGTTACATTACCAGGTGAGATGGTCACTGGTGTGACAGTTGTAGGGCTGGTGTTAATGCTGCCAGTGTCTGAAAGTTTGGATGAATAGTGATTAATGAACAGAAACACAAATATCATGAGTGTGTAGAAAGAGCTCATGTGAATATAATTACCTGCACAGTATGCTGAACAGAACACAGTTGGTCTAACCAGCTCATAGACATAATAATTGCCTGGACAGGCTTTGACTTTAATGGGAAAAGACCCGATATAGCAGCAGTCATTGTTCCAGTGACCACAGAAATCTCGAGTGACGACTCCATCTGTTACTGTTGGGTGTCCACCACGTATCCACAGTGCGAGATCAGTGCCACATCTGGACTGAGCAACACATGTGTCTGGGATATGAGCGCTCATGTTGTTAATGAAGAGACGATACCAGCCGCTCCAGGAGACAGACTGGTCACACATGTAGTTATTGTAATGTGAGCCATATGTATTATTGACGGATCTCCATGTATCGTTCAGCACAGTGTAGTTGTAGCAGGGGTCTGCAGAGAGATTAGCCGAAAATATATTAAATAAAGAAATTCTGAAAAACGTTTTATTACAAAATGTAACAAAAAGTACAGCTTTAGACATTACTTTTTCTTCTTCTTCTTCTTCTGCTAATTCAGAGCGACATAAAGACATTTAGACTTCTTTTGATAATTCAATTCATGTCCGCTGTTCTCTCCGCTGTGTGTGTGTGTGCTCTCCGCTGTGTGTGTGTGTGTGTGTGTGCTCTCCGCTGTGTGTGTGTGTGTGTGTGTGCTCTCCGCTGTGTGTGTGTGTGTGTGTGTGTGTGTGCTCTCCGCTGTGTGTGTGTGCTCTCCGCTGTGTGTGTGTGTGTGTGTGTGTGCTCTCCGCTGTGTGTGTGTGTGTGTGTGTGCTCTCCGCTGTGTGTGTGTGTGTGTGTGTGTGTGCTCTCCGCTGTGTGTGTGTGTGTGTGCTCTCCGCTGTGTGTGTGTGTGTGTGCTCTCCGCTGTGTGTGTGTGCTCTCCGCTGTGTGTGTGTGTGTGTGTGTGCTCTCCGCTGTGTGTGTGTGTGTGTGTGTGTGCTCTCCGCTGTGTGTGTGTGCTCTCCGCTGTGTGTGTGTGTGCTCTCCGCTGTGTGTGTGTGTGTGTGTGTGCTCTCCGCTGTGTGTGTGTGCTCTCCGCTGTGTGTGTGTGTGTGCTCTCCACTCTGTGTTTGTGTGTGTTCTCCACTGTGTGTGTGTGTGTGTGCTCTCCACTGTGTGTGTGCTCTCCGCTGTGTGTGTGTGTGTGTGCAGTGCTCTCCACTGTGTGTGTGTGTGTGTGTGTGTGTGCTCTCCGCTGTGTGTGTGCTCTCCGCTGTGTGTGTGTGTGTGTGTGTGTGTGTGCTCTCTCCGCTGTGTGTGCTCTCCGCTGTGTGTGTGCTCTCCGCTGTGTGTGTGTGTGTGTGTGTGCGCTCTCCGCTGTGTGTGCTCTCTGCTGTGTGTGTGTGCTCTCCGCTGTGTGTGTGTGTGCGCTCTCCGCTGTGTGTGTGCTCTCCGCTGTGTGTGTGTGTGTGTGTGCGCTCTCCGCTGTGTGTGCTCTCTGCTGTGTGTGTGTGCTCTCCGCTGTGTGTGTGTGCGCGCTGTTCTCTCCGCTGTGTTTGTGTGTGTGTGTGCTCTCCGCTGTGTGTGTGTGTGTGTGTGCTCTCCACTGTGTGTGTGTGCGCTGTTCTCTCCGCTGTGTTTGTGTGTGTGTGTGCTCTCCGCTGTGTTTGTGTGTGTGTGTGCTCTCCACTGTGTGTGTGTGTGTGCTCTCCACTGTGTGTGTGTGCGCTGTTCTCTCCGCTGTGTGTGTGCTCTCCGCTGTGTGTGTGTGCGCGCTGTTCTCTCCGCTGTGTCTGTGTGTGTGTGTGCTCTCCGCTGTGTGTGTGCTCTCCGCTGTGTGTGTGTGCTCTCCGCTGTGTGTGTGTGCGCTGTTCTCTCCACTGTGTTTGTGTGTGTGTGTGTGCGTGCTCTCCGCTGTGTGTGTGTGTGCGCTGTTCTCTCCACTGTGTTTGTGTGTGTGTGTGTGCGTGCTCTCCGATGTGTGTGTGTGCTGTGCTCTCCACTGTGTGTGTGCTCTCCGCTGTGTGTGCTCTCCACTGTGTGTGTGCTCTCCGCTGTGTGTGCTCTCTGCTGTGTGTGAGTGCTCTCCGGTGTGTGTGTATGCTCTCCGCTGTGTGTGTGTGCTCTCCGCTGTGTGTGTGTGCTCTCCGCTGTGTGTGTGTGTGCTGTTCTCTCCGCTGTGTGTGTGCTCTCCGCTGTGTGTGTGTGCGCTGTTCTCTCCGCTGTGTGTGTGTGCTCTCCGCTGTGTGTGTGTGTGTGCAGTGCTCTCCGCTGTATGTGTGTGCTCTGTTCTCTCCGCTGTGTGTGTGCTCTCCACTGTGTGTGTGTGTGTGTGTGGTCTCCGCTGTGTGTGCTCTCCGCTGTGTGTGTGTGTGTGTGTGTGTGTGGTCTCCACTGTGTGTGTGTGTGTGTGTGTGTGGTCTCCGCTGTGTGTGTGTGCACTGTTCTCTCCGCTGTGTGTGTGCTCTCCACTGTGTGTGTGTGTGTGTGTGTGTGGTCTCCGCTGTGTGTGCTCTCCGCTGTGTGTGTGTGCTCTCCGCTTAGTGTGTGTGTGCTGTGCTCTCCGCTGTGTGTGTGTGCGCTGTTCTCTCCACTGTGTTTGTGTGTGTGTGTGCTCTCCAATGTGTGCAGAGGAAATTTAGATTTGAGATTTAGGGTTTTTTTCCATTGTCCCAGAAAAGGAAATGGAAGAGAGGGGGTACGCAGAACCAGAGGTGGGTAATCCAGGGGCCAAAGAGTAAAAGTCCTGCCATATGTTTATTCCACCCATAAACTCAGTCAGCTGATTTCACTAATTAGTTCTCTCTCCTGCTGAATTAGCAAATCCAGGTGATTGGAACAAAATACTGAGGAGGACTTTTACTTTCTGAACCTGGACTTCACACCTCTGCATAGCAATGCCACATGTCAGCCAAGAGTAAAGAAATAAACCAGAACTGGACCTTATCGTAGCCAAAATAATCTGTGTATATTAAATATGGAGTAATTTCAGCCTTAATAAGCCTGTTAACAAGCAGAATCACTGAAGGAAAGAAGAGAACAGAAAAAGAGACGAGCAGAAACACAAGAACTACAACTGACTTCAGACACAGCCTCAGATGAAATCAACTGAAGAGAAAAGAAGACATTAAATCTGTGAAGATCTCAGCAGAGGAGGATTAAACAACTCCACAAACAGCATTACCAGCTTCACTTATTACTAACCAGACTGACTTTATTTCTGACAGACGTCTACAGAAGTTTTATTGAGAATTAACAGGTGTTTAACTCTAATGTGTTTCATTTGAAATCACCATAACAGTGATTAGTGTTTCCATTAGTTGGGCTCTTAACTCTTATTATATTTTAAGTCTTTTTTGGCCGCTGTGACAGTGTGTTTGTCAAACACATTTGCAGCAGCAAAGAAAGCTAAAGTGAAATGAGATCAGGTGATGATGGTTACCTGTTGATGGTTTTATAATCATCATGAAATAGATTAAACTGAGTTTATGGGTGGAATAAACATATGGCAGGACTTTTACTCTTTGGCCCCTGGATTACCCACCTCTGGCTGTGTGTGTCTGTGTGCTCTCCACTGTGTGTGTGTGTGTGTGTGTGTGTGTGTGTGTGTGTGTGTGTGTGCTCTCCACTGTGTGTGTGGTCTCCGCTGTGTGTGTGCACAGTAAATTCCCCAGTGTTTATATGGGAACCACCAGCAGGGTGTTAAAAGTAACACTGAAGCAGTGTTAGAGTTAATGAGATAATTAAGTGATTAATTGAGTGATGATTGTTCGATTATTGAAGACACCTGATGATAACAAGCAGAATCACTGAAGAAAAGAGAAACACAAGAACTACAACTGACTTCCAGACACAGCTTTAGATGAAATCAACTGGAAAGACATTAAAGGAATAGTTCACTTTAAAATGAAAATTCTGTCATCATATACTCAACCTCATGTGTTTATCAAAACACATAATTTGTTACAAAGTATGCCAGAAACAAAGATGATCAAGTGATGTAGTTTTAACCATCATGAATGATTCACTAATCTCATAAATTACCAAAAATGTTTAGTTGTTGTTAAAATATTTTTTAACCAATGATAATTTCTTGCCACAGAACAGACATTCTGAATTCTGATTTTTTTTTTTCTATGAACATTGTGGAGCAAATTATTTAAGACACACACAGACATCAAGAATCAGCATATGAATCTCAACAATGGTGACATGCTTTTTGCAGCAATGCATGCTGGGAGTCACCATATTATAAAACTAATGGCTCCCAGCATGCATTGCAGCATGAAGCATGTCACCATTGTTGTGATTCATAAGCTGATTCTTGATGTTAGTGCGTGTGTGCGTGTGTGCGCGTGTGCGCGCGCGCGTGCGCGCGTGTGTGCGTGCGTGCTCTCTGCTCTCTGCTGTGTGTGCGTGCGTGCGTGCGTGCGTGCTCTCTGCTGTGTGTGTGTGTGTGTCTGTGTCTGTGTGTGTGTGTGTCTGTGTGTCTGTCTGTGTGTCTGTCTGTGCCTTCTGTTTATTTTCTCGCAATGTATTTAGAAGTTAAAATTCAGAATGTTTGCTCTTCGGAAAAAAAAATATCAATGGAAAAAATTCTTTTTATAACAAGTTACAAACCTCTGTTAATTCTCAATAAAAAGTTTTGTAGATGTCTGACAGAAATAAAGTCAGTCTGGTTAGTAATAAGTGAAGCTGGTAATGCTGTTTGTGGAGTTGTTTAATCCTCCTCTGCTGAGATCTTCACAGATTTAATGTCTTCTTTTCTCTTCAGTTGATTTCATCTGAGACTGTGTCTGAAATTACTCCATATTTAATAATCACCTGGATTTGCTAATTCAGCAGGAGAGAGAACTAATTAGTGAAATCAGATGACTGAGTTTATGGGTGGAATAAACAGATGGCAGGACTTTTACTCTTTGGCCCTGGATTACCCACCTCTGGTGCTCAGGGACAACACGTGTTGTGTAGATTTTAACACATGTTTTGTAGATTTTAACACGTAGTGTGTGTGCTCAGGGACAACACATGTTGTGTAGATTTTAACACATGTAGTGTGTGTGCTCAGGGACAACACATGTTGTGTCAAATTTAACACACAACCTGTGTTGATTCTTATCACATCTCTGTGTTTATAAGGACTACACATTTTGTATTACCTTTAACACAACTAATGTGTTATTCCTCTTACACAGAAGTGTCTTGAAACCTTTTACACACTAATGTGTTATAGTTACACAACTTGTGTCAGATATGTGTCACATGTGACTGTAGTCGGTGTGTATTTGCCAGAGTTACTTCCTGTGTTTTTACAACTGAGTGTTTGGATGAAAACTGAAACGTATTGTTAACTTGTGTTTATGGAGTCCAGTGACGTTTAATAAAGAGTTTGTTTGAACATTTGGATGGTATAGACAACATGAATCTACATAGACAAGCTCTTATTGAGAATTAACAGAGGTTTAGATGTTGATGTTTCACTGAATGTTTTATTTGAAGTCACCAGAATCGTGATTAATGGCTCCTTTATTTGAGCTCTTGACCCTTTACTCTTCTTTTAGTTTTTCTCTGGCTTCTGTAACTGTATTTTAATCAAATACATGTGTTATGGTGAGAGAAAATATCATTAGATGTTTTTTGATGATGTTGTAATCAGCAAGTGCTGATCTGATCAGGTTTGTGAGTAAATGGATGGTGTGCATTTAATTTATTAATGTGCTGTTAGTTATAACGATCCTGTGACACTACATCATGCTATCCAGCAGTGCAGAATAATAAAATAAATGTTTTCTGAAAAATTTAATCTGCGGCAGAAACTAGTCAAACACAGAGATCAAGAATCAGCGTATGAATCTCAACAATGGTGACAAACGAAAAGCTTCATGCCGCAATGCATGCTGGGAGTCATGGCTGAGATTTGTACTATGGTGGCACCCAGCATGCATTGCGGCATGAAGCTTTTTGTTTGTCACCATTGTTGAGATTCATGTGCTGATTCTTGATGTCTGTTTGATACTATGATTTGTAAGATTCTGTACAAACTGTGTGTTTAAAAATTAATTATAAGTTAATTGCGATATGGTAATCTTTTTAAAAATGATATTTTATATGTTACACTCATTTTTCAATTATTATTCTCTTGCTGAGCTTAACAATCTTGCATGTCCATGCTGTTAATATCATCATCAGAACATATTTTTCTCAGGATTATTTCTGCTATTTCAAATGTGTTAAAATAAATACACATTTACAGCAATCAGAGAAAACTAATGTTAAAGGACACCTATTATGCAAAATTCACTTTTACATGGTGTTTGAACATAAATGTGTGTTGGCAGTGTGTGAGCAAAACCACCCTAGAATGATAAAAATCCACCCAGTGGTTTTTTTACAATCTCAATAAATCATAAGCACTGTCTCAGAACGAGCTGTTCTCAGATTCGGCGCAATGTGACGTAGAATTGAGCAGGCCCCTCCCACGACTGTTGAGTGACACTTCAGTTTGAGCATAGACCCGCCCTGAGTGAGCTGGACACAGAGTCTGCCATTGTTCGACGCTTGAGCAGCTGTAGACAAGAATGTCTCCTAAGTGATTGAGGTGTGTTGTTGATGGATGTAAGAATGAACATAGCAGTCTTCATTTACTGTAATTTACTCCCGTTGTTATTTGAGGATGGATCTGTACTAGGGCTGTGCGATATATATCGTGAGATTGTTATGCGCATCTCGTCAGTAAAGCCGGTTCCTTGATTAGTAGTAAATCACCATCACCTGCTTTCAGATGGAGCGGCATTTAGGGCTGAGGAGATAATTAAGTGATTAATTTAGTGATGATTGAGCATTATTGAAGACACCTGATGTTAACAAGCAGAATCACTGAAGAAGAAAATCACAAATTGTAAGTTACCATTAAGGTGATGGGTGTTTGCTTTAGTTGGGCTCTAGACCATTATATGTTTACTTTAATATTTATTGTTGTTTGTCTGCTGTTATTGATTTACAACAGTTAAATGAACAAAATAAAATGTAATCTTATAGTGTTGGTTATGTTTTGACATAATCATGCTGTGATCTGAAAAAGGTAACTTGTTGAGATAGTTTGGTTTAACTTGTTAGCAGCAGTTTAGTGATTCTTCAGCCTATGATTATCAATACTTTCTTATAATTCAAAATATTTAATAAACATTGTTCTGATCAAACGACATTCAGATAAATTCATTTAAAACACAGACATCAATAATCAGCCTGTGAATCTCAACAATGGTGACAATAATAAAGCATGTTGCAGTGGCTGCCACCAATCACAACTCATTAATGGCTCCCATCATGCATTGCGGTATGAATAAATTATGATCTGAATTGTCTATGTAATTTACTTTTCCTAATTGAATATTCTGCTCCTCACCATTGTTGAGATGCATAGACTGAATCTTGACATCTGTGTGTGCCTAAAATAATGATTTTTTTTTAAACAACTTTTAAGAAATCCTTTATATTATATCAAAAATTCTGGGCATTTATGCAGATTCACTAACGAACAACATAAATCGAAGTCAGAAAGAAGGATTTTAACGAGTTCAGTGATCAAGTTCAAATGATGATTGTCATAACATAACCAACACCATCAGATCACTTTTTTCTTTGTTCAACTGGTGATTATAATTCAGAAACAACAGACAAACAAAATCTAAAGTTAATAATATATGGGTCAAGAGTCCAACTAAAGCAACCATTGATCGTCATAACGGTAACTTACAATTTGTGATTTTCTCCTTCAGTGATTCTGCTTGTTAACATCAGGTGTCTTCAATAATGTTCAATCATCACTAAATTAATCACTTAATTATCTCATTAACTTAAACACTCTTGAGTGTGGACTCATACACTCCCAGGAGTGTTAATTTAACACTGGAGTTTTTGCTGTGTACAAAGAGCCGTAGTTAACTGACAAGCTGAGCCATATCGCATTAATTATCGCTGGCGATACGTCCGCGATATTAATGCGATATGGCTCAGCTTGTCAGTTAACTACGGTTCTTTGTAGTAAATGCCACTCCATCTGAAAGCAGGTGATGGTGATTTACTACTAATCAAGGAACCGGCTTTACTGACGAGATGCGCATAACAATATCGCGATTTAAATCGCCCAGCCCTAACACAATACATTACCAGCGGCGGTTGTCTCTTGTGTGACAGTTACAGAGGCCAAGAGATCTGAGATAAAAATGATAATGAAAACACATAATTAATCAACAAGTTACAAAAGATGCAATATTTTAACCAGAACTTTCTAGGTGAACTCTATTAAACTCTTGGCTGTCCAGCACATTAATAATGTCACAGCTCAGTCATCTCAATGAAAGAACCCAGTGGGCATTTGATGTCAATTTAACATCAATATGACATCACATTGATGTCAAAATTACGTCAAGAAATAGGTCAAAAATGAAAGTCATATTGACGTCAAAGTGTTGATGTCAATTTGATGTCAAGATTTTGACCTCTGCTGATGTCATTTTGCCAAACAAAAAGGTGAAATGCATGGCCATACACTTATTACCAGCTTCACTTAAAACTAACCAGATTTACTTTATTTAATTTCCAGTTTAATGAAATCATATTTTGTATTTTAAAGTCACCATGATGGTGGTTAGCGTTTTATTTTAGTTGTGCTCTTGACCCTAAGTCTTTAATATAAAATTTTCTCTGGCTGCTGTAATTGTGTGTTTATAAAACACGTTTGTTGTAGCTAAAAAAGCCATGAGAAAATGAGATCAGGTGATGTTGGCTGTTTATTGATGATGAAGATGATATCATCATGAATCCCTGATCTTATTCAGTGTCTAATGTTTTGATTATATAGAACTTGTGGTTTTAAAACTATTTTTTTCATAATAGAAGTTATTGGGCTCCGTGTTTATCAAATAATATACTTGGTTTTTAAAAACTATTTAGTGCACAAAAACCATTAATCTATGGCATTACTTAGACACACACAGACATCAAGAAACAGCATATGAATCTCAACAATGGTGACAATCAAACAACATATCCAGATAATCAGATCAACTCCAGCTGCACAATTTATTAAAGCTGCAATGCATGCTGGGAGATATGGGTGAGTTTTGATTGGTGGTACCCAGCATGCACTGCAGCATGAAGCATTTCATTGATTGTCACCATTGTTGAGAGTCATACACTGACTCTTGATGTCTAAGTAATAATGCTGAGTAAAGAGTTAAATGCTCTAAATGTTTTTAAAATCATTTATATTATTTGATAAACAACATTGCTCTCATGTCGTAAAAATCAATGGATTCTATTATAATACAACATAAAAACCACAAGTCCATTATAGTTAAAGCATTAGACACAGAACATGATCAGTGATTTTGGCATTTACATGATGATATCATCATCATCAATAATCAGCCAATATCACCTGATCTCATGGCTTTTTTAGCTACAACACATGTGCTTTATAAACACACAATTACAGCAGCCAGAGAAAATTTATATTAAAGGGTCAAGGGTCAAGAGCCCAACTAAAGCAAATGCTAACCACCATCATGGTGACTTTAAAATGCAAAATTTAAATGATTTCATTAAAATTTAAATTAAATAAAGTAAATTTGGTTAGTTTTAAGTGAAGCTGGTAATAAGTGTACGGCCATGCATTTCACCTTTTTGTTTGGCAAAATCAGCAGAGGTCAAAATCTTGACATCAAATTGACATCGAAACTTTGACGTCTATATGACTTTCATTTTTGACCTATTTCTTGACGTAATTTTGACATCAAGGTGCCCGCTGGGAAGTGTGTGTCACATATTAAGAGGGATTCATTAGATCATCAAACACACATCATTAGATCAATGAAGGCCCAATCTTATAAAGTCTTATTTAGCATCTTCTGTGTTGAGCTTGGGGAGGATTTAAACATGATGAAATGTTTTAATCAGATTGGAAACGCATAATAAAATTAGCCCAAATACTTCTTAAACAAACACGTGGACCTAAATGTGTTATTATCATAAAAATAAATAAATGAGCAAAAAACACTGCTTATTGACTTACACAGCATAACAGAGATGATAGCCTGTGCTCTTATAAAACCTGTCATGAAATACGAAGAAAGACAAAAAATCAATAAAAACTCATGAAAATGTATTTGATTGAATTGCAATTTTGAGTTTGAGAAAAGTACATTCATCATCTGTCATAAATGTGTTTGCAGCAGTGAAAAGCACTTTTATAATATACTCACCTTTATGAAGAGAGGAAGCCATTTTCAGTTTGGTCACGCCAGTGTATTTCTCTTTATATAAAAACAGTTCAGATGATGAGTTTCCTTTACAGTTTAGAGAGAGAGAGAGAAAACAAACAAATTACCCGAGATATTTATGCATGACTTTAGTTTGTTGCATGACTTTAGTCAAACACACATGGAAACCAGAGGTGGAAAGTCCAGGGGTCAGAAAGTAAAAGTCCTGCCATATTTTTATTCCACCCATGAACTCACACAGCAAAAACTCCAGTGTTAAATGAACTCTCCTGGGAGTTTATTTGGCTCCAGACTCAAGAGTGTTAAAGTTAATGAGCTAATTAAGTGATTGATTGAGTGATGATTGAGCATTATTGAAGACACCTGATGTTAACAAGCAGAATCACTGAAGGAGAAAAAATCACAATTTTAGTCACCATTATGGAGATCAGTGTTCGATTTAGTTGGGCAGTTGACCGTCAAATGATTATCTTTAGATTTTGTTTGGTTGTTGATCTGAGTTATTACAGCCAGATGAACAAAAGGAAAAGTTGATCAGGTGGTGTTGGTTATATTTTAACATAATCATAATTTGATCTGAACTCATTTAGAGCCTAATCTCTGACTTAAATGTATATTGGTCATTACAACATCACAGGAACTCTACAGGTTAAGATCCAGATTTTTCAATACAATTTAAATTGTTTCTTAAAAGTTGTTCTGATAAAGAAAAAGATAATCGTTCTTTAAGGCACACACAGACATCAAGATTCAGTGTATGAATCTCAACAATGGTGACAAAAAGAATATTCAATTAGGAAAACAAGACAATTCAGATCATAATTTATTCATACCGCAAATGCATGATGGGAGCCATGGATGAGTTTTGATTGGTGGCACCCAGAATGCACTGCAACATGCTTTATTATTGTCACCATTGTTGAGAATCACAGGCTGATTCTTGGTGTCAGTGTGTCCAAAAAATATATTTTTTCAAAGTCTTTTGATCAGAACAACTTTCAAGAAATCTTTCTGATTATATTGAAAATGATTAACACGGTATAATATTAGAATCACATACAGCTGTAATCAACAAGGTAAACTTAACTCTCTAAATAAGTTTTGTGATTCAGGTCAAATTATGATTCTGTCAAAACATAACCAACACCACCTGATCAACGTTTCTCTTTGTTCATCTGAGAGTTGTAACCCAGATACAACAGCCAAACAAAATCTAAAGTTATTAGTTTAAGGGTCAAGAGCCCAACTAAAGCAAACACTGATCTCCATAATGGTAACTTAAAAAAGAGATTTTCTCCTTCAGTGATTCTGCTTGTTAACATCAGGTGTCTTCAATAATGCTCAATCATCACTCAATCAATCACTTAATTAGCTCATTAACTTTAACACTCTTGAGTCTGGAGCCAAATAAACTCCCAGGAGAGTTCATTTAACGCTGGAGTTTTTGCTGTGTGAGTTCATGGTTGGAATAAACATATGGCAGGACTTTTACTTTCTGACCCCTGGATTCTCCACCTCTGATGGAAACCCCCACTATATCTGTGAGTTTACAGTACATGTTGCACAAGTCATAAATGAGGAGAGTCTGTAATGATATAGAGACACATGATGGCGCCATTACGCTACTCTATCTTACTTTTGTTTGTGAAAAGTAAGAGAGAATGAAGAGGTTTGTGTGTGTGTGTGTGTGTGTTTATTGCAGGGCCGTCGCTAGACTCTTTTTTTATGGGGAACGAGTCCCAGTTAAATATAGTAAAATATTATTGATACAAATCCTTGGTTGATGGTGGAGATTAAATTATACTGTCCTGCTCATTATCCACTGATATTTCAACTATCATGTAATATGTGTTTTCTGTCAGAACTAGCCATTCGTGAATAAATCACTACCCACATAGCAACATTGTGTCGGCCCAGATCCGGCCCACATCTGGCACACATGGAAAGGTGATCTGGCCCACATGCAGCGTGGAATTACGGCACTTGGGTGGGCCACTCCTGTTTGCCAGATCTGGGCCACAAGCAGGCCATAGCAATGCCACATGTCAGCCAAGAGCAAAGAAATAAACCAGAACTGGAGGATTAAACAACTCCACAAACAGCATTTCCAGCTTCACTTATTACCAACCAGACTGACTTTATTTCTGTCAGACGTCTACAGAAGTTCTTATTGAGAATTAACAGAGGTTTAACTCTAATGTGTTTCATTTAAAGTCACCATTACAGTGAATAGTGTTTCCATTAGTTGGGCTCTTAACTCTTATTATATCTATTGTCTTCTTTGGCCGCTGTGACAGATTGTTTGTTAAACACATTTACAGCAGCAAAGAAAGCTAAAGTGAAATGAGATCAGGTGATGATGGTTCCCTGTTGATGGTTTTATAATCATCATGAAATAGACTGATTTACTGAGGTAATTTGAATCTCACAATTGTGTTGTACCATTAATATATTCTCATCACAAACCCTGCGTTACTTCAGCGTGAGGTCCAGCAATATTATAACAATCAGTTAGAAGATTTTAACAAACCTAGAGTTATATTAACTCTAAAACTCTAAAGTTAATGATTTAAGGTCAAGAGCCCAACTAAAACAAACACTGATCATCATAATGGTGACTTAAAATGACGGTTTTCTTCAGTGATTCTGCTTGTTAACATCAGGTGTCTTCAATGTTGGCAATAAAAAAAAAAATGTTTTACATTTTTTTTTTTAATTTTACTAATTTTAAATGGTTAACTTTTAAGGAATTAATTTGATTCATTATTACTCAATTCTAATTTGTTAAATTTAATTAATAATATTGCTTGTAATCTGTTGCCACAATTTTATTGATTAGATATAGCGTATTCATTTTTACAGTGTAGATCAGATAACATTTTAAGCTGTCATATGTCATGTTACAATGTGCCCCTCACATGTTACAATGTACCCCACCTATGGGGCATGTTGTCACATTTCACTTCCATTCTTTCGGGGTAAATCCAGAAAAAAGTATATACTGTATTAATAAAACAAAACCACATAATTGTACTGGACATGTGGGAAATTAATGTGGGAAAAAATAAATACTCTGAACCATAAGAAGATTTACACAAACTGAGAAAGTCAAAAAGTGTTACATTGTGCCCCGCTCTCCCCTAGAGATGAAACTCTCACACAGATGGCATTAGAAGCGGGTTTATATTAAAATGACTGAATTTCATCTGGGAAAATTTGCCAAGCAACGGTAAATTATATATCCAAAAACAGTGACAAAAAAAGATGATCAAAATATGGAAATATTGTTTTAAATTAATAATTGTTGTTATTATTATTACTGTTTAAAATGTACATTAAGTACACATCAGTTTTTTTTTTTTTTTTTTTAAATAAATAAATTTAGAGACTAGCCTAAGCAAAACTAAAGACTGTGATGGTGAGAGCTGTTCATGATAGCTGTGTTACGGTTAGAGATATTGAACAGGCTGAAAACTGTGCTAAAGTGATTTAGTTTTCACTTGAACACTGATGTCTGTTATATCTACTGTCCACCAATTTGATTTTGATAGTAACACTTAAGCATTTTATCCTCATCTGATATATACATTATTTCAAGAGTGTCTTACCTGATATGAGTTTATCTTTAAATGATCTTCGGGTGAAGACACGTGAATATTTGCGAGTCAGAAGTGTAAATGACAATGATCTGCTAATCTTCCTGAGAAACACATTCTGTTATCTCCTCCTGCTCACATTCAAATTTATATTCAAATTCATACACAAAGACAGAACACATGCCAAGATGCTTTTATACGTATTAAACCAACATCAATACAAAGGTCACATCTAACAACTTGGGACATTTACTTTGACCTAGACGTTTTAAAGATTTCTCCAAAAGCTGCTCTTCATAAAAATAAGTCAAATGTCAAATATCTGTGCCCAGTGTGAATAGTTTCATATGAACCTATTTTTTCTATATTGTAAAATCTTATTTGCTGCAAATACTAGGAGGGGTTTGTAAAGGCCCAGAGTCTAACTCTTCGCTTATGATCCTAGTTGGGATATTATTTGAACTGTTTATGATTTGAGTGTGAATTTCACTTATTCAAAGTGAATAGTTGTATGTTGTATGTATTACTTTCACACTACATTTATGTCCATTTTGGTGCATAAAACCTTTGAACCCAGTTTATATTCATAATCCGAATTTGAATATAATATTTTTAATATTTATATCTTGGATCCGAGAAACACCTTATCTCTTTATTTCCATTCTTCTGTGACAAGATAAACACAGATCTGCCCACTACTTTACATCTAGCATCAAAGATGCAAATCCACCAAGGATTAGAGGAATGCATGACGTCGTTTGAGCTAATATTTAATAACTTCATTTTATTTGTTGCTGATGTATCTTACGAGAATTGATCAATAAGTTATGACAACATATGTTTTTACATTGCTTTAACTCAGGAATGGGCAAACTCGGTCCTGGAGGGCCACTGTCCTGCAGAGTTTAGCTCCAACCCTGATAAACTCTCCTGTCTGTAGCTTTAGTAATCCTGAAGACATTGATTAGCTGGTTCAGGTGTGTTTGATTAGGGTCCCAGATAGACAGCAACCATCAAAATAATGTTAATGTTTATTTGTTTGTTTGTTTATTTATATCCCAGTCAACACGTTGATCTCACAGTGATCTCTCCATATGACCACAATGTGAGTTCACAGTGAGCTAAAAGTGTAACCGCACTGTGCACTCACTGTGTGCTCATATTATGGACACAATGTGAGTCACCCCAGCTAGAAATGTAATTGGACATGGACTCCAACATCACTCAGATGTTTAATTAAGTGATTAATTTAGTGATGATTGAGCTTTATTGAAGACACCTGATGTTAACAAGCAGAATCACTGAAGAAGAAAATCACAAATTGTAAGTTACCATTAAGGTGATGGGTGTTTGCTTTAGTTGGGCTCTAGACCATTATATGTTTACTTTAATATTTACTGTTGTTTGTCTGCTGTTATTGATTTAGGGACCGTTCGGTATTTATGGAAGGGGCCACCGGAGGAAAATAGGGGAGGGTCATGTCTTTTTATTCTTTGTTGAGGGGAGGGTCATCCAACTTTTTTTAGTCTAGGGGGAGGGTCACCCAACTTTTATATTCATTAAAACAGCAACATTTCAAAGTGGCTTGTTTGGTGCTATTTTTTTCCATTTAGCTCCATGTTGATCTCGCGTTATCAGCCCCCCTTCGATATCAGATGGGTCTGACCCAACAAAAATCCAGTTTGGCGCTGTTTGACAGTGTGCGCTTCAGTTCGCGCTTAGAAAAAGTGCATCATGTCAGAACAGAATGCCAAAGAAATGTTTACCCGGCAAAGCTTTAAAGCACGAGCAAATAATGAACTTTTGTTAAGTGCACAGTGTCCTGTGAGTGTAACTCTACCGCTGCATTAACATGTGATGTGAACGTACGTCGAGTTTAACAGTATTGGGACTGAGGCGCCAGAACTGCTGATAGAATGTGCGTTGTAGGGCAAAACTGCATATTTTAGTTTCCATTCTTATTTTGTTTCCACGATGTGTAAGATGTAGGGCTACCACCAGCCGCGGCGCTACCATTGGGCCCGGGTGGGCATTTAGGTCCGGGCCCACCCATTTTCTATAGCCTATGGTTTTGTACGTTTCTTCATTCGGATCTATTTGCGATGATCGATCCAAATTCTAAACAAACATGCTTCGTCCTTGTTACATTATTCATTAAGATAATAATTAATAAATGCACGCATAATTATCAGTGAACTTAATAAATGTTGCAGATATGTTTTACATGCATGCACAAACAAATGCCTTTCATCTTGTGTGTGCAAAATTCAGAATAAAATGAATGTGCAGCAATTTGTACAAATACAGAGTCTGTAGGCCTACTGTGTTGTTACCATTAAATAAGCTCATTTAGTTTCGTTTTTGTTAAAATATAATAATGTTATTTTTTCATGTTGATTATGAAAAGTGAACCGCACAAACGAGTATACACAATATCGAGAGACATGGAGCGGGTCAGACATGATTTTGACCACTTAATTCAGTTTTGTTTTGCAGAAAGCGATTTTTTTAAGTGAATTTCGTTTTGTATAAATTGTATCTTAATTTTAATATTTTTTTTATCAACCAATTGCCAAATACCAAATATAGCAGACAACACAATCATAGAGGCGCCCGCGTGGTCACTGGCACTGCTCGTAAACAGGAGCGCATCTCATCCTAACTTAACGAAACTCAGCATATGCCTCACATACATGAAATATATCTTAAGAAAGCTTGAAATGTCTTTTTAACAATTTAAAACGAAAATAAATAGGCTACTCTCTGGTTATGTAATGATGTGCATTTCTCTCTATAGGCGTGTTCACTACTACGGAGATGGCGATCGTCAACTTCATCTTTACAGCTGTTGTTGCTGTTAATAAACTAAAAATAATAGGCTTTTAATTTTATTAAACAATAAATTAAATGAAATTTTTATTGTATTAAAAAAGCAACAAAAAAATCCTGTTTATCAATATTGTGTGTGTGTGTGTGTGTGTGTGTGTGTGTGTGTGTGTGTGTGTCGAAATAATTTGTCCGCAGCTGCTCAAAAAAAAAACAAACAAAAAAAAAAAAAAAAACCGGTCAAAAACCCCACTGTCAGTGTTTTGTAAGGAACAGGCAAATATGTTCAATATAGCAGGAGACATTTTAATTGTTTACTAATAAAACAGTTATTTTTTATGTCAGTGTCGGCTAGACAGATGAAGTTGACGACTCGCGATCTTCGCAGCGCTACCACATCTTTAAATCACTATTAGTAGGCTATTATTTAAGTTAACATAAAATACATAGACCTACACCACAAAAACTAGTTGAGGATAAATTCGTTAAAATTGGGCGATTCCAGTGAATGGACGTGACATTTGCAGTCAAAACTTAAAATAAAAATTCTCAGAAAATGCATTTATTTGAAACGTCTGAAAGGAGTCAAGACATTAGAAGAATATCAGTCACATGCGTTTTATATTTAATATGAGGGAAATACACATGTGACGTGACACAAAAAAATCTTTAACTTTTAGGTGGCAAAATATTTTTTAGTAGCCTAATTCTATAAATTACACTGTGCAAACCAAAATATATATACCCACCGGATGAATATCGGCCTCCACAGAAAATTAAATTTTATATTATTTTTATTTTATTTTTCGTGTTTGCATTTATGTGAAAAAAATAAATAAAAATGTTACCGACGTGACAGTTCTCCATTACGCACGGACATGACTGCTCTGAAGCGACTTTAAAAATTGCATAGAGACCTCAAACAGAAAGCACAAAGCCTTTCTTTAAAGTGAATTTCATTTTTTTTATTAATTTTATCTTAATTTTAATCAATGTTTCATCTGGATTTAATAAATAAGAAGTAGTCTAAATATAGTAGAAAATAGATAATCATGACACGGAGGCGCGGGCGAGTGAACTGGACTCTTGTCTCATAAATGAACCGAAACTCAGCGTAAGGTATGCTACTTGCCTCATAGACCTGAGAAATATATAGACAGCTTGAAATGTCTACTTTTAAACATGCAGAACAATTCAAAACGAAGGACAACAGACTGCTTTCTCCTTATGAAATGTGCATTTCTCTCTGGCGTGTTCTGAGAAGATCGCGACGCATCGTCACACTCTAAAAAGAGATGTGTTAAAAATGACACATGTTGTGTCAGTTTTAACACATGTGGTGAGTGTGCTCAGGGACAACACATGTTGTGTCAAATTTAACACAATAAATGTGTAAGTCATTTTAACACACAAATTGTGTCATTTTAAAAAATAAAACGAAAGGGCCAGATGCAAAAATATTAACCGTTTAATCAATAGTCGAGTACAGAATGCATGTGAACACAAAGTACAAGACAATGTTTCAAGCTCAATGACTGGACAGACTCACTGTACTGGACATTATTCAGTTATTCACGCTTCAACCCCTAATTGATAATGCTGCTTTTGACAAAAGTTCATGAAGAAATAAAGGTTAACCGAGTTTGCACTTTGAATTTTATTAAAATGAAGCAGCTGACAAAATATTGTATATAAATAACTTGTATTTACACTGGCCTATTTGTTTGAGAACATAGCAAACACTGCATACCATTCACAGTGATGGTGAGTGTCGGCGCTCAAAATGATGAGTTGAAAACAACACAACCTGTAAAAAGAGTTGTTAAAAATGACACATGTTGTGTCAGTTTTAACACATGTAGTGTGTGTGCTCAGGGACAACACATGTTGTGTAGATTTTAACACATGTTGTGTAGATTTTAACACATATTGTGTCAGTTTTAACACATGTAGTGAGTGTGCTCAGGGACAACACATGTTGTGTCAAATTTAACACACAACCTGTGTCGATTCTTAACACATCTCTGTGTTTATAAGGACTACACATTTTGTATTACCTTTAACACAACTAATGTGTTATTCCTCTTACACAGAAGTGTGTTGAAACCTTTTACACACTAATGTGTTATAGTTACACAACTTGTGTCAGATATGTGTCACATGTGACTGTAGTCGGTGTGTATTTGCCAGAGTTACTTCCTGTGTTTTTACAACTGAGTGTTTGGATGAAAACTGAAACGTATTGTTAACTTGTGTTTATGGAGTCCAATGACGTTTAATAAAGAGTTTGTTTGGACATTTTATTAGCTGGATGGTTTAGACATCATGAATCTACATAGACAAGCTCTTATTGAGAATTAACTGAGGTTTAGATGTTGATGTTTCACTGAATGTTTTATTTGAAGTCACCAGAATCGTGATTAATGGCTCCTTTATTTGAGCTCTTGACCCTTGACTCTTCTTTTAGTGTTTCTCTGGCTGCTTTAACTGTATTTTAATAAAATACATTTGTTATGGCGAGAGAAAATATGATCAGATGTTTCTTGATGATGTCATAATCAACAAGTGCTGATCTGATCAAGTTTATGAGTAAATGGATGGTGCACGTTTAATTTATTTATGTACTGTTAGTTATAATTATCCTGTGACACATCATGCTGTCCAGCACTGCAGAATAATAAAATAAATGTTTTCTGAAAATTTTAATCTGTAGCAGAAACTAGTCAAACACCGACCTCAAGAATCAGCGTATGAATCTCAACAATGGTGACAAACAAAAAGCTTCATGCCGCAATGCATGCTGGGAGTCATGGATGAGATTTGCACTATTGTGGCACCCAGCATGCATTGCGGCATGAAGCATTTTGTTTGTCACCATTGTTGAGATTCATACGCTGATTCTTGATGTCTGTTTGATACCTTTGACTGTAAGATTCTGTTCGAACTGTGTATTTATTAATTAATTTTAAGCTAATTGCATTATGCTAATCTATTATGTATTACACTCATTTTTCAAATATTAAACTCTTTCTGAGCTTCAGCTGAACAATTTTACATGTTCATAATGATAATATTATCATCGGAGCATATTTTTCTCATGTTTATTTCTGCTGTTTCAAATGTGTTAAATTAAATACACATTTACAGCAATCAGAGAAAACTAATGTTAAAGAGTCAAGGGTCAAGAGCTCAAATAAAGCTGACACTAATCACGATTCTGGTGACTTTAAATGAAACATTCAATGAATCTTCAACACCAAAACCTGTTAATTCTCAATAAAAGCTTCTGTAGAGTCTGACAGAAATAAAGTTAATCTGGTTATTAATAACAAGTGAAAGCAGCATTTGAAAAAGACATTGAAAAAGAGGCCTGATGTGATTGGCTGCAAAAAAACACCCGTTAATCTTTAAGTTTTCATGAATTAAGATTTAATTTATTTATTTGAATATATTGCTTTATTTATTTTAGAGTATTTTATGGGATACCATATAAAATATACCTATAATTTTTTTTCATAAAAACTGCCCTCCACCCAGTGCTATTCTATCCAGAGTTACATTTTAACACACATTGTGTCAAAATGCCATCAACACATCTTGTGTGTTGTTTTTTAACACATCTCTTTTTAGAGTGTTTCCAGTGTTACATTTTAACACACATTGTGTGTTAAAAATCTACACAACATGTGTCAAAATGCCATCAACACATCTTGTGTGTTGTTTTTTAACACATCTGTTATGGTGGTTGGAGGTAGAACCCAAACGCAGACGATATGTGCAACACAAAAGGTTTATTTAAGCAAAAACCAGAAAACAAAACCCACGAGGGGGCAAAACAAGGGCAAGACAGACAAGAGATGACTAGACTAGACTAACACTTTGCAAACTAGACTAAAACAGAAACAGGAACAATACTAATACTTAGACAAGACTTTCAACAGGACCTTCAACAGACTTACTCAGGAACAGATCTCACAGTGATTAACAATGAACCAGCACAGGACAGCAAACACAAGGGGATAAAATAGGGAGAAACTAATCAGGAACAGGTGACACAGGTAAATCAATAATCTAATAATTACAAGATGAGATAACAAGGGGGCGGGGCAAGAGAACGAGACAACACAAGCACATGGCACAAACAAAAGGCCATGTGCTTGCACACAAAACACGGGTCTGTCATGATTCTGCCTCAAGACTAAAGAAAATCACGGACACGAGTGCAGAATCATGACAGAACCCCTCCCTCAAGGAGCGGCTTCCAGACGCTCCTCAAGGGAACATCAAACGCGGGACAAGACGGACTGAGACATAGACACGAACCAACAAAACATGACAAATACTAACAACGGCAAACATGAATAAACAATTGCAGGGTTGGGGTGAAAAATCAAAAACAACAGACAAGGCAGAGGAGGTGGAGACAACACAGAGTTCATGGGGGAATGTCCAGGGTGGATGGGAGGACTGGGGGGAAACACAAAGTCCTTGGGGGGCAGTCCAGGGTGAACAGGCGGGTCAGGGGTCTTGGGTCTTCGGGATGAGGGTGTGGGCTGCGGGCAACGGGTCCGGGCAGGCTTGGGTGGGGACACACGAGGAGCAGTCTTAGGAGAAACAGACCGGGGTGAAGTGGTGACAGGGGTGTCCGGGGAAACAAACAGAGGTCGGGTGACAGCTGGTACGGGGCTGGACACATTAGTTGGGACAGGGCTGGACACAGACATCCTCCTGTCTGCTGGGACAGGACTGGACACATCTGCTGGGACAGGACTGGACACATCTGCTGGGACAGGACTGGACACATCTGCTGGGACAGGACTGGACACATCTGCTGGGACAGGACTGGACACATCTGCTGGGACAGGACTGGACACATCTGCTGGGACAGGACTGGACACATCTGCTGGGACAGGACTGGACACATCTGCTGGGACAGGACTGGACACATTAGCAGGAACAGTGCAAGCGGTGGCTGACTTAGGAACAGCGCTCTGAGTGGCTGGCCTCAGACCAACACTGGCTGCAGCTGACTGGGGTACGGCGCTCTCGGCAGCTGACTGGGGTACGGTGCTCTCGGCAGCTGACTGGGGTACGGCGCTCACAGACTCAGGACAAGACATGGCGGGGACTTCAAGGATCTGGACAAGACGTTTTAAGTATTGAGACAATGCATCGGCAACAACGAGGACAGGCATCTTCTGAGAAGCAGAAACCGACCGCAAGACAGCTTCAGCAGCTGAATCGGCCGCTGCTCTCTCTACAGCACACACGACTGCGGGCTCGGGAACAGCGTTTGCAGTGGCGGGCTCTGGAACAGCGCTTGCAGTGGCGGGCTCTGGAACAGCGCTTGCAGTGGCGGGCTCTGGAACAGCGCTTGCAGTGGCGGGCTCTGGAACAGCGCTTGCAGTGGCGGGCTCTGGAACAGCGCTTGCAGGAGCGGGCTCTGGAACAGCGCTTGCAGGAGCGGGCTCTGGAACAGCGCTTGCAGGAGCGGGCTCTGGAACAGCGCTTGCAGGAGCGGGCTCTGGAACAGCGCTTGCAGGAGCGGGCTCTGGAACAGCGCTTGCAGGAGCGGGCTCTGGAACAGCGCTTGCAGGAGCGGGCTCTGGAACAGCGCTTGCAGGAGCGGGCTCTGGAACAGCGCTTGCAGGAGCGGGCTCTGGAACAGCGCTTGGGACATCTAGAGATGAAGAGCGAGAGGCTCTCTTTCTCCTCTTCTTTCTCCTTGAACGCGAAGCCGAATCTGTAGCTGGGCTAGCGACCAGTTGGAGATGTTCAGCTGGAATCGTAACAGGAGCAGGGATGGCGTTCTCGGGCAGCGCTGACTCGGTCGAGGAAGACTCAGACGGGGAATCCCAGGAAACTCGTCTCCCTCGTTTACCACGGAGAACAATGGGAACAGAAGAGGCCTCAGGAGAAGAAGTGGAACTAGCCTTATCACCAAGGGCAATAACGGCCAGGACGCGACCCTCTGGGATCACAGGAAGCCTGGCAGAAGGTGGAGAGGACAACCACCATTGTTCCCGGAGCTCCGACTGCCACTTGAGAAGAGACACACTGTCTGCTGGGTTCAATGTTGGCTGGTTCATTCTGTTATGGTGGTTGGAGGTAGAACCCAAACGCAGACGATATGTGCAACACAAAAGGTTTATTTAAGCAAAAACCAGAAAACAAAACCCACGAGGGGGCAAAACAAGGGCAAGACAGACAAGAGATGACTAGACTAGACTAACACTTTGCAAACTAGACTAAAACAGAAACAGGAACAATACTACTACTTAGACAAGACTTTCAACAGGACCTTCAACAGACTTACTCAGGAACAGATCTCACAGTGATTAACAATGAACCAGCACAGGACAGCAAACACAAGGGGATAAAATAGGGAGAAACTAATCAGGAACAGGTGACACAGGTAAAGCAATAATCTAATAATTACAAGATGAGATAACAAGGGGGCGGGGCAAGAGAACGAGACAACACAAGCACATGGCACAAACAAAAGGCCATGTGCTTGCACACAAAACACGGGTCTGTCATGATTCTGCCTCAAGACTAAAGAAAATCACGGACACGAGTGCAGAATCATGACAACATCTCTTTTTAGAGTGCAACTTCATCTTTGCAGTCGACACAGAAAACACTTGTTTATTAAAAACAATTAAAATGTCTAGCTATATATGACATATTAATAATCATTACTTTTGCCGGTTCTTTGTGACAGCTTTTAGATGCTTTATTCGCAACGCCACCCACATGTTGAACGAGTCACACCGCATCAGCACCGAAAACATGATTTTTTTTTCAAATCTAAAATAAAAAATCGTGATACGAACCAAATCGTAGGTTTGGTCTATCGTTACAGCCAGATGAGAAAGCAAGAGTTCATGGTTTAAAAAACAAACAAACAATGGCTATCTGAACATCTTTGCCAAGCGCAAACCAGTACAGAATTAGGCTAATCAATAAATTATCGGGGAGGGTCATGCCTTTTTTCACAATCATTTTGGAGGGTCATAGAAAAAAATATTGCTGGCGAAGGGAGGGTCATGTCTTTTTTGACAACAGATCTCAAAACTCCTCCGGTGGCCCCTTAAATAAATAACGAACAGTCCCTTATAACAGTTAAATGAACAAAGTAAAATGCTATCTTATATTGTTGGTTATGTTTTGACATAATCATGCTGTGATCTGAAAAAGGAAACTTATTGAGACAGTTTGGTTTAACTTGTTAGCAGCAGTTTAGTGCTTCTTCAGCCTATGAATATGAGTATTTTACTTATAATTCAAAATATGTAATAAACATTGTTCTGATCAAAATAAATTAAATTAATTTAAAACACAGACATCAATAATCAGCCTGTGAATCTCAACAATGGTGACAATAATAAAGCATGTTGCAGTGGCTGCCACCAATCACAACTCATTAATGGCTCCCATCATGCATTGCGGTATGAATAAATTATGATCTGAATTGTCTATGTAATTTACTTTTCCTAATTGAATATTCTGCTCCTCACCATTGTTGAGATGCATAGACTGAATCTTGACATCTGTGTGTGCCTAAAAGATTGATTTTTTTTTTTTTAAACAACTTTTAAGAAATCCTTTATATTATATCAAAAATTCTGGCCATTTGTGCAGATTCACTAACCAACAACATAAATCGAAGTCAGAAAGAAGGATTTTAATGAGTTCAGTGATCAAGATCATAACATAACCAGCACCATCAGACACTTTTTTGTTCAACTGGTGATTATAATTCAGAAACAACAGACAAACAAAATCTAAAGTTAATAATATATAGGTCAAGAGGCCAACTAAAGCAACCATTGATTGTCATATAACGGTAACTTACAATTTGTGATTTTCTCCTTCAGTGATTCTGCTTGCTAACATCAGGTGTCTTCAATAATGTTCAATCATCACTAAATTAATCACTTAATTATCTCATTAATTTAAACACTCTTGAGTGTTCATATACACTCCCAGGAGTGTTAATTTAACACTGGAGTTTTTGCTGTGTACAAAGAGCCATAGTTACCTGACAAGCTGAGCCATATCGCATTAAATATCGCTGGTGATACGTCCGGGATATTAATGCGATATGGCTCAGCTTGTCAGTTAACTACGGCTCTTTGTAGTAAATGCCGCTTCATCTGAAAGCAGGTGATGGCGATTTACTACTAATCAAGGAACCGGCTTTACTGACGAGATGCACATAACAATATCGCGATTTAAATCGCCCAGCCCTAGTTAAGACCAAAGAGCCCAACTACAGCAAACACTGACCTCTACAATGGTGACCAAACCAAACTCTTCAAACAAACTTCAACATGTAAACCTCTTAAACATAATTTCTAAACATCGAAACTTCCCGCTATAACTGTCTAAGAATGTTAGGGGGGATAATGTTCTATCAATGTCATCACTAAACATGTTTGAAATGTTTATAGAGAGTGTTATCCTACCTTTTAGGAGAAAATTCTGGTTACAAAAATAAAATTAGCTACAGAAAATATTACAAGAACATAACATAATGCTCTCAAAACATTCATAGAACAATAACATTTCTAGCTGGGATGAGCTCATATTGTGGTCATAGTTTGAGCACACAGTGAGAGTGCTGTGAGGTTACACTTTTAGATCACTGTGAACTCAGATTGCTGACGGTGTGACCACATGGTGACATCACTGTGAGATCATAGTGTTGACTGGGATAGCACAGTTTAATACAACTCACGTTGCCCAAAATGCTTCACAATCACAAGCTAAAAAACACAAGAAGATAGCAAAAATAAACATATCCACATCACATAAACACACATAGACAATAACCCATAGAAGCTCTCCATTTGAATTTAAAAGATGTTGTTTTAACATATGAACATGGGTAAGGATTTGGCAGATCGAATAGATTGAGCATTGGATTGGTCATTCCACAATTTAGGGCCTGCTCGAGAAAAGGCTCTGTCACCTCTATGTTTATATTTTGTCCTGGTAGTGCCAGAGTTAATGTGTCAATGTTAACTGTATTGAATCAACATCTCTTTTGCTCCAGCAATTAATGTTGACATTTTTTGGAAATTTCATCCATAAATCAATGGTAATGGCGTTGAGTCAATGTTACAATGTGATGTTGGTTCAACATCATGTTTGCACTCTCAGAAAATGAAACAACTATAACTGACTTAAAGCCACACAGCCTGAAATCAACTGGAAATAAAATGTTTTTAAATGTTTGGTCACCATTGTTGTGATCAGTGTTTGCTTTAGTTGGACAGCTTTACTCTTGACATTTATGCGTGTTTCTGGTCTTTGCAGTGTTTCCCAAAACATAATTTGTTGCCAAGAAAGCCAGAATCAAAGATAATCAGGTGAAACAGTTTTCAGCATAATTAGAAGTAGAATAGTTTTCTTATTTTTCGCCTCTACAAAAGTGGTTATTGCTTTCTTACAACAGATCAAATGTTCAGAATTTTGATTTTTAAATACATAGTAGGAATTTTCTTTTTTAGACACACAGACATCAAGAATCAGCATACGAATCTCAACAATGGTGACATGCTTCATGCCAATGCATGCTGGTTTTATACTATGGTGGCTCCCAACATGCATTGCAGCATGAAGCATGTCACCATTGTTGAGATTCATATGCTGAATCTTGATGTCTGAATGTGTATCTAAAAATATTTTTCTTTTAATGTATTTTAAAAATCAAAATTCAGAATGTCTGATCTGTAGCAAGAAAGTATTGTTTGTGAATATAACTTTTTTTTTATTTTTTTTTTTATATAATATAACTTTTAATAACAAATTACCTCTTTTGGTCATTGATAAAATTAGTAAAATATGATGCTGCATTTTATCAGCTGATTACCTTTGTTTCTGGCTTTCTTTGCAATAAATTATGTGTTTCAGGACACACTGTTGCAAATATCACACACTGACATTAAAGCCAAGAGTTTTTGCTGTGTGGGGTTTAAAAAGACCCAGAGGCTAACTCTTCGCCTATATATGATCCTAGTTGGGATCATATTTGAACTGTTTATGAGTTCAAATTGAGTGTGAATTTCACTTATTCCAAGTGAATAGTTGTATGTTGTATATGATACACCTTATCTCTTTATTTCCATTCTACTGTGACAAGATAAACACAGATCTGCCCACTACTTTACATCTTGCATCAAAGATGCAAATCCACCAAGGATTAGAGGAATGCATGACATTGTTTGAGCTAATATTTAATAACTTTATTTTATTTGTTGCTGATGTAGCTTATGATAATTGATCAATAAGTTATGACAACATATGTTTTTACAGTGCTTTAACTCAGGGATGGGCAAACTCGGTCCTGGAGGGCCAATTTACATTAACATTTACCATTTACAGTGCAATTTTCAACTTTTTTATTAGTTATACAAGATTGAACTCAGTCAGCTTAATGTAATTTAAGATGACATTACTTAAGCATCCAAGTTGATTGTACTTAAAAATTTAAGGCAGAAAACTTTTTTTCATACAGAGCATATATTTTGAGAAAAAATAAACTTGTATTTGATTGATCAGTAGTTTTTCAGTAGGTGAAAGGACAGTATTTGTAGTAAATACATTGTTTTTTTTAAAAACCCTGTGGCAGAAAAAGCCCCGATCTGGCCTGAAACGCCACTGAAAGACTGCAGGAGGAAGATGCAGAACGCCTGAACTGCATTAAAAAGTTTTCCGTACACTGTAAAATCTAATTAGTTAGACTTATTTTTAAAAAGCATGTAAACCTATTGCCTTAAAAACAAAACAAAAAAACAAGTAAAGTGAAATAGGAATAGTATGTGGTACTGACAAATGCTTGTTAAACTCTGCAGGACAGTGGCCCTCAGGACCGAGTTTGCCCATCCCTGCTCTATAACTATGCTTGTCAAAGTATGTAAAGCAGTTTATAAACATGGATATCTTAATACCTGAAAACTCTGGAAAAATTTGGTCAATGTGAATAATATCTTGTGGATAAATTAACATGTAACATGTCTATGATTAAAACTCTAATTATATGATAATATCATCATCATCATCATCATCATCATCATGAACATAATCACTGAGGTGGCCAGTTGTAACGTTGAATCCAAGGGATGAAGAAGGTGAACAAAGTAATTCCAATAAAAACAGTTTATTAAACAAAGTAATGAAACACAAACTTATCAGTGTGCAAACAATACCGGACAAGGAATGAAAGGAAATGAGGAACTTAAAAACACATGGGCTGAATCCGAAATCGCCCCCTATACCCTCATATAGAGTGCTATTTGAGGGAACAGCCATTTGTAGTGGTGTCTGAAACCATAGTGGACATTATTGAGTGCACATATTCGATCCCACATTGCACCACAATAACGAGTGTACAACCGATGTACGCCCAACGCCTGTCCGAATTTGCTCACTCGTTTTCATTCACTCCTTCAAGTGAACAGTATTGGTGGACTAATGTTGGGAATAGTGAATGAGGGTTTAGGGGGCGATTTCAGATTCAGTCATGTGATGAACTAAATACAGACAGGTGTGCTCGTTATTGAATGTCCATGACAACTAATGACTGGCGGGAAACTTTTTATCGCTTCACGTGGCTATGCGGAAGCGCAAAAAAATTCTGTATTATACATTTTTAAGGCCAGACAAGTAGTTTGTTGAGGGTTGGTTTGTAAAGAAGGACTACACGCCTGAGCACATATATATTCCAATGTGCATACCTATAGACTAAACACGTAATACACATGTGCACGCCGTCAGTGTTCTAACAGGTTTGCGCTTTTGAAGTTTGCACAAAGATTACTTTTTTTTATATACAATTTTTCTACAATAGCTTGTGTCTTGGATCCTATTTCAAGGTTTGCGTTCTCGAGCCTCAGGCACTGTTTTGTGCAAATGAGTGGCCGAAGTGTGTTAAGGGTTTCATGTTAGGACGGTGTCGTGTTAGCGGCCCCTAAGTTAATAACTAATGATCTTTGCAATGGAAGTGAATCAATCAAAACTAGCTTTAGCTGGACAATAACTTTATTCTAGAGCTGCTGTACACTGTAAAAAAGAATACATTGATTTTATTGATATCTAATTAATAAAAATGAGGCAACAGATTACAAGCAATATTATTAATTAAATTTAACAAATTAGAATTGAGTAATAATTAATCAAATGAATTCCTTAAAAGGTAACCATTTAAAATGAGTAAAATTTACAAAATATCTTTTATTGCCAACATTGAAGACACCTGGTGTTAAAGGACAATTCCGGTATTTAACACTTTGAGTCTATTTTATAGTTTGTTTTGGATGAACAAGAGTGGTGGACAAAGAAATTTTGTCAATGGTTCCTGTTGCGACTTTTTGACTATTTTAGAATTGCCCATGACCGCATTAGAATGGGAGTCAATGGCCATGCATTAACATGTCCTTAAAACAACCCTTAACGTTCGTTTTCAAAACTGTGCAACTCACCGAGTGGTTAGTGGTGTTCGTTGATGTTCCAAAACTAATAGGCGGTATGCACTGGCGAGCATGACGTATTTCCGGTTTAATGTCAGGATGGTTGTAAACATCCGGTTATTGTCGAGTGAAGTGCTACCTATGCTACCATTGAATGCTTGTCGTCAAAAAACCCAAAACTGTTAATTTTCGTCGTTGTTGTGTTGTTTATGTTAATGTTTTTACTTGTACTTCGTCTTTACTGATAACGCGATGACATGTAAACGTACGAAATTGTCCTTTCAAAGGCGGGAAGACAGCTCTTCTAGCCACCACTGCTGTGTTCCGCTATGCACAGTGTCTGCAACATGCAATTCTTCTGTTAGTTTTTTTACTTTTCCCAAAGACATCGAATTACATAAACGGTGGGTGATTAACATCCGACGAGACAGGTTTCTTACAACAAACACACGAGTCTGCAGCCGACACTTTCAAAGTGAAGACGTGATAGAGCCTCCGACTCCAGCTGGGCGCAGACGTCTAAAGAAGGGAGCTGTTCCAGTGCTTTTTCAGTGGAACAATTTCAGTCTGCCAGCCCCACGGCCCGGAGTTTGGGAAAGGACCGAGCGTCCCAATACAGAAACCACGCACGATCCATCTGTGGAATTGGACCATCCTCCTCCTGACCATGACTACTGCGACAGTAGTGAACCTGCTGCGCTGGATATGTCTCTTAACCACATGGAAGAACTTCATGAAGAGATAGCAAGACTCCGAAACCTAATAGAGGAGATATCTATCAGCAACAAATTCTGCTTGGAGCGGTTTTCTGGATCAGATGATGACATAAGGTTCTTCACAAGGTAAATTAAAATGTCCTGTGTTTACACCTGTGTTTAATAGACGTTTTAGAGCTTTCAACATTTATTAGTATTATTAAGCCTATCTGTTTAAATGTTGCATGCGTGATGTGTGTGTTGTTGTAAGCTACTGGAAACCTTGAATTTCCCTCGTGATGAGAAAAGTATCTATTTAAAACTATCTAGATCTATCTACTAGTGCATTGTATTTTAAAATACTGAGAAGAGCAGTAAGCAAAAGGACTGATGTGTGTGGTCCAGTTTTTGACCTTAGTGCCTAAATGTACCAGGATGTTTACAGTAACTGTCAATACGGATGCTAACATGCTTGCAATTTAATGTAATGTAATGAAATGTAACACCTATGTCCCACAGGTTTGCAAGTCACGCCCACCTGATGGCCTTTTGGAAGCAGATAGAACCAGCCACCTGCAAGATGGTACGGGTGACAAGAGCACGAAGTGTAATGAAGAATGATGAGGTCCCTCACACCGGCAGTGCAACGGTGAATATATTTTACAGTTGTTCTTAGAAAGCAAGATATATTGCATAATCTTATCAAATCCTTACATCTAATTCTTTCTCTTTTCAGATTCTTCAACCCATTGATGAATTTTTTCTCTTTATGAATTACTTGTCATTGGGTCTGATGCAGAAGGATCTGGCCCACAGATTCAAAATCCACCAGTCGACTGTAAGCCGCATCATAAATACATGGGCTAACTTCCTGTATACTGTACTTGGGGCTGTGGGTATTTGGCTGGATGAGGAGACTGTAAAATCTCACATGCCAGAGGTTTTTCAGGGTTACTCTGATACACAAATTATTTTGGATTGTACCGAAATAAGTTGCCAAACACCAAGTTCTCTTCTCCTCCAGAGTGAGGTGTTCTCCAACTATAAATCACACTGTACATTTAAAGGATTAATTGGGATGGCCCCTCACGGCGCAGTAACCTTTGTGTCGTCTCTCTATGAGGGTGCCATCAGCGATAAAGAGATTCTGAAGCAGTCTGGCATTGTGCCTCTCTTAAACCCATCTATGGCCATAATGGTTGACAAAGGTTTCCTCGTAGAAGACTGTGTGCCCTGCAAAGTCCACATACCTACCTTTCTGTGTAAGAGAGCACAACTCTCTGAGCCAGAGGTCAGGAAGACACAATCTATTGCCAGACTGAGAGTCCATGTTGAGCGGCTCATTCGCAGGGTTAAGGAACATAAACTATTCGGCACAGAAATCCCTCTTTCATTGACGGGCAGCATTAATCAACTTTACACAGTCGCATGTCTTTTGGTCAACTATCAAAATGGGCCCTTGGTTAAAGCCTGGGCAACCAATGGCTAGTGTTGGCAGCACAACGTTAAAGGAGAAGTTCACTTTTAAAATGAAAATTCTGTCATCATATACTCACCCTCATGTTGTTTCAAAGCTGTATGAATTTCTTTCTTCTGCTGAACAGAAAGGAAGATATTTAGAAGAATATCAGTTACCAGACCGTTTTTGGGTCCCATTGACTTCCATAGTATATTTTTTTCCTACTATGGAAGTCATTGGGACCCAAAAACTGTCTGGTTACTGATATTCTTCTAAATATCTTCCTTTCTGTTCAGCAGAAGAAAGAAATTCATACAGCTTTGAAACAACATGAGGGTGAGTATATGATGACAGAATTTTCATTTTAAAAGTGAACTTCTCCTTTAAAGGGATGGCGTGTTCATTCATGCTCTCTCTCTCGATCGCGAACTGAGCTCGTTTGTAGCGGAATGAGTTTTCGAATCTTATTAATCTTATTAATCTTATCACTTATTTTACGATTTATTGTACAAAACTTATTTTTACTTATTTTACATTTATTTAATTTACAATTACAATTTATTTTACAATTTGATGTTACAATTTGTATATGTGATGATTAATATTACAATGTTGTAAATAAGACAGTTAACAAAATAAACTTTAAAATGATTGTACAATAATGCAACAATTCATGTGTCTGTTCAGTTACTTTTCATAGCGAGGTATTTGGGCATGTATGTGTTAAAGAAAAACAAATCACATCTCTCTTTCAGGGAGCCTAACACAGTGCTGTCTCGGTAAATGCGCTGCACGAAAATGTCATCGTGGGCACAAACAACAAAATCACACCATTCTATGCCTGTGAGGAGTAACTGTCCCTGGACTTGCCAATAATAACAATGGCTCTCCTTCAATTTGTGTAGGCCATGGTCAAATCTCAGGAACTTGCAGTCTATATAGCTGGCTACATTTGGGCATTTCATTTCAACCAGACCAAATGATGGTCGCTCAAGTGGGTCATAAACCAGTCCATCAGGCGATGCACCCAGCCAAGGTGCGTCCGGGTGCACGACTAGCCCACACTTGGTCAGATTGAGATTTTTTAGAACCGCATAGTCCTTCAATGCACCTGCTTCCATTTCTAGCCCCCTTTTCATTAGCGGTGTTTGTCTTGTCCCTCTGATAATTCTTTCTGCCAGTTTTTCTGCTGTGCTTGTACCTCTTACATGGCTTACCTCCCGGAAATGTGAAGCAGTCACTCTCTCCTTCCTCAGGGAATGCCACTCGGGTGTTGCACTTTGGCATCTTGTTGCTTCCTCAATCTGGTGTGACTGTGTCAAAGTCACAGACAGAGAACTGAGGTGCAGCTTTTCTTGATCCGTCATGATGGCGAATGAACACGCTGTTTGTTGTAGATGGTAACCTTCCAGTGGGACTTTTGGAAACGGTGGTGCATCCTCATGGATGACAACACTGTCAGGTGGAGGTGGTGGGTGTTGATATGACAGGATACTGCCAGTTTGTACCTTGCCAAAAATGGAGTCCACGAGTGGTTTGTCAGATGTGATGTTCATTCTGCAGATAAGGGGAAGAGAGTCTGGTTCCATGTCAGCATAGGCAGGTAGTGGGTTGAGGGTTGATGGGTCTGGTAGCTCACCACTGTATCCCTTGTAAAGTGTAGATCTGGAATAACAATATCAGGCCATTGTAGGATTCTTATAAATTCTATGTGTAACTGTATAGACTTTAGACTATCTAATAGTCGACTGCGTTGTGTATTTCGTCGTAGCGGTACAGCCTGATCATGACATTTGAGATAACCAAGATGTCACTACGCAGCAGGAAAAGTACACAGACTCACTAGGAAATACACCACTATCTAACAGCTATCAGTAACATATATTTTGAAACGCATTGTAATCTGCCTATTTAATTGGACTCTGCACACCTAATTCCGCTTGCCGAAGTAGCATCTGGTTTGGGCTTCACTACAACCATGGCATCCACAGGTCCTGGCTTCACTCCCTATTTATTTATGAAATGGTATTAGGAGAGATGCTAGTATGCATGTGATACAACTGTTTGGTATTGAAATGATACAAACCATTGTACGTGGTTTATGCCACTTCTGCTCGGTTTCAGTGCATGAAAGTACAGGAGGGACGACAGACATGCCACATTCAGAGTAATGGGCAGTCTGATAAAGTAAGGCAACCAAATGATTGCATATCCCACACCCAGCCACACAGGAACAGTAGCTTTTAACAAGCATAACTGGCTGTGAATCACGTAATGTCATCTGAAATACACAAAAGCATAATTTAATGTGTTTTGACAGAAGAGGGTCTACAGCAGCAGCAGTAGGAGCAAAACCAGTTCTTTCTTCTTTTTATTGGTGTACACTGAACTTTTTTGTGTATACTGCACAGAAAACTCTCTTAATTTGCATGACCATCAAACTTAATTTTAAAATCACGGATCCATAATTTTTTTCTGTTAGTCTGACATTTCCCAGGTTGCCAGATTGTGTATGAAATACACCCTACACATTTACTTCCTTTCAATTTAGCCTAAAACTTTCTGTCTTAAAACCTGGCAACCCAAAACCCAAATAAGGAAGTGGGTGGGTGCACACTGCTCAGCCACGGAAAGCAAGCGGGCTAGTTGAATAGCCTACTTCACAAGTAGCTGTTGTCAAATTGTTAGGGAATAAATTTTGTGATTAACACATAAACTGTTATTGAGTGTTGTTGATACACAATAGGAAACTTGTGTCCTTGGAACATCATAATCTGGCAGCAGCTTCGAAGTTTTGGAGGTGGTGGATACATAACTGGCATGCGTACGTTATGTTTAGGTAAGGTAAAAGCAACGATCGAAATGCAGTGTTGCAAAGAGTTGCTCAGGTTTTGCTCCTAATTCCTCTTGAAGAGTAGAAACATCAAGTACAAAAACAAGGAAGTTGGGCCTTATGTTTATAAAGAATGAAGTAAAGATGACAGGACAGTTTTGAGTAGAACAACAGCAGTTTGAAGAATAGCTGAGTGGAATATTTTACTGTCTTTGCAGTCATCAAGTCAGGCAAAAGTAGTAATTATTATAAACTCATTATTGTTTACATTTTAAACCGAACTCCAATTTGTTTAACAGACCCAACAACAAAGCATGGCAATTCCCACTCAGCTACCCTGTTCTGTATTAGGCTACCACTGTTCAGCTTTCGTGAAAACCATAAAGGTGGCTCTTAGAAATTGTAATCAAAGCTGAAATGTGGTAACGAGTCAAACTTTTGTTGAACGGAACCTTAAAAGTTCAACAGAACTTTGAACGTGTCTCTTAATCTAGTCCTACTTTCAGCTGGTGTGGTGGCTTTAGCTTCTTCATTGAGCGGTAGCAGTGGGCTCTCACAGATATCTCATTTGTTGCCCTGTTTTTACCTGATACTTTAATAAAAGTACAAACACACGAAGTGAGAGGTATATAATTAAACTTTATTTAAAGCATGATTAACCTGAAGCAGGACGGAGTCATGACTTAAAACACCAAAGCTAGACTTCTAGCTCTGGCTAGCTAGCGTTAGCAAATTACCTTCAAAGTTGCAAAGAAATGAAGAAACGTAAAATTTAAAGCCTTTATCTAATTTGCTACGTGGTGTCGTACTGGATGCCCGGACGATCCTCCGGATATCGTTAACAGACACTTTCGGCAACTCCAGCAAACACCTTGTGAACTTCGTCTCTGCCATCGTAAATGTCGACTGCCAGTGTTTAATGTTTTCTTCCGTTAACCGGAAATGTCCAAACATCCTCACGCCAATGCGGAAGTGATGCGTGCATAGAGCCCATTGCTCGTTGATATTACTGCGCTAACGGAAACGGAAAGGATGCTGTTTACATTTGATTGTAGTCTTTTAGGTCTTTTCGCTCGGTTTCCTGTCTCTCAGAAGCTATGCTCGCCTCAACGCTGAAATCCTACGAATTCCTGATAAGAATTAAACTAGTAAAAACTATAATAATTCTTGAAAAAAAAAAAAAAAAAAAAAAAAAAAAAAAAGCTATGCTCGCCTCAGGCTAGCGTGAGCAGAGCAACGGAAGTTGCGGAAGAGCGGAAGTTTACGCGGTTGTGAGGTATCTGAAAAAATTCCACTATAGAAAAATAAACGGATTGAAATCATACATTGCGCCGATATATTTGTTTTTAATCATCAACGAACACCACTAACCACTCGGTGAGTTGCACAGTTTTGAAAACGAACGTTAAGGGTTGTTTTAAGGACATGTTTGTGCATGGCCATTGACTCCCATTCAAATGCGGTCATGGGCAATTCTAAAATAGTCAAAAAGTCGCGACAGGAACCATTGACAAAATTTCTTTGTCCACCACTCTTGTTCATCCAAAACAAACTACAAAATAGACTCAAAGTGTTAAATACCGGAATTGTCCTTTAACAAGCAGAATCACTGAAGGAGAAAACCATAATTAAAGTCACCATTGTGGAGATCAGTGTGTGTTTTAGTTGGGCTCTTGACAAATAAAGTAAATAAGTATTTTAATAAAGTAAACCTAACTCATAAATTGGACTCTATATGAGGTTCAGTGATTCAGGTCAAATGATTGTGAAATAATGATTATGTTATGGCGCGTTTCCACCGAGTGGTACGGTACGGTACGGGTCGGGTCGGTACCCTTTTATTTGCGTTTCCACTGCCAAAAGTTGAGAATGGTACCAAAAAGCCGAACCGTACCGTACCACTTTTTGGGTACCCTTCCGTTGGGGTACCTAGCACAGTGGAACGGTACTAAAGGGTGGAGCTAGACTCACTGCAGAACGTTGATTGGTTGACAGAGAATCGTCATTTGCGCGTGCCGCAAGGGGAAAGACACAACACACGAGGCGCCATTTTTAAATTACAACAACGTCGCAACAATGTCGCCGCGCAGCATAACTTTACCGTGGTCGACCCAGGAGGTGCAGACCTTCTTGGGTATCATCGGTGAAGAAAGGGTGCAAAGGGAACTCGATGGCATGGTGAGAAACGAAAAGGTTTTTCAGCATGTTTCTGAGAGGATGGCTGTCGAGGGTTACCAGCGGACGTCCGAGCAGTGCCGCATTAAATGCAAGAAACTGCGGAGTGACTATCGTAAGGTGAAAGACCACAACAGCCGGAGTGGTGTTCACAGAAATAATTGGAAGTGGCTAGAAATGATGGACGCCATCTACGGGCACAGACCGGCAAGTTTGGGACGAGAAGGAGGCATCGATACGGCTACCTCGTTGCTGGAGTCGATGATGGAGCCTCCCGGTAAGTTTTGTAATTGTGAAATATAACGTTAGTATACATCGACCACGGGAAAGCTTACGTTCAATGCACAACTTTTGTGCAAGTCTGTTGTTTGTCTGTCAGCCAGCCAGTGTGGTATCAACCGATCATTTGCAAGCTAGCAAAACGCTAACGTTAGTTTATTAGCCTGTGGTGGACGGAGTACATGTCCAGTAACGTACTTAGGTAAAGTTGGTCTTATATTCGCTCATTCGGACTTCCGCGTTTAAACACTTTTTCAATAGTATGTGCAATAAAGCTACTTTTTGCAAATTCTAAGCAGCTACATGATGTTGACAACAAAGATGGTCAACTACTACATTTTCCACAATCGATAAAAATGGGCAAGTATTGTTTTAATGGCACACTTACTTGCGAATGTCCACTGAATGTCCAATGTAGTGTGGTGAACAAGATAGGGACCGTCTAAAAAGTTGTAAGTTTTTTTCATTGCGTGCAAACAGACAACTACATTTTAGCCAACTACAGATGTACCAGCAAATATCTCTAACATTATGAGTTCTAATGCTATAGAATGTCCTTTAGCAACAATAAAAACTGCATTATAATGATGGTGTTTAAAAAGGTGTTTAGGAAATAAGAAAGAATGAACATGTACATGAACTGTAATTTGGTAACAATCCAGACTGTAGAAAGTACAAAATCATGTGTAATCTCCTGAACATAGTTAATCGCTTCATTTTACAACTGTTTATATTAATTTATTTGAAATCAAAATGAACAAGAACCGTGTTGGTGTTGGTTTTAATAATGACATATGATTTATTTCAATAGGTTTTGCAAGCATGGGCCGACTGTTCCAAAGCAAGTTGGGTCGTCTTATCTGGACCCTACAGAACATACTACAGCCCATGTCTCGCTGTTTTATGCACCTCTGTTTTTCTGTTTTTAAGTGCAATAAAGACTTTACAGTGTAACAGTGTTCTCCAGGTATTGAATAAAAAGAATGGCTAAACTATCTTTTATGTTTTCCTTTTGTATAGCATCTTCGTTTAACATTAAACTCTCACGTCACAATAACACAATTCATGTGCATTGATTGATGTTTACAGTCCTGCAGAAATATCACTGTGGTACTGAATCCATCAGATTATTGACAAGTAATCAGAAAGCATGACAGCAAACATGATGTTTATTTTGGGTGTGAAGGGTGTGGATTTTGGAATAAACTGCTGCTTCAATGTATATGTAATGAGTGATTATAATCAAGGTTTTCTTTCTAAATATTACATGAGTTAATACTTCTGAGATTTTACTTTGTTTTAGAAGTTACCAGTGAAGATTACTGAAATATTCTATTCATGTATTCTCTAATGTCTGTATTTGATATTTGAATGCAGTAACAGTGCTTGCTCATTTAGCCCGGCTTCCAGAAATGAAATATGGAAAGATTTGTTAAGAAAGGCCTTCAACATGTGTCAATACATACATCTGGGAGTCACAGGGGTCATTGAAGTCTATCGTTTAAGGGAACTTTTCTCAGTTAAAGCCTTACTTTCTAGTTAGACTAAAGTGTAGTTCTTCTTGGAGAAAGAACGCATAATCCTGATGTTTTGAGAATACTTTCCTGTTTATAGTTAGAGCCTGGCCAAATCCAACCTTGAAAAAGCTGTGTGTCAGTGTGTGTGTTAGTCTTCTTGATTACAGGTTAAGAAACCACTGGCAGAGTGTTGTTCGGGTCATGCTGGCGCCCAGCAACCCAAATCTGAGACCTGGAAGATCACGACGTGCCTAACTTCAGGGTCCGAGTTTCAGCTGCATAATCGATGGAGAAATGCTTCAGTTTATCTGTATATGTGTGGAAAATTGTTTAGATTTTATGTGTACTTAGCCAATCAGAAGTAGCTAACCTGTAAGCAATGATGTAATCAATGCCCTTGGAAATGGTAAATCTGCTGTGATCTTTGTAACTAAGCAGGGCAGCCTACGAACTCCTGTGTGAGTCAGTCTTGAAGCTGACATCTGCTGATGAAACTGAAAACTCTTCAGTATCTTTTCTTTAATTTATTATAATGCTGACTCCTGGTCTTCATTCATCATATCTGGTTCTGGGTCTTTGACTGTGCGCCCCTAACAGGTGAACATTTAAAAAACTTGCAAAACTCCTATGGGTTCTATGGCACACCTTCCATCAAACAATATTACATTATCTACATTTATTTATTACTGTAATGGCTGAAAACAGTAACTTCTTTACTTCATGGATGCATTTATAGAGGAATGATTTGCTTTAAAAAAACATTGCAACCATTATAAACAAAGTACAGTTTCATCGTATACCTTCAAAGTGTCTGTAATGGTTATTGAATAATTTTTAAGTTACATAGCACACCCTACAAAGAAATACACTACCTCAAATTACAACCTCATTAAAGCAAAGACATTGACTTACTACATGTGAGATTTTGCCAATACCTGCCTGACTGTACATACAGTACACAACTATTTTAGAATGAAACTACATTAATTCACCAAAGGGATTTTTTTTATTATCCAAAGAGTGTAGTGCTTTCCTAATGACCGGGCTGACTTGCTCCAGGTTAAATTTCCACCATAACTCGCATACTGTACTTGCCATTGTCAAATATGTTTATGAAAAATTAACTGTAAATGACTGTAACTATTTTTCCGCGTTCCAAAGGGTGTAGTACTTTCCTAGTGACCTGACTGACTTACTACAGGTGAAATTTCCACAATAACTCGCATACTGTACGTGCCATTGTCAAATATGTTTATGAAAAATTAACTGTAAATGACTGTAACTATTTTTCCGCGTTCCAAAGGGTGTAGTACTTTCCTAGTGACCTGACTGACTTACTACAGGTGAAATTTCCACAATAACTCGCATACTGTACGTACTATTGTCAATTATGTTTATGAAAAATTAACTGTAAATGACTGTAACTATTTTTCCACGTTCCAAAGGGTGTAGTACTTTCCTAGTGACCTGACTGACTCACTACAGGTGAAATTTCCACAATAACTCGCATACTGTACGTACTATTGTCAATTATGTTTATGAAAAAATTACTGTAATTCCCCTAAAGTATTCTTTTCATGTTTCAAAGGGTGTAGTACTTTCCTAGTGACCTGACTGAAGTACTACAGGTGAAATTTCCACAATAACTCGCATACTGTACGTGCCATTGTCAAATATGTTTATGAAAAATTAACTGTAAATGACTGTAACTATTTTTCCACTTTCCAAAGGGTGTAGTACTTTCCTAGTGACCTGACTGACTTACTACAGGTGAAATGTCCACAATAACTCGCATACTGTACGTACTATTGTCAATTATGTTTATGAAAAAATAACTGTAAATGACTGTAACTATTTTTCCGCGTTCCAAAGGGTGTAGTACTTTCCTAGTGACCTGACTGACTTACTACAGGTGAAATTTCCACAATAACTCGCATACTGTACGTGCCATTGTCAAATATGTTTATGAAAAATTAACTGTAAATGACTGTAACTATTTTTCCGCGTTCCAAAGGGTGTAGTACTTTCCTAGTGACCTGACTGACTTACTACAGGTGAAATTTCCACAATAACTCGCATACTGTACGTACTATTGTCAATTATGTTTATGAAAAATTAACTGTAAATGACTGTAACTATTTTTCCGCGTTCCAAAGGGTGTAGTACTTTCCTAGTGACCTGACTGACTTACTACAGGTGAAATTTCCACAATAACTCGCATACTGTACGTACTATTGTCAATTATGTTTATGAAAAAATTACTGTAATTCCCCTAAAGTATTCTTTTCATGTTTCAAAGGGTGTAGTACTTTCCTAGTGACCTGACTGAAGTACTACAGGTGAAATTTCCACAATAACTCGCATACTGTACGTGCCATTGTCAAATATGTTTATGAAAAATTAACTGTAAATGACTGTAACTATTTTTCCACGTTCCAAAGGGTGTAGTACTTTCCTAGTGACCTGACTGACTTACTACAGGTGAAATTTCCACAATAACTCGCATACTGTACGTACTATTGTCAATTATGTTTATGAAAAATTAACTGTAAATGACTGTAACTATTTTTCCGCGTTCCAAAGGGTGTAGTACTTTCCTAGTGACCTGACTGACTTACTACAGGTGAAATTTCCACAATAACTCGCATACTGTACGTGCCATTGTCAAATATGTTTATGAAAAATTAACTGTAAATGAATGTAACTATTTTTCCGCGTTCCAAAGGGTGTAGTACTTTCCTAGTGACCTGACTGACTTACTACAGGTGAAATTTCCACAATAACTCGCATACTGTACGTACCATTGTCAATTATGTTTATGAAAAAATTACTGTAATTCCCCTAAAGTATTCTTTTCATGTTTCAAAGGGTGTAGTACTTTCCTAGTGACCTGACTGAAGTACTACAGGTGAAATTTCCACAATAACTCGCATACTGTACGTGCCATTGTCAATTATGTTTATGAAAAATTAACTGTAAATGACTGTAACTATTTTTCCACGTTCCAAAGGGTGTAGTACTTTCCTAGTGACCTGACTGACTCACTACAGGTGAAATTTCCACAATAACTCGCATACTGTACGTACTATTGTCAATTATGTTTATGAAAAAATTACTGTAATTCCCCTAAAGTATTCTTTTCATGTTTCAAAGGGTGTAGTACTTTCCTAGTGACCTGACTGAAGTACTACAGGTGAAATTTCCACAATAACTCGCATACTGTACGTGCCATTGTCAAATATGTTTATGAAAAATTAACTGTAAATGACTGTAACTATTTTTCCGCGTTCCAAAGGGTGTAGTACTTTCCTAGTGACCTGACTGACTCACTACAGGTGAAATTTCCACAATAACTCGCATACTGTACGTACTATTGTCAATTATGTTAATGAAAAATTAACTGTAAATGACTGTAACTATTTTTCCGCGTTCCAAAGGGTGTAGTACTTTCCTAGTGACCTGACTGACTTACTACAGGTGAAATTTCCACAATAACTCGCATACTGTACGTGCCATTGTCAATTATGTTTATGAAAAATTAACTGTAAATGACTGTAACTATTTTTCCACGTTCCAAAGGGTGTAGTACTTTCCTAGTGACCTGACTGACTCACTACAGGTGAAATTTCCACAATAACTCGCATACTGTACGTACTATTGTCAATTATGTTTATGAAAAAATTACTGTAATTCCCCTAAAGTATTCTTTTCATGTTTCAAAGGGTGTAGTACTTTCCTAGTGACCTGACTGAAGTACTACAGGTGAAATTTCCACAATAACTCGCATACTGTACGTGCCATTGTCAAATATGTTTATGAAAAATTAACTGTAAATGACTGTAACTATTTTTCCGCGTTCCAAAGGGTGTAGTACTTTCCTAGTGACCTGACTGACTTACTACAGGTGAAATTTCCACAATAACTCGCATACTGTACGTACTATTGTCAATTATGTTTATGAAAAAATTACTGTAATTCCCCTAAAGTATTATTTTCGTGTTCCAAAGGGTGTAGTGCTTTCCTAGTGACCTGACTGAAGTACTCCAGGTGAAATTTTGACAATATCTCCCTTACTGTGCGTACTATTTTCAATTATGTTTATGAAAAAATTACTGTAATTCCCCTAAAGTATTCTTTTCATGTTTCAAAGGGTGTAGTACTTTCCTAGTGACCTTACTGAAGTACTACAGGTGAAATTTTGACAATATCTCCCTTACTGTACGTACTATTGTCAATTATGTTTATGAAAAAATTACTGTAATTCACCTAAAGTATTTTTTCATGTTCCAAAGGGCGTAGTGCTTTCCTAATGACCAGTGTGACTTACTCTAGGTGAAATTTTGACAATATCTACCTTACTGTACGTACTATTGTCAATTATGCTTATGAAAAAATTACTTTAATTCCCCTAAAGTATTCTTTTCATGTTTCAAAGGGTGTAGTACTTTCCTAGTGACCTGACTGAAGTACTACAGGTGAAATTTCCACAATAACTCGCATACTGTACGTGCCATTGTCAAATATGTTTATGAAAAATTAACTGTAAATGACCGTAACTATTTTTCCGCATTCCAAAGGGTGTAGTACTTTCCTAGTGACCTGACTGACTTACTACAGGTGAAATTTCCACAATAACTCGCATACTGTACGTACTATTGTCAATTATGTTTATGAATAAATTACTGTAATTCCCCTAAATTATTATTTTCGTGTTCCAAAGGGTGTAGTGCTTTCCTAGTGACCTGACTGAAGTACTCCAGGTGAAATTTTGACAATATCTCCCTTACTGTACGTACTATTGTCAATTATGTTTATGAAAAAATTATTGTAATTCCCCTAAAGTATTATTTTCATGTTTCAAAGGGTGTAGTACTTTCCTAGTGACCTGACTGAAGTACTACAGGTGAAATTTTGACAATATCTCCCTTACTGTACGTACTATTGTCAATTATGTTTATGAAAAAATTACTGTAATTCACCTAAAGTATTTTTTCATGTTCCAAAGGGCGTAGTGCTTTCCTAATGACCAGTGTGACTTACTCTAGGTGAAATTTTGACAATATCTACCTTACTGTACGTACTATTGTCAATTATGCTTATGAAAAAATTACTGTAATTCCCCTAAAGTATTCTTTTCATGTTCCAAAGGGTGTAGTACTTTCCTAGTGACCTGACTGACTTACTACAGGTGAAATTTTGACAATAACTCCCTTACTGTATATACTATTATCAAATAGGTTTATGAAAAATGTACTGTAATTGACCGTAACTATTTTTCCGTGATCCAAAGGCTGTAGTACTTTCCTAGTGACCTGACTGACTTACTACAGGTGAAATTTTGACAATAACTCCCATACTATACGTACAATTATCAAATGTTTATTTAAAAATGACTGTATTTCCCCTAAAGTATTCTTTTCGTGTTCCAAAGGGTGTAGTACTTTCCTAGTGACCTGACTGAAGTACTACAGGTGAAATTTCCACAATAACTCGCATACTGTACGTGCCATTGTCAAATATGTTTATGAAAAATTAACTGTAAATGACCGTAACTATTTTTCCGCATTCCAAAGGGTGTAGTACTTTCCTAGTGACCTGACTGACTTACTACAGGTGAAATTTCCACAATAACTTGCATACTGTACGTACTATTGTCAATTATGTTTATGAAAAAATTACTGTAATTCACCTAAAGTATTTTTCTGCATTCCAAAGGGTGTAGTACTTTCCTAGTGACCTGACTGACTTACTACAGGTGAAATTTCCACAATAACTCGCATACTGTACGTACTATTGTCAATTATGTTTATGAAAAAATTACTGTAATTCCCCTAAAGTATTCTTTTCATGTTTCAAAGGGTGTAGTACTTTCCTAGTGACCTGACTGAAGTACTACAGGTGAAATTTTGACAATAACTCTCTTACTGTATATACTATTATCAAATAGGTTTATGGAAAATTTACTGTAATTGACCATAACTATTTTTCCGCGTTCCAAAGGGTGTAGTGTTTTCCTAGTGACCACACTGACTTACTACAGGTGAAATTTTGACAATACCTCCTTTAATGTACAATTATCAAATATTTTTATGTAATAAACATTATTACATGTGTTTATTACATATGTTTATGTAATAAACTGTAATTCACCTATAGTGTTTTTTATATATATTCCAAAGATTGTAGTGCTTTCCTAGTGACCACACAGACTTACTACAGGTGAAATTTTGACAATATCTAATAATACTGTTTTACATAATAATATATATAATAACTGTAATTCACTAAAAGGGGTTTTGTTTGTTTAAGGTTGTAGTACATTAATAGGGGCTACATTATTATTAACAGTAGTGACTGAACCTGTACGCATTGGTGCAGCAAATCTGACAGATAATGAACAGCAAGATCATGGAGGCATTCAAGATACTGTACAGTGCACTGTTTTATTATCTTTATTGTTTCTATTATCTTTCTAATTTTTCCACTGGGATTATACATAAAAGTTGTAATTAATTCCTCGTGGTTAGAGTAATATTTCAATATCACCTCTTCAAAATTTTGCTGTTGTTGATCCTCTCTTCACTGTAAAATCCAACAGTGGTTCTTACTAAAACTTTTTAGTTAACTTTACTTAATGTCTTAACTTAATTGTAAAAATCTAGTAATCTGTACTATTCACATACTATGTTTTATTTACTCAGAAAACCCAAGTTAAGATTAATTGATTGGTTTGAGTGTAGTTTTTGAGGCAGAGAAATTCACTAATTTCCTCCACTTCTGCAGTTATTTGTCTTTGTTTGCATTCGCTCATTTCCCAAAGTAATCTTGAATGTTGAATTGTCAATACAACTGAAAAATTTGTAAGAACGTAACATAAGTTGACTTCATAAATTGATTTAGATTTTCTTAAAATATTTTTAGTCACCATTATGGCGATTAGTGATCCCTTTGGTTGGGCACTTGGAACTATATTTTCTTTATTATGATTCTCTTTCTATAGATGCAGTGATGCAACAATAAATCAGTTGTTTAGTGTCAAAGAAAGATAAGTAATACTACACACACACACACACACACACACACACACATATATATATATATATATATATATGTGTGTGTGTGTGTGTGTGTGTGTGTGTGTGTGAGAGAGAAAATATGAATGGTGTATAATGTAACTCGTGTCAATTAGTGATCTTTTATAATTTTGTTGCTACTGTTTATGCCTAAACACCTTCTGAAACAGTTAATTGGGTTTATATAATCCCTCTATATTTGTGAAAATCTTGTAATTGATCATGCTTGACTCACACAGACTTCATCATTCAGCATGCAAAACACAACCATGGTGACAAATACATTTCATTTAAAGTAAATTATCAAGTACTCTCTACAGTTATTTTTTAGTTACTAGAACTCTTGTGTAAGTGAACTTTACTAACTAAGCATTTGTCAGTACCACATACTATTCCTATTTCACTTTACTTGCTTTTTTTAGAGCAATTGGTTTCCTGATATTTTCCTAGTAACGTGAACTCTAATGAGAAGTTAACACAACTAATGATTTTGATTCAAGAGTGCTTGAGTATACTAGATTAACAACATTAATACACTACTTTACTTGGAAATTTTAAGGCAATTGGTTTCCTCACCTTTTCTAAGTAGAGTCAACATATTACATTTTACAGTGTTGGTTTAAGTTGTTCTTATATTATCATAAACCCTTTAACTGATTGTTTTGTCAAGTACTTTTTACTTTACTATATTTTCTTTTAGTGAAGTGACGTAAAAGTTTAAGTAAAACAAATGTGTGTGTTTGAATACAATTTTTTCAAATGTTTTCAGTCAGGACTACTTTGGGTAAACAAAAATATTTAAGCAATTGAACATGTTATTTAATATTTATTCATTGCATTATGTAATTGGTTAACACACATAACTATAACTGTTAGTGGTTTGTTACATAATTAATCCTTGTCATGTTTACCAATGTGAACAGTGCCAAAGATGGTAACCAATGTATGCTGCATTGGACTATCACCAGACAAGCTACACTGTAAAAAATGTTCGTAATTTTAACAGTAAAAAACTGTAAAAAAGCAACGAAAAAAAAAAGTTAATTCCTTAACGGTATGTACCCTTTCTATATAGAGTGAAAAACTGTAATAGCTCTCACAGGACATTTCATGTAATTTTACATTAATATACCTTTAAATGTACGGATTTTGGAAGTACACTGTAAAAAAAAAAACTTACCGTTGCATTTACCGTAAAAAATATGGTAGCAAATGTTTACTAATTTTACAAAATTTTACATCATCGAACTAAAAATTACGGTGAAAAAACTGTCAGCTGGTTGCCAGTACTTTACCATAAAAAATACGGTATAAATATTTATGTTTTACGGCATTGAACTAAAGTTTACGGTAAAAAACTGGCAGCTGGTTGAAAGCGATTTACCGTAAAAAATATGGTAGTAATATTTTAGGTTTTACGGCAGTGATCTAAATATTACGGAAAAAAACTGGCAGCTGTGGTTGCCAGTACTTTACCGTAAAAAATACGGTAGAATTTTTTTTTGCTTTTACGGCACTGAACTAAAGTTTACGGTAAAAAACTAGCAGCTTGCAAGTGCTTTACCGTAAAAAATACGGTAGTAATATTTTAGGTTTTATGGCATTGAACATTGAACTGAACTTTTATATAAAAAATAAAAACCTGCCAGCTGTGGTTTCCTGTAATCTAATTATTGAGAATTACCAGAGGTTTAGACGTTGATGTTTTATTGAAAATAATAAAGTTTGAAGTTACCATCATGGAGATGAGTGTTTGCTTTAGTTGGGCTCTTGACCCTTGACTTTTTAACTTTAGATTTACTCTGACTGCCTTAACTGTGTGGTTATATAACACAAACGTTATGGCATGAAAATCAGAGAGAAAATGTGACCAGGTAATGATGGCAGGTTAATGATGAGATAATCGTCATATTGTGGCCTGAATCACTGATCTCATAAAGAGTCTTATTTCTCACTTTATGAGCGAAGTGATAATATTAATTATAATATTAAAAATAAATATTTCATATTATTGAGTATAATATCTCTGTAAGTGAGCAACAGATAATCTGAAGAACTTTAAAAATACATGGTGTAGAAAAAAAGTTTTAAACTACTGCTCAATTTAAACCAACACAGACATCAAGAATCAGCATATGAATCTCAACAACGGTGACAATCAACACAATAATCAGATAAAACTCTGAACATCACAAAACAAGCTACTAAAAAGCTGCAACAAAAACAACATCAAAAATAAAAGCAGATATAATAATAAAAGAAAATACTAAGGCAATTCAGCATAATGTATTCCTGCTGCAATGCATGCTGGGAGATACTGATGAGTTTTGATTGGAGGCTCCATCAAGTGCGCTGCACTTTTATCATCACCATTGTTGAGATTCATATGCTGATTCTTGATGTCTGTGTGTGTGTCTGATAGATACAGCAGTTCAAACTGTTACTGTACACAATGTTTAAAAAAAATTTCTGATTATCACAGCAATGATGGATCACATGCTGTAGAATCATAGGGCTACTACAATCAATAATGTAAAATTAATAACACATATAATTACAGATAAGAGACCAGAGAATCAAACATGGTGATTGCCATCACTGATACACAACCGCCATCACATGATTCATTTTCTCTCTGATTTCCTAGCCATAATCAACATGTCTTATAAACACAGAGTTACAGCAGGCAGAGAAAATCTAAAGTTAAAAAGTCAAGGGTCAAGAGCCCAACTAAAGCAAACACTCATCTCCATGATGGTAACTTAAAACTTTATTATTTTCAATAGAACATCAACGTCTAAACCTCTGGTAATTCACAATAATTAGATTACAGGAAACCACAGCTGGCATGTTTTTATTTTTTATTTTTTATATAAAAGTTCAGTTCAATGTTCAATGCCATAAAACCTAAAATATTACTACCATCTTTTTTACGGTAAATCGCTTTCAACCAGCTGCCAGTTTTTTACCGTAAACTTTAGTTCAATGCCGTAAAGTACTGGCAACCAGCTGGCAGTTTTTCACCGTAATTTTTAGTTCGATGATGTAAAACTTTGTAAAATTAGTAAACATTTGCTACCGTATTTTTTACGGTAAGGTACGGTAAATGCAACGGTAAGTTTTTTTTTTACCGTGTACTTCCAAAATCCGTACATTTAACAGTATATTAATGTAAAATTACATGAAATGTCCCGTGAGAGCTATTACAGTTTTTCACTGTATATAGTAAGGGTACATACCGTTAAGGAATTAACATTTTTTTCCGTTGCTTTTTTTACAGTTTTTTACTGTTAACCCTCTGAGGGCATTTTTTTCACTTTTTCTTCGATTTTACATATCTTATTAAATTCACCTTTTAAAGGCAATTACATAACATGATCCCATGTGTTTTATATCAAAATGTGCAGAGAAAACCCAGCTCTTTCACTGATGAGCTCACCACTTGTCCTAGAGCATTGTGTAAAGAGAGAGAGAGGGATAATTTAGCTCTAAAAGGTGAAAAATATAAGTCCGATTTTTGAAATTCTTCAAATCTCTTGTGGAAACATACCATTACTCATGTGGATGAATTGTTTTGGCCCCTGATATGGGTTCCCCAAAGTCTTAGGGTCACAAAAGTAGTGTAATATATGAATAAAATAGTAGATAATGAATAATAATTGTCTAAAGAGACATTTTGAAAAATCGTTTTTGAGTACAAGTTTTGTCTGTGACTCTACCTTCACCAAATGTTAGAGGGACTGAGATAAAATAGGACTAAAATAACTTCCTACTACATATCAAGCTTTATGGGATGAGTGCAAATGAAAAAGTAGCATTACAACAGGTCTTTCTTTCAAGCAAATGTTTACTTTGTGAAAAAAGCTCACTACTAATAATATTCACAAAATGTACAAATTTTCATGTTTTCTTGTCTACGACATGTCAACTTTTCAACATTTTTTTTCAAACCAAAGATGAACTATATATTATATATTAGAAATAGTGCTGGTTGATGCTGGGGGGGTACGGGACCTCTTGGCTGGCCGGGTTGGTGATGATGGTTGCTGTGTAAGGGCTGGTGGTGACCTGGTGACTGGTGCAGGCACAGGTGAGGCTGCCTGTGTTACACTGGGCCCTGGTAGCTGTGAATCCTCTCTGAAAAAAAAACACAAAAACAAATAAGTTAGGACTTGCATTATCAATTTGGCCAAAACATATTGATTCATCACTACAAGAGATAATGTTATTCAAATTGTGAATTGAAGTGAAAAAAATATTACATTAGTTATCAAGAGGAGACCACCAAGAACAGCCTACATGCCTACAACGTTACTATTTGTAAGTGTACCCCAGTTTTACACAAGAAAATAACTTTTACATAAAGTAAACACTTTGCTAAAGGCGCAGTCAATTTGTCAAAGTTCAGATACACAAAGCAGCACAGCGCATTTTAGCCAATATGGTCACAGTTAGCCTAGGACAAAGTGCACCATGAGAACAATGTTTTTATAAAATAAATACGCTTACCCGTCTTCAACTGGATCTCTTCTGTGATCATAATCCTCATCTTCATCAGAAGAAAATCCATCAGGCTCGGAAACTCGCCTTTCATCCTCGTCGCTGTTCTCCAAAACCGCTGCAAGTACTGTCAATGTCTTCGCCATTATCTTTCATCGTCTTCTTCTTTATGTTTTTGCCATGTTTTTTCGCAGACTTTTTTACTCTTTCTCTCTCCGTGTCAGCTTGTATTTTCCTCACCGTGAGGAGATGGGAGGGGACTTAGGGATTTCAACTGCATCTATTGGTTGGTTTCACACAAAATGCAGACAGGCAAGCTAGCCCACCAATCACGCAAGGCGAACGGTCATCTTGTCTTCCCTCTTGCTCTCTGTATGAGTCACGTACGATTTCGCGAGAATAAGGACGTTGAAGCTGAGAATCTATCGATTACGGCAAAATCAGAACCATTTATGTGTGCTGCACAATCGCGGAGATATTAATAGAAACATTTAGTAAACATCGAGTTGACGCGCCCGCGCGTCATCCGACCTCAGGGGGTTAAAATTACGAAAAATTTTTACAGTGTAGGAACATCTGTTCAATTTCTCATTAATGCAATTATCTAATCAACCAATCACATGGCAGTTGCTTCAATGCATTTAGGGGTGTGGTCCTGGTCAAGACAATCTCCTGAACTCCACACTGAATGTCAGAATGGGAAAGAAAGGTGATTTAAGCAATTTTGAGCGTGGCATGGTTGTTGGTGCCAGACGGGCCGGTCTGAGTATTTCACAATCTGCTCAGTTACTGGGATTTTCACACACAACCATTTCTAGGGTTTACAAAGAATGGTGTGAAAAGGGAAAAACATCCAGTATGCGGCAGTCCTGTGGGCGAAAATGCCTTGTTGATGCTAGAGGTCAGAGGAGAATGGGCCGACTGATTCAAGCTGATAGAAGAGCAACTTTGACTGAAATAACCACTCGTTACAACCGAGGTATGCAGCAAAGCATTTGTGAAGCCACAACACGCACAACCTTGAGGCGGATGGGCTACAACAGCAGAAGACCCCACCGGGTACCACTCATCTCCACTACAAATAGGAAAAAGAGGCTACAATTTGCACGAGCTCACCAAAATTGGACAGTTGAAGACTGGAAAAATGTTGCCTGGTCTGATGAGTCTCGATTTCTGTTGAGACATTCAGATGGTAGAGTCAGAATTTGGCGTAAACAGAATGAGAACATGGATCCATCATGCCTTGTTACCACTGTGCAGGCTGGTGGTGGTGGTGTAATGGTGTGGGGGATGTTTTCTTGGCACACTTTAGGCCCCTTAGTGCCAATTGGGCATCGTTTAAATGCCACGGCCTACCTGAGCATTGTTTCTGATCATGTCCATCCCTTTATGACCACCATGTACCCATCCTCTGATGACTACTTCCAGCAGGATAATGCACCATTTCACAAAGCTCGAATCATTTCAAATTGGTTTCTTGAACATGACAATGAGTTCACTGTACTAAAATGGCCCCCACAGTCACCAGATCTCAACCCAATAGAGCATCTTTGGGATGTGGTGGAACGGGAGCTTCGTGCCCTGGATGTGCATCCCACAAATCTCCATCAACTGCAAGATGCTATCCTATCAATATGGGCCAACATTTCTAAAGAATGCTTTCAGCACCTTGTTGAATCAATGCCACGTAGAATTAAGGCAGTTCTAAAGGCGAAAGGGGGTCAAACACAGTATTAGTATGGTGTTCCTAATAATCCTTTAGGTGAGTGTAGATGTGAATGTAAATAGATGTAAAATTAAACTTAGTACACCTGATTCCACTCATGGTGATCACAATCAATATCTTACATTAAGACTCTGCCCATTACAGTAGTGGCCATTTTGAAAAGTACAGTGTTCAATTTTTTGTGCTACTCCTCATTCAAATTTTGTTCAATTTTTACAAAAATTGGCTCAGATGATCTTTGGACCGAGCCACACAGAAGTGACTGAACAGATTTTTTATTTTTGCTACCGTTCCTGATATACTTTTCTCCAAATTTGACCTGTATTTGTTGTCTTATGGTAGTTAGCTTAGCATGCTAATTGGTTAGCATGCTAACCTGATGCCATTCTTTCTAATGTGGCTCTTCAGCTATCAGGCTAACCATAAACTACATTAGCATTAAGCTAACTTATCTTTCTAACTTAACTAATCTGGTTAACATGCCTTTGTGTGCTCATTCTTACACTTAAGCCTCTCCTCGGCAGCTTGGTAAGCCAGCGTCATCTGAGTGGCGCAAGCTGCTAAACCACATGCCGCAAACCCTGAACCATTCCGGTTGTGGGTTTGAATCCTGTGTGGCGCATTCCCAGACCGCAAGAGGTATTGTGGCCTTAAGTGGTGGAAAAGTAGCTTCTGTTCCAGACATGTTGTCTATATGTGAACGAACTTGATAAATACAACATGCAGTGAATTTATACAAAAATTATTCATTTTGAATTGCTTCTCACTTCAACTATTGGACCTTCTTCATCTTACCAAAAACACAACTTCCCAGTGGCAAAATGATATGAGTGACAGGTATCTGACCCAGAGATAATGGGTTCGAGCCCCGCATGGGATGATTTAAAAAAAATGTGTGTAATGTTGTGTCATGTCGATTCCTTTATTATTCAACGTTGCACTAATCTTTCTTCCTCTTGGATTAATGTATGTCTTGTTCATATGTTCATTCTCATCTGAACTTCTGTTCATTTTGAGTTCATTTTCACCTGTACTTCTAAACCAGCTCTTTTTTCTTCAATTTCTGCTGTTTTTACTATTCTTGCTCTTGCTGCTGCTTCATGGGCTTGGCCCCGTATCACTGCTTGCAGCTATATTTCCACTTGTTCCTTAACATGTAACCAAGAATACTAACACACACAGACACAGTTTCTTCAAGATTGGATTTGGTGAGGAGGAGAGTCTTCTCAAAACATTAATATAACATGTTATTTCTCTCAAGGAGAGGATACTTTAAATCTAACTGTAAAGTAAAGAATTTAACTAAGAAATGGTCTCTCAACTATAGGTTTCAATGACTCCTGAGACCATTGCTATCAGGGTAGCCTAGAAAAGCAGATGGATGTAGTGACACCTGTTAAAGAAGTCCATATTTCATCTCTGGAAGCCAGGCTAAATGAGCAAGCACTGTTACTGCATTCCTGGCATGGGCCAGACCCTTACGTTACACCTCAGATATCAAATACAGACATTTAAAGAATGCATGAAATAACATTTTCAATAATCACACTGATAATTTCTATAACAAAGTAAAATCTCATAAGCCTAGAGAAGTCATTCAACTCATTTGATATTTAGAAGAAAAACTATTGATTAATACCTTGATTATAATCACTCATTAGATATACATTGAAGCAGCAGTGTGTTCCAGAATCCACTTCTTCAGGACTTCATAACAAAAACTTAACTTGAATAATTACAATAAGGGTGTTGCTTATTTATAACGTTGAAAATATGATTAACCTAAAATATCTGCTTTTTTTAATCAATGAAAGAATTGTGTTGTACAAGGAACAGCAGTTCTAATACATACTTTTACCTAATACATTTATCAAAGTTAATTGAGTAGAGTGATCACTGGGAACATACTATAACCATTGGAACATGAAAAAAGGAGAAATTACAATAACTTTTTAATAATAATATGTTTGTACTATACTTACAGTAAGGTAGGTATTGGCAGTATTTAACATGTAGTAAGTCAGTCTGATCACTATGAAAGTACTACAACATTTGGAATATATAAAAAATATTATAGGTGAATTACTGTAATTTTTTAAAATTAATATTTGTATACTGAACGTACAGTAAGGGAGGTATTGTCAAAATTCCACCTGTAGTAAGTCAGTGTGGTCACTAGGAAAGCACTACAGCCTTTGGAACAGGAAAAAATACTTTAGGGGAATTACTGTAATTTATTCTTAAACTTATTTGTTTATAAAGGAGGTATTGTCAAAATTCCACCTGTAGTAAGTCAGTCTGATCACTAGGAAAGCACTACAGCCTTTGGAACATGAAAAAATACTATAGGTGAATTACTGTAATTTTTTCTTAAACTTATTTGTTTATTGTACGTACAGTAAGAGAGGTATTGTCAAAATTCCACCTGTAGTAAGTCAGTGTGGTCACTAGGAAAGCACCACAGCCTTTGGAACACGGAAAAATACTTTAGGTGAATTACTGTAATTTTTTCTTAAACTTATTTGTTTATTGTACGTACAGTAAATGAGGTATTGTCAAAATTCCACCTGTAGTAAGTCAGTGTGGTCACTAGGAAAGCACTACAGCCTTTGGAACATGAAAAAATACTTTAAGGGAATTACTGTAATTTTTTCTTAAACATATTTGATTATTGTACGTACAGTAAGGGAGGTATTGTCAAAATTCCACCTGTAGTAAGTCAGTGTGGTCACTAGGAAAGCACTACAGCCTTTGGAACAGGAAAAAATACTTTAGGTGAATTGCTGTAATTTTTTTTTAATTAATATTTGTATACTGAACGTACAGTAAGGGAGGTATTGTCAAAATTTCACATGTAGTAAGTCAGTCTGGTCAGTAGGACCATACTACAACCTTTGGAACATGAAAAAAATCCCTTTGGTGAATCACTGTAACTTTTACATAAAACATTTGCGTACTGTGTACAGTAGCCTACACAAAAGCAGTCTACAAGTCAACAAGTACACTAAAGCAATATGCAGCAAATATCAAACCTGAAACAATTTCTACCCTGGTTGGCAACTTTATTTATTTATTTTTTTACTTGACTATGTTCATGGTGCTGTCCACGTATGTGGTCCTGAAGGTCCTACCTACATGATCAAGTGCCTAACTTAGGTAAAGTTGGTAACGTTACTTGTAGCCTACAGATACCCTAATAAAATACAACTGTTTTATTACTAAACATATTCTACTAAATATATATTAAAGAGAGATGGGTCCAATGATATAGCTTAAGGAAAGAGTAAGAACTCCGTCTGAAAATTATTATGAAATATCAGAGCAAGGTGAAAATGTCCACATTCAATAGGCTTAAACAGTACAGTAATGTTGTGGGGTAAAAAGTACAATATTATGCTTTGGAATGTAGTGCAATAAAAGTTACTCTTATAAAATTATAGATACTTGAAAAAAAAATACTTATGTACATTATACAAAGTAAAAATGCTTTGTTTGGCTACCCACTCAGTCCTACTACGTTGTATGTTCTGTATTTATCTCAACCGCATTGTTGCCGTTTGTGTTATTAACGTGACTTTTGTAAATTTTCAGTTGAGCATCCTAGCTGTCAGGAGGAAATGGAGGCACTTGATGAGATTTCCACCCTTGAAAGCTCAAGTTCGCCTGCCAGGACATCAACCCCGACACCACCACCAGAATCTGCTCCATCAACTTCGAGTGAACCTCGGCGTATTACAATCGGTAAGACATGAACACCAGAGTGAAAAGAAATGTATAATACTGTAATAATATATACTAGAGGTGTAACAATATATCGTGCCATAATATATTTCGCAATACAAAAGCGCAACAATACGTATTGTGGATGTTGACAATATGTATCATGGATAGTTCTCCCAAAATAAAAATTACTGTGTGAGAAAAAATTCATGTTTTCAGAGTGTCAGTACTACATTAAATTACTATATAATGTTGCTTATGATGTATACTAATGCAATGGGGGAATATTTGTGGGTCCTCATAATGGCAAATGTCTTATTACCAGAACGTTAAGAATATTCGTCTAAAATAATTCAGTATTTTCAGCTTCAGAATCATGAATATTTTTATTCTGGTGTCACCATTGTCCTTGGGTTACAAGCACCAAGTCCAAGCCTATCCATTTAAACCCACAATGTAATATCCAAGTTTTCATTTTAATCGACAATAATTTTTTTTTTTTACCTTTTATCATATGTCGTGGAGTATCGCAATATTGTATCATGAGTTCATTATCGTCATATGTTAATATATACATGTCCAATTTATACATTGTATTGTAGTACTGTAGATATCTCCCCATAATATTGGTTGGCTCAAATCACAAGGATCAAAATGCTTCGCTAAACAAACCAACATTCCTGTCTCTTCTGCATTCCAGGCAAGAGGAAAAGGGGGCAACAGGATGTTCATGCGGCCCTGGTTGAGATGCAGGCAGCTGATGAGAAGCAGCAGGAGTGGTTGGAGAGGATGGAGGAACGCCGTGACCGGCGCTTCGAACTTATGCTGGAGGATGCACTTGAGGCAAGGCGGCATGAGGCTGAACTAACTCGCCAACACATGGAGCAGTCTGCAAGCTTCAATCAGGCCTTCCTCGGCACGCTCAGTCAGCTGGTGCAGGCGTTGAGTAGTCGCCCCAACCCTGTGCCATGATCCAGCCACTTGTGCTCTTTTGCACACAGCACTTTAGACTTGTTTACTTTTTTGGACTTGTTTAATTTTTTTGGACTTATTTAGTTTTTTGTTTGCACTCGTTTACTTTGTTTGCACTTTTAATTTTTGTTTGCACTTGTTTACAAAACCTTTTTTCTGTCGCACAGCTCATTTTTTTGTCAATAGCATTTGTTTGACTTTTTAAATTAAAGTACTTTTTCATTACCTCATGTGTCCTGTGTTCAATGGCCATCTCACACAATTCCTCCCTTACCCATTCTATAAATTGAGGTCGTTTTATTAATGTTCCTGTCATCTGGTGTCAATGACATCTATTGTTTGCTACCTTGGCCATAATGGCCATTTGGGAGATTATGCTTGCCTTAAATACAAAATAGTTAGCAATGTGTTACTTTACATTTATTGCAAACAAAATCTGAATTTATTTATTTTTACAGTCATAGGTATTGCAGAGTAATGAGTCCTTTACCCCAAATATTATAAATTAATATTATAAATATTATAAATTGTTCCCTTATAATTACACGTGTACTTATAAAGTATGTACAATAATTACAGAAAGGTACGCTGTAAATTCGGTGTACTTACGCAGTACTTTCCGGGCTGTAATCATGAATTACTGCATAAATTATTTGTAATTTTCCATGTTTTTTAGCATAATAGGTCATAAGCTACATACCATGTAATATTAAAATAATTAGCCCTTAGTTGGGTAGCTTAGTTATGAAATACTGCATTTTATTTGTATTTTTCATGGTTGTTACTCCTTTATTCACCAAATATTATAAATTGTTCCCCTATAATTACATGTACACACTCTATAATTACCAAATGGTATGCTGTAAATTATGTGTACTTGCGCAGTATTATCTTAAGCGTTACCAGATTGGCCATTTGATATAGTTACCCAAAATGAATTATACCTCATGTTTAAACACCATCTACATAAGAGGCAGCGGCAAAAATATTTCACAAAATATGAAGAGGCAGGGTAAAAGTAAAAAGGATTTATTCATGTCCATAAAATCAAAACTTAGCGTTTACACAGGTGTGCCTTTGCTATCTGTACAACAGATTTAACTGTTCAAATAACGCATCAGACCCTCGCGTACATCCCTGCCCTCCTCCTCTGCACCCTGTGCCAGTGGCACCACAGGCTCTGCAGCAACAGGTGTATCCCATTCGTGCTGGTAATCCTCTCCATGCCTTTCACAAAGATTGTGCAGAGCACAACAAGTCAACACCATGGACTTCACCAGTTCGATGTCGCTGTCATTCCTCTTCATAAGGCACCGCCACCTTCCTTTGAGTCTCCCAAAAGCATTTTCTACCACCACCCGAGCCCTGCACACTTTTTTGTTGTAGGTCAGTTGTTCTGCTGTCAGCCGGCCATTGTCAGGGAATGGTTTTAGGAGCCAATTCTGCAAAGGGTAGGCAGAGTCTCCTAGCACATAAAAGCCAGCATTCACCCCACTGATGTTCCTGGTGCAAGCTGGGTAGAGGCTTCCACGCTCGACCAACTCCCACAATGTAGATAGTCTCAGAACCCGAGCATCATGCAAACTTCCAGCCATTCCTGCATATGCACTCCAAAATAGTCCTTTTCCGTCAACTATTCCTTGCAGGATGATGGAATGCCAGCCTTTTCTATTAAAGTAATCGCAGTGGTACTCCTTTGGGGCTATTATGGGTATGTGTGACCCATCAATGGCACCAACACACTGTGGAAGCCCCCACCGGTTCTCAAAGTAGGCTGCCATCTCTTTGAACTTCTGCTGGTCAGGGAAACATATCTGTTCTGGAACTAACAACATGCTAGCGGCCTTGCAGAATTCCTGGACGCACCGACACACTGTTGTTCTGCTGACACCAAAAAGATGGCCAATACTTCTGTAGTCGCTGTTGGTTGCAAGCTTCCATAGTGCAATGGCAACTCTTTTCTTAAGGGGAACACACTCTCTGTAGTTTGTGTCCTGCTTTTCCATTGCTGGATGCACCATGGCACAAAGGAATATAAATGTTTCTTCAGACATCCTGAAGTTGTTCAACCACTGTGTGTGTGTGAATCCTGGAACGATCACATCCCACCAGTCATTTGAGCGGCTGAAAGTCCAAACGGTTGGTCTGCGGCGCTGATTTTGCACCAGATTGAGTATCTAGAAAACAAACAAACAAAAAAGTTAAGATTAATACAATGTCGCAGTGATGGTGGGTCATTTAATTAAAAGTGCAACTATCATACGCCGGATGAAAAAATACATAAAGTATTATATAAAGTATTATAAACATTGTAAGAGTTACCCTTGGACACGATAGAATATATAAATTTGTTAAAATATCTAATATACTGCACCAGAGAGGGAACTTTGGTGTCATTAAAGCACAAAGAAAAAATAGCTTACAGATATAACTATTTTCTCAAAATTATACTTCTAATCTATCATTAACCACAACTAGTATTGCACTTGTAATAATATAGGCATCAACAGATTCATGTAAAAGTTTAATGATCTTAAAAAGTAACCTTCATAGTGCTTAATGAATAGACTGTAGTTTACAGTTGGCACAGTTAAAATCTGGTTTCACAGGCAGGGCTTATTGTACTTATTTATTCAGTGTAGGGTTATTTAATCTATAACAATATTGCTTAGTTAGCACATAAGACGAAATACATTAATACATGACATAAAAAAGTTAGCTTAGCTCAAGCTTACCCGCCTGCGCCGTCGTGTTTGTCTTGCCTTGTCTTTACTCGCGCGGTTGTCTGTCTCGTCCCAGCTCCTTAAAATTTCCCAAATTCCCCTGTATTTTTCCGCTGTGTTTTTCCTTGCAGCATGTAGCCTTTGCTCAAACAAATATTGTCTCTTCCTTGAGATAAACAGCCACACACCGAGAAGCAAGAATAGGATCTGCTGTATGTCCTCCATTGTTGTTTGCGGTGAACTTTCCTCTTCCCGCGCGATCGAATGACGTCAAGCTACTTTCCGTCATACACCACGCCTATCAAGTGACGTTATCACTACTTTCTGGAATACACCACGCCTATCAAGTAAGGGTACTGTTGGCGGTGGAAACGCTAGCCAAATCATGGTTAACAGACCCGACCCGTACCGACCCGTACCGTACCGTACCGTACCACTCGGTGGAAACGCGCCATTAAAACACAACCAACACCATCAGATCACCTTTCCTCTTTGTTCATCTGGCTGTTATAACTCATGTACAGCAGGCAATCAAAACTTAAAGTTAATAATTTAAGGGTCGAGCCCAACTAAAACACACACTGATCTCCACAATGGTGACTTTAATTATGGTTTTCTCCTTCAGTGATTCTGCTTGTTAACACCAGGTGTCTTCAATGTTGGCAATAAAAGATATTTTGTAAATTTTACTCATTTTAAATGGTTAACTTTTAAGGAATTCATTTGATTAATTATTACTCAATTCTAATTTGTTAAATTTAATTAATAATATTGCTTGTAATCTGTTGCCTCATTTTTATTAATTAGATATTAATAAAATCAATGTATTCTTTTTTACAGTGTAAAACCAAAACAATCTCTGTTACTGTAATTTCCTATTATCACTGTAAAGCCGCTTTGCTGCCTCAATCTAAGACTGTGTCTGAAGTCAGTTGTAGTTCTTGTGTTTCTGCTCGTCTCTTTTTCTGTTCTCTTCTTTTCTTCAGTGATTCTGCTTGTTAACAGGCTTATTAAGGCTGAAATGACTCCATATTTGATATACACAGGTTTTGTGGCTCAGATAAGGTTCAGTTCTGGTTTATTTATTTGCTCTTGGCTGACATGTGGCATTGCTATGGCCTGCATCTGGCTTTAAACGTGTGCCAGATGTGGGCCGGATCTGGGACGGCACAATGTTGCTATGTGGGTTGTGGTTGTTCTTTTTTGAGGCTCAGTTTGTTGTTATAAGTAAAGTCTCACAGGAGGAGATCGAAACAATAAAAAATAATTATTTTATTAGTTACAATAAAAAGCAGTTAATGCAAAAAAATAAATAAAACTTTAAATCAGCTTAAGAAAGAAAGTTCATTTGTAAGATCATTCTATGTTTTGCTTTCCAGGCAAATAGCATTCAAGCATCTTTACACAACATTAACCCAAAAGCAATCAAAATAACTTATTTGAAACAGGTACATCACAATATCAATCCAATATCCATAACAACAGACAGGTGTGCTTGTTAATGAATGTCCATGACAACTAATGACTGACGAGAAACTAGAACAAAGGAAACGTGTAACTGACGAGAAATAGACTAAAATCCATGAAAATGAAACAAAACAGAGTATAACCCTTAGGTCATGTGTCCATCAAAAACATCTTGCTGAAAACACCTAGCTGTGGGCGCTTGAGAGCGTTTTGGCAACGCAGCATTTTTTTCAGTTGAGACACTTTCCTTGTTATGATACAGAATATCCACAAAAGTGTTACTAGTATCTCATTTCACACATATTTTGTTCCTGTGTTGATTCTATATTAAAATTTCGATACAATGTAACATATTTTCTCTGGCTCTTGTTTTAAATTATTTTGTTCCATTATTATGCTTGTCGTTGTCATCTGTTGATGTTGTACAAGCAGAATGTGGCGGTTGGTCAGTGTGGTATTAGTTCCGCCTCTCCTCCACTGTGATTGGACGGTTGGGTAAAAAGTGACAGTGATGAGCGCTGCGTTTTACCAGAGACAATTTATATAAGAGACATGCCACTTCCTCAATCCTCAATACAACTATATAAGGAAAACCCGTAACGGCAAAGATGGCGGTTGTATGCACATGTCCCGCCCCTCCCGCTGGAAAGCCAATCATCTGCTTTTAACAGTCAGCAGCTGACCACTAAGGAGTGAATGTACAGTGACGTGACATAACTGCCATATTCAACCTGTGCTTTCGCGCTGTGGCTGGCGCTGAGCCAAAGACGGACGCGCTCAGCGCTTGTCATAGGCTATATCACAACTGTTCAGTGTTTTTAACAACATAATGTTTATTTTAGGTTTCAGACATTTAAATATAATTGTTTAAGTGCTTGGCACAACACCGGCATTCTGGATAGAGACGTAAATGAAGTTGGTGTCGTGAACCCTTGCGCATGCGTAGTAAAAGTATAACCTGTGGGGGAAAAGGCGTTTTAAACCTTATTTTGGGGCAAAGTCATCAAACTTTTTCAGCGATTTTTATCATATTTTACTGCTGTTTCTATATATGCAGTTTTTATGTCCCGGTGACCAGTGAAAGTGCAGTTCTGACTCTCTGCCCATTCATTTAGATAGGAGCCTGGTCTTGTTAGTCCGAAATAGCTGCCCGGAGGCGTTGCCAATATGGCGGCCGAGTGGCACGACTTGCCTAAAAGGACTTTGGTTTTACCCAAAGCTGAACATACTTCAACTCTCGGCGACTTGTAAAAAAACACCTAATGCTCAGCGCCTCATTACGCTCATGGCAGTTTAAAAACGCGGCGCTCCCATTGAAAACAATTGAAAAAATACGCCAGCCGCCTGAAAAAACGCTTTGGTGGACACACAGCCTTACACCAGTAGAGCGAAGATACACGGTGAAACATCTGTTGTAAAAGAGTAATTCATCTAAAGTTTCTTAATATTTATTAGAAAACCAATGAAGCTGAAAAAATAATAAAAGGGAAACATTATTTACTGATTCATATCAATAAGCAAAAAATTACAATCGTTTACTGTCTTCGTCATACTAAATATTCTTAAAGTTAATTAAAGGACTACAGTGAACTAAAGGAAACACAAATCACTTTAAGGGTCTCCATTAAAATAAATCACACACAGGTCTAAAAGAATGAGGCAACAAACCCTCCACCAAGAAGCTAATAGTAAAAAAAGTTAAAAGATTTACATCAAAATTAATGACAGCTAAAAAATAAGACCTGTATAACGTTAAGCTAATTGCTAATTTACTGGCAGAATTGGAGACTGGTGTTAATATCTGAAAGCACTGATTCTGTAGCATTCATCTCTTGAATATGGATGCTGTAGTCCTCAGCTTTTTTTCTGGACACTTTTGATGTTGTTGGGTTTGAGTCCACAGCAAAGACATCTGAAGAACTTCCTGAACTGCTGTCTGACCTGGACAAGAATGAGACGAGAGGAGCTGAGTGACTTCATGACATCCATTTAACCTCTGAAACTCATCAACCACAGTGGAATTTCCTTATAATAAACAGGAAAGAAAATGTGTTTTATGAGACTATAGTTGCCCTTTCAAAAGTAAATACTGATATTTTACTTTTCTTTCTTATATGTCTCTGTAGAGAGTGCAAATTTTTCCTATGGAGCGGGACCATAAAATTGCTGAACTTATTACTGAGGACAAAATAAATAAAGAAAGCGTGAGAAAGCTGGGCCTAAAAGTTTGAATTTCTGACAATTGGAGTTTGAAAAGTTTTGGATCATTTGAACGTTCCGTCACAGGAAGGAAATGGAAGAATAGTAACAGATTAAACAACTGACTCTGACATTTCCCTCTAAAAGTCATGGATTGCCAAAATAAGAAAATAACTGTAATAGTTCATGTTCAGTTTTGAATGGAATATAGTGGTAAATTGAGTGATGTCTAACCTCATTATTGAGGACACAATAGACCAGGAAGATGAAGGTTCCCTGCTGGGAGTTCAAGATCAGGAAGAGGATCTCCAGTTCCTTCCTGTCATTAGTGAAGAAACCCAGAATCCAGGAGCAACCAAGAATCACAAACTGAGCCAGTGTTTTAAATACCATAATCCTGCAGAGAAAGAGAGAGAAAGATTTAATGTGTCTATGTTGTCTATGTTTTTCTATTCTATAGTGGCAGAGCAACAAACAGTGCACATTACTTGGTTTGTTTCATCTGAGAAACTTCAGCATTCAGTTTGGTGAGAGTTAAACACAGACTGATGGCGATGCTGATGAAGAGAATCATGTTCAACTGCAGAAAAATAAGAAATTATCACATTAGTTTTCTTGACTTCAACAACAGCCCATGAGAAATATGTCTGTAACTAGAACTCACTGCTAGTATGACACAAACAGGACCAAGAAAACTCCAGATTAAACCTTTATCCATTTTAATCCAGCAGCTGTTTAGAGGAAACATAATATAAAAAGTGAATTAATAAATTAAAAAAAACTATTTCAGGTGTTGAATGTTAAAATACAGATATTAAAGTGTAAAAAATTACTAATGCATTTCTATCTTCTGGGTTATTTTTATACATGTTGTCAGTAATAAACATAAAATATTTACTTAAATAAATAAATAATTTATCCAAGAAGTAAAAAAAAAACAAAAAAAAAAACAATAACTCACTGTTCACTTCCGTATCCTTCAGGAAGCAGCCCGACAGACACTCCCACCACAACCAGAGCAACCGTATATCCAATCACACACAGGAATCCACTGCTAAGCACCTCCCTCTTTTTGGAGCTGATCTGTGATAGGTTCTTCACACAGATGAAGAGCAGCACAGCTTCAATGAACATCCACACAAAGCCGGAGAGGAAGAGGAAGTGCAGCACACCTGATATCACGGCACACAACTCCTGGAGATCATGAGAGACGGTTATGATGATTCTCAGTGAGACTGTGCTGAGCTGTAGGGCTCCTTCATCATTCTCACCTGATGAGGGCGTATGAGGCTCAGGAACTGTTGTGTGAGCAGGAACAGAAGGTGAGCCAACAGCAGACTCACACAGAGGTTGATTCGAGCCACATTATTCACTCCAGGACTCCACTGACAAAGGGCAAAGGTCAACAGGGCCAAACTGAAGAACACCAGCCCCACGATCACACACACCAAATTCAACAGCTCCAGCAATGAGTCGCTCTGAGAAAACATCCAAACTAAAATGTTTTAGACAAGCTAAGTGACACAATTGTCCAAAATAACACAAAGCTGCTTGGTTTGAAAGTGCCTTCTCTGTGAGCTGTGCTTCATACATCACTACAATAAACAATGTTTGCCTGCTAAATTTCACCGAAATTCGCTGATGTGACCGCTCCTTTACACAGAATATCACAGTCCTCAGAAATGGACATAAAAGGATCATCTCACACAAGCAGATGACTTTAAGTTTGTCTACAATTGTCTTCAAAGCATTGCTTGAATAGCCATTTAATAGCTTTGCAATGTAGAGGATTTTTAAACGAGGGTTCACTTAGAGAACTTCTCTGAGGGTTTAGGAAGGGTTCTGACTGTAGGACGTAACAGTTTTCACTCCAGGAAGTTACGCCTGTTAATTAATCTGCTTAAAATCTCCATCTTGCAAAATATTATAGATAAAACAAATATAAAATAGAAAAAAATATATGTTTTATCAAATATAAGTAGCCGGGTGGTATTTGAACTTATAAGAAAGAGGAAAACTTATTCTTCCCTTTAAGAAAAGCGAGTAAGTAAATAAATCCTTGATATAATCAATGTTCTATGTGAGTAAATGTGATGATCATCATTTAATCTGCTGTAATAGGCTCTGTTCGTTTCATCCTGTATGTATGTAGCACTGAGGATGTCAAAAGGGACAAATAAAATTGCACCCCCTTTACATTTTGAACTTGGTAAAGACATTATTGTTACATTTATTTTGGATTGCACAGTGTTCATTTCGGTTAAACTCAGGTTCGTCAGCAGAGGGCACCCAAGCGTTACACTACGCATCAGTAGCTGACTAAGGGGGCTTTCACATCTGTAGTTCGGTTCATTTGGTCCGGACCAAGGGAGAAAAATTTTGTAGCATTTTTCAGGCGTTTGGTTTATTTTCACACCACACTTATCGCTCTGGTCCGGATCAGTTTATGAAACGAACCAAAATGCAGTCATGTCCCAGCGGGCACCTTGATGTCAAAATTACGTCAAGAAATAGGTCAAAAATGAAAGTCAAATTGACGTCAAAGTGTCTATGTCAATTTGATGTCAAGATTTTGACCTCTGCTGATGTCATTTTGCCAAGCAAAAAGGTGAAATGCATGGCCGTACACTTATCACCAGCTTCACTTAAAACTAACCAGATTTACTGCATTTAATTTCCGGTTTAAATAAATATAATATTTAAATAGTTTAATATATGTTAAACATATTTTGATGACACCATGATGGTGGTTAGCGTTTGCTTTAGTTGTGCTCTTGACCCTTGACTCTTTAAATTAAATTTCTCTGGCTGCTGTAATTGTGTGTTTATAAAGCACAACTGTTGTAGCTAAAAAAGCCATGAGATCAGGAGATGTTGGCGGTTTATTGAAGATGATGACAATATCATCATGTAATTGCCTGAATCTCTGATCTTATTCAGTGTCTAATGTTTGGTTATATAGGACTTGTGATTTTAATGTTGTATTATAATAGAAGCCATTTAATTTTACAGCATGAGAATAATTTTTTTAATTAATAAAGGTTTTTAAAAAACATTTAATGCATTAAACTCAACATTATTACTTAGCTATCAAGAATCAGTGTATGACTCTCAACAATGGTGACAATCAGTGAAATGCTTTATGCTGCAGTGCATGCTGGCAACCACCAATCAAAACTCACCCACATCTCCCAGCATGCATTGCGGCTTTAATAAATTATGCAGCTGGAGTTGATCTGATTATCTGGATATTTTGTTTGATTGTCACCATTGTTGAGATTCATATGCTGTTTCTTGATGTCTGTGTGCGTCTCAGTAATGCCATAGATGAAATGTTTTTGTGCACTAAATAGTTATTAAAAACCAAGTATATTATTTGATAACATTGCTAGACATGCTGTAGAATCAAATTACTTTTATCATGAATAAAATCACTTTTATACCACAAGTCCTATATAATCAAAGCATTAGACACTGAATAAGCTCAGGGATTCAGGCAGTTACATGATGATTTCATCAATAAACAGCCAACATCTCCTGATCTCAGTTTCTGATGGCTTTTTTAGCTACAACAGTTGTGCTTTTTAAACCCACAGTTAAAGCAGCCAGATAGTTTTTTATATTAAAGAGTAAAGGGTCAAGAGCACAACTAAAGCAAACGCTAACCACCATCATGGTGACTTTAAAATACAAAATATGATTTCATTAAACTGGAAATTAAAGAAAGTAAATCTGGTTAGTTTTAAGTGAAGCTGGTAATAAGTGTACGGCCATGCATTTCACCTTTTTGTTTGGCAAAATGACATCAGCAGAGGTCAAAATCTTGACATCAAATTGACATCAACACTTTGACGTCAATTTGACTTTCATTTTTGACCTATTTCTTGACGTAATTTTGACATCAATTTGATGTCATATTGATGTTAAATTGACATCAAATGCCCACTGGGGTGACAACATCCACATCACTCGTTGGCCAGATGGGTCTTGAACGTATTTTCATAACTGCACTTCGATTGTCAGAATTAACGTGCGGGAAAATTCCAACAGAACTCCCGGAATTAAACAAAGAGGAGGAAAATCCGGCAGACAACACGCCACTTTTTACTATGGAGAGACGACCCAGTGGGCATTTGATGTCAATTTAACATCAATATGACATCAAATTGATGTCAAAATTACGTCAAGAAATAGGTCAAAAATGAAAGTCAAATTGACGTCAAAGTGTCGATGTCAATTTGATGTCAAGATTTTGACCTCTGCTGATGTCATTTTGCCAAACAAAAAGATGAAATGCATGGCCGTACACTTATTACCAGCTTCACTTAAACTAACCAGATTTACTTTATTTAATTTCCAGTTTAATGAAATCATATTTTGTATTTTAAAGTCACCATGATGGTGGTTAGCGTTTGCTTTAGTTGTGCTCTTGACCCTTGACTCTTTAATATAAAAATTTCTCTGGCTGCTTTAACTGTGTGTTTATAAAGCACAATTGTTGTAGCTAAAAAAGCCATCAGAAACTGAGATCAGGGGCCCGTTCTTCGTACGTTGCTTATTACATCCGAGATCAAATGACACATCCAAGATGATATCATTGTGCGAATCATGATCTGGCTAACTCGGTTCTTCGAACACACTTGCCGGATATGATTAGTATAGCTGGATTGTGTTATCTGAGATAATTGCGCGTTCATGCGCTGGTTAAAAGGGGATATGTATCGATAGTAGAAACATTGATCAGCAACGCTGCTATTGGCTGCTCAGCGTGGCCAAAGAACGCACTCAGTTTTTCTCCTCAGCAGAGCAAGAACTAATAGTCGAAGTTTATTCGGAATTTTAATGTTTAATCAAAACGCCAGGGAACACCTCAAAGTCTGCAAAAGCCAGGAGAGAGGGCTGGCAAAAAGTAGCAGACAATTTAAATCCGTTAGAAGTGGCCATGTTAGATGTTTTTATCACTTATTAGCTTTTTTTTTTTTTTTTTTTATAATTGCATAATTACTTTGTGCATTGTAATGTCAGAGTCACCACACTAGAACATGGGAACTAATAAAAGTGAAGTACAAAAATATTCTACATAATGGTAATTTTTAGTTATATTATAGTCTCTTTTATAAAAGGCACTGTTAAATAAATGGTGTTCTGTTTATAAAAGCAACCAAGAAAAAGGCTGAGAAAAAAAAAGAAAAGATCTTAGTAGCCTACACTGTAAAATAATTTTTGCTGCATTAAATTAAGGCCGTATAGTCATTTCAACTGTTAAATCTTGAGTAATGATGAATTGCTTTGACTTGTGAAAGTGAAAACTGATAAACTTATGTTAATGTAAAAATATTTTGCCATGAGTTATTGATCACATTTTTCCCCAGTGTAGTTCATTGTAATGACATTGTGTTTTCCTCTTTTGTGCACTTTTACATAATACACCAACACTTGTATCTGTTCCCAAGAAAGTGGTGGCTGAAATATGTGCAGTAAGTGGACATTTTCTAACTTTCCAAAGGAAAGAAAGTATAAGACTTTGTAATGTCCATTTGTTTCCATTGCACTGGACAGTGAATAAACCCTCTCAGATAACTGTCATATGGAGGAACTAGCCTACCTGCGAGTGCATAAATAACTTTACTTAATTTATACTTGTATGCTTTATGGCTGCAATATAAGTTGCAGGATTCCACATCTACAGAAAGGCCTACAAAAGAGTCTGCCCAGACAGAGGAGACATACACTGTAAAAAATTTGCTGTAGTTTTGCAGCTGTTTGCCAGTAACTTACTGTAGATTTAAATTTATGTTATTTACTGGCAACAGTTTGTTCAAAGTTAAATGAACATTAAACATTAACAAGTCTTTGTCTTTAAAGAATAAAATTATAAAATAACAATCTAATGCAAAGCATTCTGGGAACCAGAAATCTTCATCAACCTTTTTCTGTTTTTTTTCCTTCAGATTTTGGTTCCCAGAATGCTTTGCATGAGGATGTTATTTTAGTTTTATTCTGTAAAGATAAAGACTTGTTAATGTTTAATGTTCATTTAATTTTGAACAAATTGTTGCCAGTAAATAACATCATTTTAAATCTACAGTAAGTTACTGGCAAGTAGCTGCCAGTAATACTGTAATTTCTACAGATTTTTCTAACAGTGTAGGCCTACAGGTGGGCAGTGTATAGCCAACTTTTCCTTTTTATTTGTTGCATGAGGCATGTGTCTAATATCTCTTGTTGCAGGCACTTGACCACTGGCTTTTCTTTACAAAGAACAATTTAAATAAAACTCAAGGAACTAAGCATATTAGTCTTTTATTAAACATTTAATGAAAAGTGTTTTTTTTTTTTTTTTTTGGCAATGTTGTGTAATATGGCACATGCAACAATGTCCCAGGCCCTGTCAGGTGTGCAACCCTCAGACTTTTCAGACACTGAAATCTTCCCTTTAGTTAGCCAAAGTTCATTTCATTGTGTGCCCTTGTCCTGGCTAGAGCTGCATTGTAACTGGTTTGGGTCAGGGAATGGGGTCATAAAACACCTGTCTGCAGGAACATGTCATAATCACCTATGAAAAAAATGCAGTTCTGTTAGGATCAGCATAAGTGTATGTAATACAGTGAGCTTGATATTTAATTGTGGAACTTTTCTTACCACTTGCAAATAATGTGCATACATGTGAATCTCTAAAAATGATTAAGTCATGCACAGATCCTGGCCATTTTGCTTTCACATTTGTGATATGGAAGATTTTAGTCAACTGCCTTTTTTTATTTTATATAATATTACTAATCTGGAATATTAAGAATCACAATAGTAACTGGGCTGCACATTTACATTGTGAATCCCCTTTCTGTTCACATAATCCCCTTCATTGAGGCCTTGATGGCAGTCTATGGTTTAGCCTATAGTCTATAGTACCAATCACGTTAGTGAAGCCTGTGTGACATATCTGCAATCGGCATGGTCATGATTGTATGATCTTCATAAAAAATTATGATAACCTAAAAAAAATAATTAAAAAAAACTGCTTTACAACATTGGGTCTTAAGTGGCTTGGAAATAAAAAAAATAAAAAAATAAACCTGTTTTTTTAAACATAAAAGCGACAAAAAACGACAATCTCACGAATCACGAGAAAAAAAAAAAAATATATATATATAGTACAGGCCAAAAGTTTGGACACATTACTATTTTTAATGTTTTTGAAAGAAGTTTCTTCTGCTCATCAAGCCTGCATTTATTTGATCAAAAATACAGAAAAAAATGTAATATTGTGATATATTATTACAATTTAAAATAATTGGTTTTCAATTTATTATACTTTAAATTATCATTTATTTCGGTGATGCAAAGCTGAATTTTCAGGATCATTACTCCAGTCTTCAGTGTCACATGTGACATCCAGTCAATCACATGATCCTTTAGAAATCATTCTAATAAGATGATTTATTATGAGTGTTGGAAACAGTTCTGCTGCCTAATATATTTGATGAATAAAAGGTTAAAAAGAACTGCATTTATTCACAAAAAAAATATTTTTTTTTAATATAAATCTTCTTTATTATCACTTTTTATCAATTTAACACATCCTTGCTGAATAAAATTATTGATTTATTTAAAAAATAAAGAAAGAAAAAAATTACTGACCCCAAATTACTGACCAGTAGTGTATTGTTGTTATAAAAGATTTCTATCTTGAAAATATTTGCTTCTTTTTTTTTTCTTTTCTTTTTTCTTTTTCTTTTTTTATTCATCAAAGTATCCTAAAAAAGTATCACAGGTTATGAAAAAATATTAAGCAGCAGATCTGTTTCCAACTTTGATAATGAATCATCATATTAGAATGATTTCTAAAGGATCATTTGATAGACTGGAGTAATGATCCTGAAAATTCAGCTTTGCATCACCAAAATAAATGATAATTTAAAGTATAATAAATTGAAAACCAATTATTTTAAATTGTAATAATATATCACAATATTACATTTTTTTCTGTATTTTTGATCAAATAAATGCAGGCTTGATGAGCAGAAGAAACTTCTTTCAAAAACATTAAAAATAGTAATGTGTCCAAACTTTTGGCCTGTACTGTATATATATATATATATATATATATATATATATATATATATATATATATATATCTCAGAAAGTGCACTATCGCGCTGCGCTGGACTTCCCGTATCAGCTCCGCTTATGAAGCCGCGGTCTAATCCTGTTAACATGAAATAAACCTGCTCCCGAGCAGGTTTAAGTTTGCGCACATGTTGCTATGACAGCAAGTCCAGGATGAGCGTTGAAGAACCAAACAATCCAGGATCATGCCAAATCGCCAACAATCAAATCCAGCTAAGTGAGTTAGCGACGTACGAAGAACGGACCCCAGGTGATGTCGGCTGTTTATTGATGAAATCATCATGTAACTGCCTGAATCCCTGAGCTTATTCAGTGTCTAATGCTTTGATTATATAGGACTTGTGGTATAAAAGTGATTTTATTCATGATAAAAGTAATTTGATTCTACAGCATGTCTAGCAATGTTATCAAATAATACTTGGTTTTTAATAACTATTTAGTGCACAAAAACGTTTCATCTATGGCATTACTGAGACACACACAGACATCAAGAAACAGCATATGAATCTCAACAATGGTGACAATCAAACAAAATATCCAGATAATCAGATCAACTCCAGCTGCATAATTTATTAAAGCCGCAATGCATGCTGGGAGATATGGGTGAGTTTTGATTGGTGGTTCCCAGCATGCACTGCAGCATGAAGCATTTCACTGATTGTCACCATTGTTGAGAGTCATACACTGATTCTTGATAGCTAAGTAATAATGTTGAGTTTAATGCATTAAAAGTTTTTTAAAAACCTTTATTAATTAAAAAAATTATTCTCATGCTGTTAAATTAAATGGCTTCTATTATAATACAACATTAAAATCACAAGTCCTATATAATCAAACATCAGACACTGAATAAGATCAGCGATTCAGGCAATTACATGATGATATTGTCATCATCTTCAATAAACAGCCAACATCTCCTGATCTCATTTTTTCATGGCTTTTTTAGCTACAACAGTTGTGCTTTATAAACACACAGTTATAGCAGCCAGAGAAATTTTATATTAAATAGTCAAGGGTCAAGAGCACAACTAAAGCAAACGCTAACCACCATCATGGTGTCATCAAAATATGTTTAATATATTTTAAACTATTTAAATATTATATTTATTTAAACCGGAAATTAAATAAAGTAAATCTGGTTAGTTTTAAGTGAAGCTGGTAATAAGTGTACGGCCATGCATTTCACCTTTTTGTTCGGCAAAATGACATCAGCAGAGGTCAAAATCTTGACATCAAATTGACATCAACACTTTGACGTCAATTTGACTTTCATTTTTGACCTATTTCTTGACGTAATTTTGACATCAAGGTGCCCGCTGGGTCATTGAATGCTTTCTTAGTGTGTGTCTGTGTGTTTGTGTGTGTTTGTGTGTGTGTGTGTGTGTGTGAGTGTGAGTGTTTGCCACAATGAGATTGTTGTACAGGATCACCCCTTCATATGTGTGTATGTATGATATGCATTGTGTTGGATCTATTGATTTTTTTTTTGACTCCCCCCAAAAAAATGCTCTGAATTACAGTTTTTCCCATTCATTCCTATGGGTGCCCATTTTTGTCCACAAACACGAGATTAAGGAGTTTTTTTTTTCACCCACTTAACATTCTTGAATCGAGTCAATTTTTTTGTGTGTGTTCAGGTGGCAAACTTAGGAAAAGTTGCCAAGTCTTGTACCGCTCAGATTAAGGAAAGTATTTTTAAAAAATGAATACAAATAATTTTGCCCACATTTGTCCAAAAAAGGTTTTGAGGGTTAAATCTCCTCATTTACAGTATTGTGCAAGGTTGCTCAGAATGACAGGGCCTGATAGCTCCTAATAGGGCTGTTAGGGGAGGTTCTTTGTCTTTCTCAGGTGAGAAAAGCTTACATATTAATGAGCTCCCGCATAAAGCTTTCTAACACAAAACACGTCGTAAAATTTTAAATCAATATATTGTCTTATCTGAATGAGCAGTCAGGGTGATTTTCACATAGTTTGGGAGCAAATATTCTAGGCTACGTCATACAATTTTCAAAAGTCTTGTGAAGAAATAATCAGTATGGGTTTCATGGCCTTATTTCAGTGAGAATTTTTTTTTTTTTGTATTTTCACAAACCACGCATAAATGTCATTATCTCAAAACTACAAACTTTTACATACATGCTGCTGATATATTATTGTAGCAGAGTTTGTGCTGAATACAGTGTAATTAGACTTTAGCCATGAAAATGTCACAAGTAACAGAAATAACCAGAAATGTTAGAGCATGTCAGAACACCTCCAGGGCCCAGAAAACAGCTCAGACCTCAGAGGGTTAAAACTCAGAAGTGTTTCCTTTGCATTTTCAGGCACCCAAACTGACTCTTTGTTGTCGTGGAAACGAATGGCCAAAACTCATAAAAAGTATTTAGTTGAACACAGTGTCATGTAAACAGACCCTAAGGCTCTGGCTGAAGCAGGTGTTCATCACTAATGCTCAGTCATCTCTTAATTAATCACTTAATTATCTTATTAACTTTAAAGGGCAACTATTATGCAAAATTCACTTTTACATGGTGTTTGAACATAAATGTGTGTTGGCAGTGTGTGAGCAAAACCACCCTAGAATGATAAAAATGTTTTTTTTTACAATCTCAATAAATCATAAGCACTGTCTCATAGGGATGGGCGGTATGACGGTATATATCATTACCGCGGTAGAAAATGTCAACCGTAACAGATTTTTTTATTCCGTGTAGCGACATGTAAATAAGTGGCCGTGGTTAACTTACATGCATCGTGCGAGAGACTGAGACACTGAGGTTTGTCAAAGAAACACGGAGAAAGCAGATCAAGAGGATCCACAAAGGAATTACGTTTTCTAAAGGGTTGTTGTTAAAGTGATATTTCGGGGGGAAAAGCGCAGCAGTCAACTAGAGCAGTGACGCACCCGTAGGCTACAGTTTAGAGGAGTGCACGATCGCAACGGGGAATGAAGCTTACTTGACAACAACAGTTCATATATCAATATCGTAACGAATAGAAATAACCTTAAATAATGTATAGTTATCTGCATCTTTCCGTCTCTTATGTATAGTTACTTTTTAAACACGAAAATCGCATTCAGCATGACAGGCGAGCGGTTGCCGTGGTAATGAACAACCTGCTTGTTAAAGCGAATGTATAATCCTGTATCTGAGGCAAAATTACTAAATATGCAATGTGAGTTATATATTTCTAACTCCAAACAATTGGAGCTGATAAAATCTACCTTGCATTCAATGCGTGATTACAACTTGTCACTCAAATTAACCCATCGCATTTTACTGATGCAAAAGACGCGCGCGTGCACACGCACTGAGCTATGTAAAATAATGACGCAGTTACAAGGTGTGTATAATTTACACTACTTAGTCAACACTAACAGTAGCTGCTGTTCGGTTTTCATACTGCTGTTTTCCTAGTCAATTATGAACTTGAAATAAGTGAAATTTATGAAATGAAAATGATTCAGCAACACTTTATTTAAAGTGTGAATTAATATCAATCAGTTGGGGCAGTTCATCTAAAAGTTGATGAGAGTGTTTTGTTTATATTTAGCTATTAAAAATTGTTTACCAAATAAATAATTTACCAAATAAAAGAAAAAGAAAATTCAAACAAAGTGAAGTACCCTTCATTTCTGAAGTATTTGGGTTTATTTATTATACAAAGCCCTTTTTGTCGATTTTTCGAGAATGACTACATATATAAATAACTATATCGTGAAATATATCGATACACAGCAAAATCCCCAGTGTTAAATTAACACTCCTCAGTGTTTATATGTGTCCACACTACAGGGTGTTAAAAATTAACACTGAACAGTGTTGAAGTTAATGAGATAATTAAGTTAACACTGAAGCAGTGTTGAAGTTAATGAGATAATTAAGTGATTAATTAAGTGATGATTGGCTATTAGTGGTGACACCTGATGTTAATAAGCAGAATCATTGAAGGAAAGAGAAACAAGAACAGAAAAAAGAGAAACACAAGAACTACTGACTTCGAGTCATTACACATTGTTGCACTTATTATTACCAGTTTGACTTTATTTCTGTCAAACTGACTTTTATTACTTTATTTTCTTTTCTACATCGACAAAAGTTCTTGAGATTTAACAGAAGTTTAGACGGTAATGTTTTATGGAATTTTTATTTTCAAGTCACCATTTTGGTGGTCAGTGTTTGCTTTAGTTGGGCTCTTGACACTTTTCATATTTCAATATTAGTTTTTCTCTGGTTGCTGCAACTCTGTGTTTATAAAGCACATTTGTTACTGCAAGAGAAAACATGACTTGCTCACAATATGTTTTGATGATAAAAACATTATCATGTAGTGACCTGATTCACTGATGTCATTCAGAGTCTAAATATTTGACTATATGCTTGATGTCTTGTTTTAGTATTGGTGGTTGTAGCTCTGAGATTCTACAGTTTGAGATCCAACAGCAATATCAAAAATTTTGAAAATACTTTGAGCAAAGAAGTTACTGTGTTTAAACACACAGACATCAAGAATCAGCATATGAGTCTCAACAATGGTGACAATAAACAAACTAGTGACAAACAGATCAACTCTGAACATCACAAAACAAGCTACTAAAGTCAGAACAAAACAATAGCAAAATAAAAGCAAACAGAAAAAACAATGAAAATTACAGGACAATTCAGCTGCATAATTTATTCATGCTGCAATGCATGATGTCAGCCATTGATGCGTTCTGATTGGTGGCTCCCATCATGCATTGCAACATTAAGCATTTGTTTGATTGTCACCATTGTTGAGATTCATATGTAGATTCTTGATGTCTGTGTGTGATTTTAAAAGTTTTAAATCATTAAAATATTGCTGGAAAGTAACTACTGTAGTGAAAAATTAATAAAACAATTGGATAAATCAGTTTATAATGATGGGTGACATCATTGAAACAGGTCACTAGTAATTTCATCATTGAAACATAACCAGGGCTGAATTTCCAAAAGCATCTTAAACTTAACTTGCTTGAAGACCAACTGCAACAAATGGTCTATACAATCAAATTAGGCTTGTGATGCTTTCAGGAAACACAGCCCAAATCATATATTCTCTTGCCACAACACATATGCTCTATAAGCACAGAGTTGAAGCAGCCAGAGAAATACTAATGTTAAATAATAAAGTGTCAAGAGCCCAACTAAAGCAAACACTGACCACCATAATGGTGACATGAAACTAAACATTCCATAAAACATTACCATCTAAACTTCTGTTAAATCTAAATAAGACCGTGTGTAGATGTATGACAGAAATAAAGTCAAACTGGTAAAATAATAAGTGCAATAATGGCTCGAAGTCAGTAGTTCTTGTGTTTCTCTTTTTTCTGTTCTTGTTTCTCTTTCCTTCAGTGAGTCTGCTTGTTATCATCAGGTGTCACCACTAATGGCCAATCATCACTTAATTAATCACTTAATTATTTCATTAACTTCACCACTGCTTCAGTGTTAACTTAATTAACTCATTAACTTCAACACTGTTCAGTGTTAATTTTTAACACCCTGTAGTGTGGACACATATAAACACTGAGGAGTGTTAATTTAACACTGGGGATTTTGCTGTGTACAGTGAAATAAAATTAGTCATACCGTGAAACAGAATTTTGGTCATACCGCCCTCCCCTACTGTCTCAGAACGAGCTGTTCTAAGATTCTATGCAGTTTGATGTAGAATTGAGCAGGTCCCTCCCATGACTGTTGATTGACATTGCAGTTTGAGCCTAGACCCGCCCTGATTGAGCTGGACACAGAGTCCGCCATTGTTTCGACGCTTGAGCCACTGTAGACAAGATTGTCTCCTAAGCGATTGAGGTGTGTTGTTGATGGATGTAAGAAAGAACATAGCAGTCTTCATTTACTCCCGTTGTTACTCGAGGATGGATCTGTACTGTTCGTGATCCAGCTTACGGTCTTCAGAGCGACAGGCCTAACGTGACTGGACACGGAAGAAATGAAAGTGAGTGCACGCTCTTTATGACAGCTCTTCGAGTCATATTTTACGGATATAAGGTTTACCAGTTTATTAAGCACCCACTGAAAAGGTGTATATATTTGTTTACTGTTAGTTGTAAGGAGTGTTTTGTGTACTTCGCTGTGTTGATGACAATGCTGAAAGGGAGAGAGAGAGAGTTTATGGATAAGACTTTAATGCTCACTTCTTATACTGTGTTTATTCAGCTCTTACAGTGATTCTCTGGAGTAAAACTAACGCTCATCTTTTGTGTGATGTACAATAAACTTCACTGAACTCATCAGTATATTTTGGTCATCATTCGGACAGGGTTTGCTACAGCAGGCTTGTATTAAAGGGATAGTTCACCCAAAAATGAAAATTGTGTCATCATTTACTCACCCTCAAGTTGTTCCAAACCTGTATGAGTTTCTTTGTTCTGCTGAACACAAGGGAAGATATTTGGAAGAATGTTTGTAACCAAATAGGTCTCGGTCCCCATTGACTTCCATAGTATATTTTTTTCCTATATTCCTAATATCTTCCTTTGTGTTCAGCAGAACAAAGAATCTCATACAGGTTTGGAACAACTTGAGGGTGAGTAAATGATGACAGAATTTTCATTTTTGGGTGAACTATCCCTTTAATAGTGGATAAAAGCAGATGACATATTAGTTATAACCGTAATTAAACTAAACGATACCTGTTTTAGCTCCATACATATTCTCTGGCTCTGTGGGCATTGTTGTCCGACTCCTGGTCGAAATGAACAGCGTTACTGAGAGTTTCTGTTCTGATTATCAGATGAGATTCCTGGCTCTTAGCGCGAGCTCGTGAGGCTCCGCCCCCTGTGCGGACAGCAGCAGCTCATTAGCATTTAAAGGAATACACACTGAAACGGTGTGTTTTTCTGAGCCCCAAAAAATGACAATTTAAACATGCTTTAAAAAATTATCTGTTGGGTATTTTGAGCTAAAACTTCATATACACACTCTGGGGACATCAGAGACTTATTTTACATCTTGTGAAAAGAGTAATAATAGGTGCCCTTTAACACTTTTAACACTCTTTAGATTGGGACAATATGTACTCTGAGCAGTGTTGATTTAAAGGTCCCATTCCATGGATAATTTTATTATTTTATAATGTTTCCTGGGGTGCCCTTATAATGTTAGTATGTTTTTTAGATCAAATTTTTTTATAATTTAGAAATAAAAGGCATTTTTCCTAGCCTGATTTCATCACCTGATTTGAACGCTCTGTTTGAAGGGGCGTGTCTGCTGTGAGACTTCAATGTAAACGCCCACTGCTGTGATTGGCTGACATGCTTGCATATGAAATATCTGGCATTACATGTGGAACTATCTGGAAAACTTTTACTATTACAGCTATTATATGTTTTTACTATTACAGCTATCGGGATTAACGAATCGTGAGAAGTTTTTTAAGTATTTAGATCTATTTCAATCACATAAAAGGTTGCAGTGATGATGAGCATTGAGCAGATAACAGTCTGTTGATCGCGTGAAAAAAGATCTTATCATTGCAACGCAGTTTCTGCACTCTCACTAATGATTTCACCAATGCAAACATGAGGTATATAAATACAGTAAGAGCTTCGTTGTGCAGTGTAACAGCGTCATTGATTTCATAACGAGGTTTGGCAAGTGTCCAGATAAACTCGCGCTGTGTGATTGACAGCTTGGGCGATTGGAAAGGGATTGTTCTTTGATCGCTTTCTGTATATTAATCACAGTTTAAGTAAGATTATTTTCATCCTACTAAGAGAAACGATGTGAAGTTGATCGCTACTTCCATATTAAATCACTACTTACCGCTTGCTGGAATATAGTTGAAATTGCCCCCTTCGTCAGTATGAAACGCTGAGAGAAGCCTGCTTAATATTATCCCAGGTTAGAAAAACAGTCTGTGGTGAAATGGACAGAGCAAACTAACAACTTCGAATTAAACTTTTGCGGTATCCGATTATAGATAAACATCAACCACGTCTGTCGTTCGCCATCAATACGCCTGTATTCCTGTGGGCGGAGGTTAGTCAAAACACGGTTTTAATGACGTCATTAAAGAAGGAAGTAGAGGGATGTAGTCCAATCCAGGCGTTTTTTGTAGGCGACTTCTGTTAAATAAAATATCTCGCTTGGCATTGAACTTTGAGCTTTATAATTTTACAGATATTATTTATACTCTAACAACAACATTACACACTAACTAAAGTTTGAAACATGGGATCACGAAGAACGGGACCTTTAACACTGGGGATTTTGCTGTGTGCCTGTAACGTTGTAGTAATCATGAAGACATTGATTAGCTTGTTTGATTAGGGTTGGAGCGAAACTCCAGGAAAGTGGATCTCGTGGTCCAGAGTTGAGAACCCCTGCTCTAGACTATATAAACTCCCTGATATCATATATAAGCTCAGTTTCATCATCAATAATAACAGTTTCTCCAGTCACCAACAGCAGCAAGAGTAAAACTGACATTGTCACTCGTGTTTGTCGGCTTCACCAATGTAGAGATGAGTTTCTCGTTGGCTTTTAACACACGGTTTCCATAAGACAAAGAGGCTAGATCAGCTAGGCTGACTGAAGGTGAAGACTCAAAAATCTCTCCTGAAGCGTTGAGGACCATACACAGCAAAATCCCCAGTGTTAAATTAACACTCCTCAGTGTTTATATGTGTCCACACTACAGGGTGTTAAAAATTAACACTGAACAGTGTTGAAGTTAATGAGTTAATTAAGTTAACACTGAAGCAGTGTTGAAGTTAATGCGATAATTAAGTGATTAATTAAGTGATGATTGGCCATTAGTGGTGACACCTGATGATAACAAGCAGACTCACTGAAGGAAAGAGAAACAAGAACAGAAAAAAGAGAAACACAAGAACTACTGACCTCGAGCCATTATTGCACTTATTATTTTAACAGTTTGACTTTATTTCTGTCATACATCTACACACGTTCTTATTTAGATTTAACAGAAGTTTAGATGGTAATGTTTTATGGAATATTTCGTTTCATGTCACCATTATGGTGGTCAGTGGTTGCTTTAGTTGGGCTCTTGACTCTTTACTTTGTAACATTAGTTTTTCTCTGATTGCTCCAACTCTGTGTTTATAAAGCATATGTGTTGTGGTAAGAGAAACTATGATTTGGCTGTGTTTCCTGAAAACATCGCAAGCCTAATTTGATCGTACACAGCAAAATCCCCAGTGTTAAATTAACACTCCTCTGTGTTTATATGTGTCCACACTACAGGGTGTTAAAAATTAACACTGAACAGTGTTGAAGTTAATGAGATAATTAAGTTAACACTGAAGCAGTGTTGAAGTTAATGAGATAATTAAGTGATTAATTAAGTGATGATTGGCTATTAGTGGTGACACCTGATGTTAATAAGCAGAATCATTGACGGAAAGAGAAAAAACAATAACAGAAAAAAGAGAAACACAAGAACTACTGACTTCGAGTCATTACACATTGTTGCACTTATTATTACCAGTTTGACTTTATTTCTGTCAAACTGACTTTTATTACTTTATTTTCTTTTCTACATCGATAAAAGTTCTTGAGATTCAACAGAAGTTTAGACGGTAATGTTTTATGGAATTTTTCTTTTCAAGTTACCATTTTGGTGGTCAGTGTTTGCTTTAGTTGGGCTCTTGACTCTTTTCATTTTTCAATATTAGTTTTTCTCTGGTTGCTACAACTCTGTGTTTATAAAGCGCATTTGTTACTGCAAGAGAAAACATGACCTGCTCACATTATGTTTTGATGATAAAAACATTATCATGTAGGGTCCTGATTCACTGATGTAATTCAGAGTTTAAATCTTTGACTATATGCTTGATGTCTTGTTTTAGTATTGGTGATTGTAGCTCTGAGATTCTACAGTTTGAGATCCAACAGCAATATGAAAAATTTTGAAAATACTTTGAGCATAGCAGTTATTTTGTTAAAACACACAGACATCAAGAATCAGCATATGAATCTCAACAATGGTGACAATAAACAAACTAGTGATAAACAGATCAACTCTGAACATCACAAAACAAGCTACTAAAGTCAGAACAAAACAATAGCAAAATAAAAGCAAACAGAAAAAAACAATGAAAATTACAGGACAATTCAGCTGCATAATTTATTCATGCTGCAATGCATGATGTCAGCCATTGATGCATTCTGATTGGTGGCTCCCATCATGCATTGCAACATGAAGCATTTGTTTGATTGTCACCATTGTTGAGATTCATATGTAGATTCTTGATGTCTGTGTGTGATTTTAAATCATTCAGATCTTTAAAACATTGCTGGAAGTAACTACTGTAGTGAAAAAATTAATAAAACAATTGGATAAATCAGTTTATAATGCTGGGTGACATCATTGAATCAGGTCACTAGTAATTTCATCATTGAATCATAACCAGGGCTGTATTTCCAAAAGCATCTTAAGCCTTACTTGATTGAAGACCAACTGCAACAAATGGTCTATACACAGAAAAATCCCCAGTGTTAAATTAACATTCCTCAGTGTATATATGTGTCCACACTACAGGGTGTTAAAATTAACACTGAAGCAGTGTTGAAGTTAATGAGATAATTAAGTGATTAATTAAGTGATTATTGGCCATTAGTGGTGACACCTGATGATAACAAGCAGACTCACTGAAGGAAAGAGAAACAAGAACAGAAAAAAGAGAAACACAAGAACTACTGACTTTGAACCATTATTGCACTTATTATTTTACCAGTTTGACTTTATTTCTGTCATACATCTACACACGGTCTTATTTAGATTTAACAGACGTTTAGATGGTAATGTTCTCTTACGAGAGGCTCTCTCGTATTGCTAAGTTGCTTACGCATCGGGAAAGTCTTCTTTCTTCGAGATCTGAAGCCAAAAAATTAACCTTAATTTTGTATTCATTGTCAACACAGTGCGGCAGCCAGCAGACCAAGGCAGGCTGTATAAGCGTGCTCATTGGCTGCTCGGCGGCAACTGCTTAAGCCTATCAGTGAGCCCCCTGAAACGTGGCCTCCAATGAGGGCGCTTTGCGCCCTCCACACCCTTCTAACCGTAAAGATGGGTGTGGCCAGTGTGTATATAACAAGGGCTCACAGGCTAAATATCAGATTTTCTTGTCTTCAGCAAAGCTCTTCGCATCGCTGGATCTTGAGAGCCTCCGCCGTTGAAACCAGCGACCAAGCAAGCTTAGGACAGCGCCTGAAGAAGCCGGCCGCCTTCGCCGCCTTCAGCCTTCCGTGCCTGCTACGCTATCCGGCAACGTATCCTTTCTATTGCTGCGTGTGTTCGCCCTGCGACACGCGTTTTCTCTCTCTTTAAAAGAGCACGGGGCGTTTTTCTCAAAATGCCCCATTTTTCCTGCGGCTCGTGCCGCGCCCCGCTCAGCAACGGAGACCGCCACCTCATCTGCGCTCTCTCCCCGGTGCCGCGAGCACGCCGCCACCGCACTCTCTACGGGCGGCTGCCTTGAGTGCGAGGAACTTTCAATGTCGACCCTGCGGGCTCGACTTGAAGTTTTCAACCAGGATGTCGCTCCGCCTGTCCCTGCTGGGCCGCGCAAGAAGAAGCGCCGCTCACAGCGACCACCGGAGACCGACGAGGCGCTTAGAAGCTCGCCGGATCCTCTCCCTCGAGCTTCTCTCTCGCCTTCCCTGCCCCCCCCCTCCTGGCCGCACAGCCGCCGGCTCCCGCCCGCGCCGCTGCCGCTTCAGGGGATGAGGCGGACGAGTTTGATGAACGCACCGCTGACAGCTGTTCCATCCTGCACGTCCTCATAACCAGCCTGCGCAAAGCTCTGCCCAGCGCCCAGCTCGACCTCCGTCCTCGCAGCGACGACAGGGCGGCCGCCCTCGATCTCGCTCGACCAGCCGCAACAGGCCGCCTCCTTCCCGGGGACCCCGGCAGAGGATCGCGGTGAAACCTGAGCCTGCAAAAACCTCCTAGCCAGAGGAAAGAAGCGACGATTGTGTCCCGCCGCGGCCGGACCATCGTCAAAGCTTCATGCCCTGTCAGTCCCCGTTGCCACGGTTACTGCAGACACTCATATCGCAGCCAACGAGCCGGTGAATCCACCCTCTCGCCTGCACACAACCGCCGTTTTCACGACGACTCAGAGAAATCTCGAAAAGAGCATTATGTCTGGTCGCACGGCTCGCGCCGTATGTGTTTCAAATGCAGTAAATGTGCCCACTTCTCTGTGTTCACCTCTGCACACAAGCACCATAAACCCTGTGTTTCTCACAGAGCCCGCTCGCATAAAGCAGGCAGAAGCCGCGCGAGCGTTAATTAGTAGGTCATGTCCACCCCGCTGTGCCCACACCTACTCACTGCCCGCTCTGTTATACATCCCCTCACGACCGGTCATGTTCTAAATACAGATGCTGTGCCCGCTCCCACGCGCTCACACATTCTCTCGAACATTTCGCCCCCGACGCCGCTGTCACGCGTCGTGCCTCACACTGTATGTTCCCTGTCCAAAGCCACCGGGACGCTGTGTGTGAAACGGCCAGTTATCGCTGCATGCGACCCGCCGTATCTAAGCACCGAGAGCGCGCGCACCGCGCCCGCCCCTCCGTTTCGAGCTCTCGAGTCCGCGATGAGCGGCGATCAGAGCCCGGAGGCCATTCTGCCCCTGGCTGCACACGCGAAAGCGTGGGAAGCTATTCCAGGCGCGTCAGAATGGGTGCTAAGCACAGTAAAACAGGGCTATACTCTGCAGTTCGCTCGCCGCCCTCCGCGCTTTCAAGCGCGTATCGAGACCAGAGTGAATGGGGAAGTAGCACATCTACTTCGAGCAGAAATAGCTACACTTCTGTGCAAAAGGGCTATAGAACCGGTTTCCCCTTCTATGAGCGAGTCGGACTTTTACAGCCGTTATTTCCTCGTTCCCAAGAAGGACGGAGCTCTCAGACCAATTTTGGATCTGAGACGTTTGAACAAGGCTCTTATGAGAAGACCGTTCAAAATGCTCACAACCAGGCAAATTCTCGCGCAAATTCGCCCGAGGGACTGGTTTATATCTCTCGATCTAAAAGACGCGTACTTTCAGATCCAGATAATACCCTGTCACAGGCCATTCTTGAGATTCGCCTTCGACGGTCAGGTATATCAGTACACCGTCCTGCCTTTCGGCCTGTCATTGGCACCCTGTACATTTACGAAGTGCATGGACACGGCTCTCGCTCCCCTGAGGGGTCGGGGAATGCGAATTCTGAACTACTTGGACGATTGGCTGATTCTTGCACAGTCAGAGGCCGAACTCATCGCCCACAGAACAGTGCTTCTAAGCCACCTGGACAGCCTGGGGCTTACGGTCAACTGGACCAAGAGCTCGTTAGTGCCCAGTCAATCAACCTCTTTTCTGGGTTTGGATCTGGACACTGTGGCAATGACGGCCCGCCTGTCGACACAGCGCGCGCGCTGCATTCGACGCCTGGCAGCGTCCTTCCGGCCGGGCAGCACCGCACCTCTCAAGACATTTCAGAGGATGCTGGGTTGTATGGCTTCAGCTGCAGCAGTGCTTCAGCTGGGTCTGTTACGTATGCGCCCGCTACAACGCTGGCTGAATGCCCGAGTGCCTCACAGAGCCTGGGCTTCCGGCGGCATTCGAATCAGAGTGACTCAGAGCTGCGTTTCAGCACTGAAGCCCTGGTTAGCGGCCGACTGGTACCAGCGGGGAGTGACAATGGGAGCCATCTCACACCGCAAAGTTATCTCGACGGACGCTTCCACCTCAGGTTGGGGCGCTCTTTTCGAGGGCAAACCGGTTTTTGGCCTGTGGTCAGACCAGGAGAAATGCCTCCACATAAACTGTTTGGAGATGATAGCGGTCGAGAACGCGCTCAAGCGCTTCCTCCCATTCATACAGGATCACCATGTGCTAGTCCGCTTGGACAACATGTCCGTGGTATCCTATGTGAACCGACAGGGCGGTGTCAGATCCAGGAACCTGTGCAAGCTGACAGAACGCCTTCTCGTGTGGGCTCACCGCTCGTTGCGCTCGCTGAGAGCCGCGCACGTGCCGGGCCACCTGAATGTCGGTCCAGACAGACTGTCCAGGGACAACATTCCCCCGAGAGAATGGTCCCTGCACCCCCAGACAGTCCAGTTTCTCTGGCGCCTATTCGGCAGAGCGGAGATCGACCTCTTTGCGTCGAGAGACAACGCTCACTGCCCAAAATTTTTCTCGAAAAGCGAGGACGCGCTGTCCCAGACATGGCCCAGCCTCCCGCTGTACGCTTTTCCCCCGATCTCCCTGTTACCACAGGTCATTTCGAGGATCAGGGAAACGCACCACCCAGTGCTTCTTATAGCCCCGCGTTGGGAGAACCAAACCTGGTACGCAGAGCTAGTGAGGCTGTCGCACTCATCCCCATGGCCGATCCCGGTGAGAAAGGATCTCCTCTCTCAAGCCGGTGGATCGATCTGGCATCCCCATCCAGAACGATGGTCTCTGCATGCATGGGTAATCAACGGATACCCGTTGACCTGCCAGAAGGGGTCGTGAACACGATCACGCAGTCTAGAACCCCCTCCACGAGATGGCTCTATGCGTCTAAATGGTCGGTGTTTTCTAAATGGTGCGCTACTAAGAGCTTGGATCCACGTACATGTGGGGTCCCACGGGTGCTCTCCTTCCTACAAGAGCTGTTGGACAAGGGCAGGTCCCCTTCCACGCTCAAAGTGTACGTGGCGGCTATTGCAGCGTTCGCTGAGACGACGCGCGGCCGGGCAATAGGAAGGAACGAGCTCATTATCCGCTTCCTCAGAGGAGCTAGACGGATGAATCCCCCGCGGCCCCCCTCGGTTCCTATTTGGGATCTGTCCTTGGTCCTGGAGGCCCTGAAGGCTTTTCCCTTTGAACCACTCGAATCCGTGGATTTAAAGTACCTGTCGCTTAAAACCGTTTTTCTGATAGCTCTGTCTTCAGTAAAACGCGTGGGGGAATTGCACGTGCTATCTGTTAGCCCTGCATGTCTTGAGTTCGGACCGAACGACTCGAAAGTCATTCTCAGACCGAGACACGGTTACATCCCCAAAGCGATTGGAACCCCTTTTAGGGCACAAATCATTTCCCTTTCGGCTCTGCCAGCATCCGATAATGGGGACAGTGATAACCTCCTATGCCCTGTCCGGGCGCTGAGAGTTTACATCACGCGCTCCGCCGCTTTCAGGCGTTCCGAGCAGCTCTTTGTTTCCTTCGGCGGACGCACCAAGGGTCTCGCCACCTCGAAACAGAGCCTGTCCAGGTGGATAGTGGACGCGATTGCAGCAGCTTATGCCTCCAAACACCTACAGTGCCATCTGGGTATCAGAGCCCACTCTACTAGAGGCATGGCCTCTTCGTGGGCCTGGTCCAGTGGAATTTCTATCCACGATATTTGTATGGCGGCGGGCTGGGCCTCCCCATCGACATTCGTGAGGTTTTATAACCTGGAAGTTCCCGCCTTACAGGCGAAATTACTGTCAGTATAAGTGACATGTATGCTCTGCCCAGTCGCTTATGTGCAGACTACATTCACATGCTGGCGATATTTCTGGTATGGTACTTCGGGTGAAGTGGTTTATACTCAGACCGGCTGGGCCGCTCTGTTTCTCATTCCCCGTTACGTGCTGTTTACCGGTGCTGGCCCGCGCTGCTGGCCGCCCGTATTCCACTCTGTTGCGCGGGGGATTACTCTCTTAGTAAAAGACAGATTATGTCGCTCTTTTCTTACCCTAATGAGTGCTTATGTACTGTGTGGGCTCGCGCTGCCGGCCCTACTGTTTTGCACTGATATATACTTATAGACCGGCCGCGCCGCTCTATTTTATATACTGAGTGAAGTGCTTTGTACTGTGTTGGCCCGTCTCTCCGACCGGCCACCTATTCCAGCAGAATGTTTTTCCCCGGTCTCCCTGGGATTCATGGGCTGGATGCTTGGCCGCGCACGGCGTTGACAAAGGGTTCCCGATGCGTAAGCAACTTACGCAATACGAGAGAACCTCTCGTAAGAGAACGTACTCGGTTACCTAATGTAACCTCGGTTCTCTCTAGAAGAGGGAACGAGTATTGCGTAACCTGCCGTGTCGCGCCACGAGCTTTTTGCGCTTCAGACTGCGAAAACCAGATATTTAGAAAACCTGTGAGCCCTTGTTATATACACACTGGCCACACCCATCTTTATGGTTAGAAGGGTGTGGAGGGCGCGAAGCGCCCTCATTGGAGGCCACGTTTCAGTGGGCTCACTGATAGGCTTAAGCAGTTGCCGCCGAGCAGCCAATGAGCACGCTTATAAAGCCTGCCTTGGTCTGCCGGCTGCCGCACTGCGTTGACAATGAATACAAAATTAAGGATAATTTTTTGGCTTCAGATCTCGAAGAAAGAAGACTTTCCCGATGCGTAAGCAACTTACGCAATACTCGTTCCCTCTTCTAGAGAGAACCGAGGTTACATTAGGTAACCGAGTACGTTTTATGGAATGTTTCGTTTCATGTCACCATTATGGTGGTCAGTGTTTGCTTTAGTTGGGCTCTTGACCCTTTACTTTTTAACATTAGTTTTTCTCTGGCTGCTACAATTCTGTGTTTATAAAGCATATGTGTTGTGGCAAGGGAAACTATGACTTTGGCTGTGTTTCCCGAAAACATTGCAAGCCTAATTTGATCGTACAGACCATTTGTTGCAGTTGGTCTGCGATCAAGTAAGGCTTAAGATGCTTTTGGGAAACACAGCCCTGGTTATATTTGGATGATGAAATTACTAGTGATTCAATGATTTCACCCATCATTATAAACTGATTATCCAAATGTTTTATTAATTTTTCACTACAGTAACTACTTCCAGGAATGTTTTTGAAATCTGAAGGTTTTAAAATCACACACAGACATCAAGAATCTACATATGAATCTCAACAATGGTGACAATCAAACAAATGCTTAATGTTGCAGTGCATGATAGGAGACACCAATCAGAACGCATCAATGGCTCACATCATGCATTGCAGCATGAATAAATTATGCAGCTGAATTGTCCTGTAATTTTCATTGTTTGCTTTTATTTTGCTATTGTTTTGTTCTGACTTTAGTAGCTTGTTTTGTGATGTTCAGAGTTGATCTGTTTGTCACTAGTTTGTTTATTGTCACCATTGTTGAGATTCATATGCTGATTCTTGATGTCTGTGTGTTTAAAAACAATAACTTTTTTGCACAAAGTATTTTCAAAATTTTTGATATTGCTGTTGGATCTCAAACTGTAGAATCTCAGAGCTACAAATCACCAATACTAAAACGAGACATCAAGCATAATAGTCAAAGATTCATGCTGATAACGTCATTGTCATCAAAACATATTGTGAGCAGGTCATGTTTTCTTTTGCAATAACAAATGTGCTTTATAAACACAATGTTGGAACAGTCAGAGAAAAACTAATATTTACAAAATGAAAATGGTCAAGAGCCCAACTAAAGCAAACACTGACCACCATAATGGTAACCTGAAAAGAAAAAATCCATAAAACATTACCGTCTAAACTTCTGTTGAATCTCAAGAACTTTGGTCGATTTATGACAGAAATAAAGTCAAACTGGTAATAATAAGTGCAACAATGTGTAATGACTCGAAGTCAGTTGTAGTTCTTGTGTTTCTCTTTTTTCTGTTATTGTTTTTTCTCTTTCCGTCAATGATTCTTCTTATTAACATCAGGTATCTTCAATAATGCTCAATCATCGCTTAATTAATCACTTAATTATTTCATTAACTTCAACACTGCTTCAGTGTTAACTTAATTATCTCATTAACTTCAACACTGATTCAGTGTTAATTTTAACACCCTGTAGTGTGGACACATATATACACTGAGGAGTGTTAATTTAACACTGGGGATTTTGCTGTGTACAATATGCAAGATTTTTGCATTAAAATATCCCAAAATCTCAAGGCCAGTGTTATATATTTTGTTAAGTTGATTACTTACAATATCCCAAATGTTTCCAACTATTTTTAAATCGTGAGAAAATTGTGATTTTAACCAAGGAAACGGGGCGTTAGAGCAGGGGGGAGCTGGGAGTCGCCAGTCAATTGCGTCATATCCGCGTTGCAGGGGCGTTTCTAGGTTTTAAAAACACCAGGGGCTGAGCCCAAAACATCAGGGGCTGGGTAACAAGATAACATGATTCGATACAGAGAATAATGTATATTTTAAGCCTATATGCAGGGGGCAGACTGGTTAAATAATTCAGTCCTGGCACTGTAGCCACACCAGCCCATATTACCACACAGACACACTCATTCAAATGTGAGGTAGTTAGGGGGGTTCGGGGGCATGCCCCCCGAGAAAATTTTGATTTCTCAGACCTACATATGTGCATTTTAAGGTGTTTGAAGGCCAACATTTCTGATAACAATAGCGTTAAAAGCATGTCAGTGGGCAGTAGCATAAATTATTTGTCAAGATAACAGATTCTTAAACATGAGAATGAGGATAAATGTTGAAATGAATGATCCACACTAGAAAATGGAAATGCAAAATGTTTCTGCTTATTGTTGACAATACACAATCACATATTCCAAACAGGAATGGCCTTAAATGAGAAATCTTTCAAGGATTATTTTGCATAGATGTAAACTTTTTAGCATTAAAGATTGGTTTCAGCAACTTGTTTCTTTCTTGAGTTAATCAATGTTTTTGGCACTATTAAATCAGTTCAATTAAATTTCAATTGTTCACTCATAAAGACAGTCACTTCTCACCATTACTGGCCTAATGATGCAAGTTGTGCAAACACAGACAAGCGGAGTGATAGAAACTGTGGAAAGGCTGATGCTGGTGAAATATTCGAACACATTCGAGGACCTTATATATAGGCTACATATCAGAGTTAAATAGGAATACATTGTAATAATGTTAATCAAGCAGACTAAATCACATGACTGCGCACTGCGCAGCAATATTTAAGCACATTATACAAAGGAAATATACAGATCTAGACAAATTGGGTTGCTTATAGTTAAAAGAATGTCATGAACGATCATTTAGGCTAGATATAGGCCTATTTTTCACATTTTTGGTCACAAAATATTTAGTCAGTTTTGATGACTTTGCAATATTGATAAAATGTTAGAATATTAATTATGAAACTTGAGTAGGGCTATGCCAAAATGTAACATTTATGTAGCCTACAAAGGAATACAAAAGCCCCGACATATGACGCAGCTTTAATCTCCCTTTTGGTTATTTCAATACTTAATTGACGACAGAACACGACGTTACATGCTAGTTTATTTTGCGTGATACAGGGCGCGCCGCATTTGCGTGATTGAAGAGTGAGCGCCGCGAGCAAACGGCTGGCACGACGTAAGTAAGTTAGTTTTTCTGAGTTTTACTGACATATAGCCTGACAACATCTGGTGTGACTGAAGACTGTGGCGGTGCTTACTGCGTTATTTTTTTTAAACCGGTGCGGCGCGCGCGCCCCCGAAGTTCATCCGTGAGAAACTTGAAACCGGTTGAACTTGAATTCAGGTGACTCATTAACACTCGCGCTACTGGACACGCCCTGGTCTCACGGCTCTCAAAGTGCTGCTTGCCACTTTGCCTAATAATAATTATCAATAAATTCAATTTTTTGAGATCCGGGGCTATAAAAAAAACATCCGGGGCTTGCCCATGTCTAACGACGCGCCTGCGCAGGGGCACCAGAAAATGTCTGTTTAAAAACAGATTTGGAAATAATTTGGAAAAACGGATAAATTATGTCAAATTACATAAAAAAACATTTAACTTTACGGTTAAACTGTATATTTAGGGTTTTTATAAAGTTATTTTATAATAATGCTGTCTATCTACAGTAATTATCTTTTAATATATAGTTTTTTCTGTGTAAAATAACTATAAAGTTATGTATAAAAATGCAATAAGTACATAAATTCAAATACAAAGTTTATATATTTAGTTTTAATTTTTGCAGATCCAATTTCACAACTTTGACCAATCTCTAATTAAGTACTTAATAATAATAAATTTACAGTCATTTTCTGTTAAATTAACTAAATGTATAAGTACACTGTAAAAAATTAAATCTAAAAAAAAAAAACGGTCAATGACTGTCAGCTACGGCTGCCAAACAAAAACCGTAAAAATAAAGTAAAATGTCCTTATTTAAATGAAGTGCAAAATACTTTTACAGAAATCTCATTAATTAATCTTTTTTTAACAGAAACACAGTTATTCCAGATTTATTTTCAGATTTTTTTACTGAAAAACATGCAGTTAACTACATGCATGATTTGCTGTGACTATACATCACTGCATCAGCAACTACACAGTTACTGTCAGTTAAATAAAGCAACATGCAGCAGATCGTCAGTGTTTCTCTGCTCATCCTGAACTGAACACTACCAGATCTCCCAGGATCTCAGCATCTTCACTTTCTTTCATACTAACATTCTTATTGAGAATTAACAGAGGTTTAGAAGTTGAAGTTTTATTGAAAATAATAAAGTTTGATGTCACCATGATGGAGATCAGTGTTTGCTTTAGTTGGGCTCTTGACCTTTTAGATTTTAACATGAGTTTTACTTTGGCTGCTTTAACTGTGTGTCTCTGATGCATATTTGTTAGGAGTCCAAGAAAAACTCAGATCAGATGATATTGGTCACTTTTTAATGATAATAGTCATCATGTAATGTCCTGCTTCATTAATACCATCTGAAGTGTGATATCTGATTAAGTCGATAAATATTAGTTGTTAATTTTGCATGATAAAACTGCTATAGAAGATCCTGCAGTGCTGTGATACTCAGATTTTATGAAGTCATTATACAGAAAATGTTTTGACAGGATCATATAGACTCACTCAGACATCAAGAATCAGCGTATGAATGACAACAATGGTGACAATAAAAAAATTTCTATCAAGTCACAAAAAGGCTTTGTTGGTTGTCACCATTGTTGAGATTCATATGTTGATTCTTGATGTCTCTATACTACTAAAAAAAATGAACGAGCTCAAAACATTTTCTGTACAGCATATATATTACCGGCAAAGTGTGAAATCCAGGTATTGTATAGAATGCCTGATGGTTTTTGGCAAAAATACATTACCTAATTCTATACATTTCCTAGGCATTCTATAGAATGCCGGATTACACACTTTGCCGGTAACATATATTTTTTATTTTTTATTTATTGATTATATATATATATATATATATATATATATATATATATATATATATATATATATATATATATATATATTAATTTAAGATTGTTATAATAGTGATGCCACAATATTTCAAGGGTCATGTGAAATATTATAACAATTATAGACTTTGTTTTTGTTTGGCAGCTGCCAGTCATTTGACCTTTTTTTTAAGATTTTTTTACAATGAAGGTATTTGATCATAATAATGCAGGAAATACCTGTGAAATAACAGTGTTTTTTATTTATTTATTTAAATTAGCATATTTGACTTTAATTTTATGTTTTTTGTTTGGCAGCCGTAGCTGCCAGTCATTTTTTTTTTTTTTTTTTTTTTTTTTTACAATGAAGGTATATGATCGTGATTATTCAGGAAATACCTGCACTGAAAAAAATGATACTTTGATTAACTTAAAAAAATTGATGTCATTTGTTACAGCTAATTTTTTTTAGATTTTCTCAAATTGTATTTATGATTTAGTTAAAACCATGAATTTTGATTTAATGTCAAACCAAAATTTAATTTTTTTTACAGCTCAAATCAACTCAACTCAACTCAAGAGTGTTAAAGTTAATGAGATAATTAAGTGATTAATTGAGTGATGATTGAGCATTATTGAAGACTCCTGATGATAACAAGCAGAATCACTGAAGGAGAAAATCACAAATTGCAAGTTACCATTATGGTGATCTGTGTTTGCTTTAGTTGGGCTCTTGACCCTTATATGTGTACTTTAAATTTTGCTTGTCTGCTGTTATTGATTTATAACAGTCAGATGAACAAAGAGACAATGTGATCTGATGGTGTTGGTTATGTTTTGACATAATCATGTTGTGATCCATAAAATAAAACTTATAGTTTGGTTTAACTTGTTAATTACAGCAGCTCTGTGATTCTACAGCAAATGATTTTCAGTATTTTTCATATAATCCAAAATATTTAATAAACATTGTTCTGATCAAAAGATCTTCAAATGAATTTATATAGAAACACAGACATCAATAATCAGCCTGTGAATCTCAACAATGGTGACAATAATAAAGCATGTTGCAGTGGCTGCCATCAATCACGACTCATTAATGGCTCCCATCATGCATTGCGGTATGAATAAATTATAATCTGAATTGTTTATGTAATTTACTTTTCCTAATTGAATATTCTGCTCGTCAACATTGTTGAGATGCATAGACTGAATCTTGACGTCTGTGAGTGCCTAAAATAACTTTTAAGAAATCCTTTGTATTATATCTAAAATTCTGGATATTTATGCAGAATCACAGTTATGCTGTAACCAACAACATAAATCTAAGTCAGAAATAAGGGTCTTAATGAGTTCAGTGATCAAGTTCAAATGATGATTGTCATAATATAACCAACACCATCAGATCACTTTTTTTCTTTGTTCATCTGACAGTTATAATTCAGATACAGCAGCCAAACAAAATTTAAAGTAAACATATAAGGCTCAAGAGTCCAACTAAAGCAAACATCTATCACCATAACGATGGCTTACAATTTGAGATTTTTTCCTTCAGTGATTCTGCTTGTTAACATCAGGTGTCTTCAATAATAGTCAATCATCACTAAATTAATCACTTAATTATCTCATTAACTTCAACACTCTTGAGTGTTAATTTAACACTGGAGTTTTTGCTGTGTACTTTGGGTTAAGGTAAAACGTTGAGTTGGAAAAAATTAAAATTTTGGTTTGACATTAAATCAAAATTTATGGTTTTAACTAAATCATAAATTCAATTTGAGAAAATCTAAAAAAATTAGCTGTAACAAAATTACATCAATTGTTTTAAGTTAATCCAAAGTATCATTGTCAATTAACTACGGCTCTTTGTAGTAAATGCCGCTTCATCTGAAAGCAGGTGATGGTGATTTACTACTAATCAAGGAACCGGCTTTACTGACGAGATGCGCATAACAATATCGCGATTTAAATCGCCCAGCCCTACTTATTTTATTTCCGTAACATGCTTAATAATTTAGTTTTTTACAAGTTAACACTTCACAATACGGGTGCACTAATAGGCATTAATTCATTCTTAACTAATGCACAGATAATCATGAGTTAATGTATGACACAATTATTACTGCATCAGCAACTAATATGGAGTCTAAATGATTAATAGATTAATTAATATAATAGTAATTAATTAAATCTGTCAATGTATTAATTCCATAATAATATATTTTATTAACTAATAGTGTCAATTAATGTGTTCATTACCACAATGGGTCAAAGCTAATGATTTGCAAAGGTATCATTATGTGTCCATTAACTAATTAAGTAATATGTCATAGTAAAATCCATAGTGTTGATGTCAAAACCAAAATGACATATTACAATTAGTTAATCATTTGTCTTAAGCTGTAAATTTACTCTCTGATTCTTGTAGCCCCCCGGCAAATTCAGGAGCCCATCTCAGAAAAGCAGACCAGACCACCTTCTCAAGGAGGACCATCTCTCCAAACAAAACAAAGTCGAAGATCAGGTTCACCTGTTGATCAGCAATCTACGCAAAGTCAACCAACACATGGGAAACATTCCCCGTACCCAATCCCAGAAGCAAGTAAGTATATAGTGGTAGTTTGTGTTTGTGTTTGTGTTTGTGTGTGTGTGTGTGTGTGTGTGTGTGTGTGTGTAGAAATATCAAATCATTTGAATGGGTTAGTGTTAAAAACTTAGACCCACTTAAGGGCCCATGTCATCCTCAGTTATAATATAAGGGAAAAATATGATTTGTGCATTTTACTTTTGCTTTCAAATTGGCAGCAATTGCTTGAATGGTGGGTTCATTATTGATCTTAATGTAAAACAAAACAATACAGTACAATGACAAACTTGCTTAAATAGGCACTTTTACATTTCGTTTTCAAACCTAAATCTTCCGTCATCATCCCGTCAGTCAGCTCCTCACTAACGCTGCATTGAGCAGACAATTTCAGGTTTTAAGTGTAGCGTCTGTTCTCTAACTTTTTCAACCTTTTAGGACCCACACTAAAACGTTGTGTTTTTGCTCACCCCCGAAAGTGTCAATTTTAACATGTTATAAAACCAGTGTGACATCAAGATATGACAAACCTACTAAACTATAACAACCGCTTCATAATGTGTTGTATATAATTAATTATTTGGAATTATTTAAATCCTCTTTCTTTTGTATCCACAGGTTGATGACAAATGAGGTAATGGCCAGTTTCAATATGAAGTGTGGGAAGGGGAAGCTTGCCTTCACCAAGCTCCATCTTTACAATGTTGTCACAGGTAAAAAAAAAAAAAAAAACCCCGGAAACCTCATAGTACATTTCCATTTGATATCTTTAATATTTCAGAACTCTAACGTAGGGGTGGGCAATCTGACAATTTTATATCCTGATCGATCTTGAAGACGTCCACGGTCGACTTTTCAAGCGAGTCTTAGAGATCGCAAACTTTTATGTCATAACAGCAGGACTTTTATTTTGACGATAATGTGTCCCCAGTGAAGCTGACTTTTACTTTTACGGGCGACCCTGAGCACACAGCGCTCCTATTCTTCGTCTTCATTAGTTTATGGTCTCTGTTTAACAGTTTTGTCTAATACGTTACTGGATAGAACCTGTTGTTGGATAGAACAAAAAGTAAACTGTATACGAAAAAGTATTATAGTGTTTGCTTTTATATTATTTGTAACAGAAAGGCAAACACTATTAATACTTTCTCATTTACCATGAGCTTTCAGCAAATATACGCATTTATATAATTTAAACAAATCTTTGAATATTTAAAAAACATTTAATTTCACAATCCTTGCTAGTCGAATCCAGCTGTCAAATATTCTGAAGTGTGCATAGACGGTCAGTCCGTGTGAATTAGTTCAGCTTCACTGGGGACACATGATCAACAAACTTTAAACCCTTGATTTCAAACTATGCTGGGGCTATATTCAGTTGCCCTCTGTCATATTCATGTCATTTACACTGTGCTAAATGTAAAATGAGAGTCACCATGTCTTTATTTGAAAAAATATGATTCCTAGTGCGCACAAACTTACTGAGTGCCCAGTGTAAGGGTGAAATTCCTGCAGTGGTTCAAGCTGCAAGAACTGCCGAATGACTAAAGAAACGTTATTGGCAAGATGGTAGAAAACTGCACATTTCTTGTCTTTAACCACCCACTGCCACTTATACCAACGACGGAAATAAGTGCAGTTACAATAGCTTAATATTTGTGGGAGAGCGTTGCTATAGATAGTGACGATATTGTATTGCAATATGTAGCACTTCAAAGTCAATACCAAATCAAAACTAGTTAGTACATTAGTTATAATTGAAAAGGTTTAATGACAAAATATGGTTATGGTTACACTTAAAATAGTTACAAAATATATGTATGAGATGATGATAACTTATATTATTAATTGTACCCAGCATATATGAAAAATGTTACCTGAGAGAGAGAGAGAGAGAGAGAGAGAGAGAGAGAGAGAGAGAGAGAGAGAGAGAGAGAGAGAGAGAGAGAGAGACAAAGACAAAGAAAAGAGGAGGCAAAAGGAGAGAGCCCCAAGAATAAGAAGAGAGCCCCCAAGAAAGGGATCCAGAGAAGAAGAGAGCCAGAGCATCAAAGAGCCAGAGCAACAGTTTCAATCTTGTTTTATCCTTTCCTTGACCATGTGACCAAAACCCAAATGTGAGACATTCAAACTGACCAATCAGATAATTACACTTCCACCACTGTACTAAAGGTGTGACAAGCCTAGATCACTATCAGCCCCTCTGTGCCTTAGCAACTCCAAATGGTCATTGTTTTAGAAAGAGGGGGTAGAAAAACAGTCAAGCAAATATCTTTGTTCATTTAAAATATCTTGGATTATTTTCAATCCTACACCAGTTAAAGGACAAGTTCGGTATTTTACACTTAAAGCCCTGTTTTCAGATCGTTTCTGATGAAATAGAACGGTTAGGATTGAAATTTGGACACATGCTGCTGGCCTGAGAATTTTAGGTTTTTGTGGTAGCCCCCCCCCCCCCCCCCACACCTCCACACCTCCACAATGGCTGCATAGGTGCACAGAACAATCCTTCCTAAAACGCATTAAACTTTCGTTTACAAAGACGTGAAACTCACCGAGTGGTCAGGGGTGTTCACTGATATGCTCACACAAAAATCGCTGCAAAAGATGCTTTCCAACAAGTTTTATAGTAGTTTTTGTCCAACTCCATTGACTTGTTTTGGATGTGCTGTGAGGTACGGTATTACTCCACTGGGCTGGAGTGTCTATTAGTCAAGCTCTCAACGGAAGAATGTACGGGTGTGAGGCGTTTAGAAAAATAGGTCCACAGTTTTACAACGAATGATAAAGCACCTGTTGGAAAGCATCTTTTGCAGCGATTTTTGTGTGAGCATATCAGTGAACACACCTGACCACTCGGTGAGTTTCATGTCTTTGTAAACGAAAGTTTAATGCGTTTTAGGAAGGATTGTTCCAGTGCACCTATGCAGCCATTGTGTGTGTGTGGGGGGGGGGGGGGCTACCACAGAAACCTAAAATTCTCAGGCCAGCAGCATGTGTCCAAATTTAAATCATAACCATTCTATTTCATCAGAAACGATCTGAAAACAGGGCTTGTCCTTTAATTACACTCTTTTTATTTACATTTTTTAAAGCAATTTCTTTTATATGTGAAAAATTCGGTAATAGCCTACAATTACAGAATCAAGAAGTTACAATATAAAATAAGGCTGTTTAATTTATAGATTTTTTTTTTTTTACTTTTTTAATTAATTTTCAGATTATTTATTTAAATATTAATTCATATCTTAGTATATCAGATTGGTATCGGTCGATGCCAGTCTGAATTTTCTTGATGAGAGTTCATCTTAAATTTGGGAAGATCACCGATTATGATCATGGATTGTGATTGTTTCTTATAAGATCGTGATATGAAATTTTTGTAAGATCCCCCACCCCTACTCTAACTGTTGTTTTTACATTCATTCTGATGATTTTTTACTTAAATGCTCATTTAGCTTAAGACACTCTGCAAAAACACTTAGGCTTTGCGCCTGTGCATTCACATTTTTCTGCTTAGAATGTCTGATCGCTATTTGTGAACAGCATCAAAAGTTAAAATTTCTCTCTTTTGATGAGTTACAGCATGTACATGCAATAATGTTATATATATATAGATGTCCTACCGTTTGTCAATATATACATTTTCATACCTCTACACAACTTGTTTGGAAAAACAAACATGTCATCAGCGTGTTCATTGTGCAGAGAAAGTGAGAATAGATGCCAAACATTAGCAGTTCCTCTTGAACCAACAAGTGAAAAAGGTTTTATTTAAAAAAAAAAAAAAAAAAACTTATGACATTATATTATTGCAAAATGTAAAAAAAAAAAAAAAAAACAACAACTTTTTTTCATTATTCACATTCATTATTATTGTTATGTCTCACCAGTGAATAAGACATGAGGTAATCTAAAAGCGTTGCACTTTCCTCCACCAACTCTGTCTCTCCTCCTGGCTCTTTGCAGAGGAGGCATGGCTTTGGAGACACTCTGAATATTTAAATATTTATTGTTTTAATGCTTAGTTACTGTAGTGCATCATATGCTATATTCCCCATACATTTTAATTTTCTAATATTTCTTACAGAGAGTGTCCAGAGGACTTCAAAGAAGACGGAGGCAAACATTGGAGCGGTTGTTGCCTTATGTTTAAAATATGCCCCAGACAGGGTGGGCGGAGGTGGCAGGAAAAAGAATTGTACAATTTTAGAATAAGGATAATGTTAAATATAAATGGTTATTGTTGAAATCCTTCTGTTAAAATAATGTAAATAAAATAAAATAAAATAAAAGGTTATTTTATAATCCATTTAATTTCTTTGTCATTTATCTAATAAACAGCATTTGTGGATTCCAGTTTCACTAAGATTTTTAAGTTACTTTTCTGTTTGCTCTTGTCTTAAGATAAATACTTTTGGGTTGTCTTGACCTTGAAATCTTGACCTCTGTTCGATCTTGTTGTTACATGAAGTTTCTTTGTATGTTGATTTTTATTTTACAACGGAAACCTGGCTTTGCTAAAAGTTCGATGTCATGCCAACAAAATAACCATATATTTCTTTAAGTTGGAATTTGACAGCTGATGTTGTGTTTTGAATGATATTTGGCCCAGTTTGATGTCTAGCTTAACATTGGGTTCTGACGTCAAACTGATTTCCATTTTCAACCAAAATGCAACATCCAACATGGGAGGTTTACCCAACATCGAGTTGACGTTATAACCCAACGTCAGACTGACGTTTACTTTCAATGTTGGACAGACATTGCATTTTGGTTGAAAATGATAATCGGGTTGACATCATAACCCAACGTCAGTCTGACGTCTAAATCAGACGTTGCATTTTGGTTGAAAATGAAAATCGGGTTGACGTCATAACCCAACGTCAGTCTGACGTCAATATCCAACGTTGGAAAGACGTTGCATTTTGATTGAAAATGAAAATCGGGTTGACGTCATAACCCAACGTCAGTCTGACGTAAATATCCAACGTAGGAAAGACGTTGCATTTTGGTTGAAAATGAAAATCGGGTTGACGTCATAATCAAACGTCAGAATGACGTCAACTTCCAACGTAGGAAAGACGTTGCATTTTAGTTGGATATGAAAATCGGGTTGACGTCATAACCAAATGTCAGAATGACGTCAATATCCAACGTAGGAAAGACGTTGCAATTTAGTTGGATATGAAAATCGGGTTGACGTCATAACCAAACGTCAGTATGGCGTCAACTTCCAACGTAGGAAAGACGTTGCATTTTAGTTGGATATGAAAATCAGGTTGACGTCATAACCAAACGTCAGTATGACGTCAATATCCAACGTAGGAAAGACGTTGGATATTGACTTCAGACTGACATTGGGTTTTGACGTCAACCCGATTTTCATATCCAACTAAAATCAAACGTCTGTCCAACGTTGGAGTCCAACGTCAAAATAATGTTGAACTGACGTCCGGTGCCTGCTGGGATCTCAGATCATTATTTAATCTCATGTATACTTAATTTAGACAAGGTTGCAAAGCCGACTCTGTTATAAATATAGAACTATCACTTCTGCTACTAAAGATTGCTTTATTAATAATCTTCCTAATCAGTTTCATCACGTCAGCATCCCGGATAGCTTAGAAGAACTCGATATTGCGACAGAAACTTTTAACACTCTCTTTTCCAGCACTTTAGACACAGTTGCTCCATTGCGCTTAAAGAAGATTAAGGGTTTTAACGGTTCACAAAATTCACGGTTCGGTTCGATGCGATACACTGGTGTCGCGGTTCGGTACGTTTTCGATACAGCAAAAAAAAAAGACATGCCAGAGAAATTTCCTTGATTTTACATTTTTTATACATTTTTATTAAAACTAACATCAAAGTACACAGCAAAATCCCCAGTGTTAAATTAACACTCCTCAGTGTACATATGTATCCACACTACAGAGTGTTAAAATTAACACTGAAGCAGAGTTGAAGTTAATGAGATAATTAAGTGATTAATTAAGTGATGATTGGCCATTAGTGGTGACACCTGATGTTAATAAGCAGAATCATTGAAGGAACGAGAAAAAACAATAACAGAAAAACGAGAAACACAAGAACTACAACTGACTTCGAGTCATTACACATTGCACTTATTATTACCAGTTTGACTTTATTTCTGTCACACATCTACAAAAGTTCTTGAGATTCAACAGAAGTTTAGACGGTAATGGTTTATATAATTTTTCATTTAACCATTTTTTTCGTCGCCATTATGATGGTCAGTGTTTGCTTTAGTTGGGCTCTTGACCCTTTACATTTTTTAATGTTAGTTTTTCTCTGACTGTTCCAACATTGTGTTTATAAAGCACATTTGTTACTGCAAGAGAAAACACGACCTGCTCACAGTATCTTATGATGATAATGACATTATCATCATGTAGTGACCTGATTCACTGATGTAATTCAGAGTCTAGATCTTCGACTATATGCGTGATGTCTCATTTTAGTATTGGTGATTGTAGCTCTGAGATTCCACAGTTTGAGATCCAACAGCAATATGAACAATTTCGAAAATACTTTGTGCACAGAAGCTATTGTGTTTAAACACACAGACATCAAGAATCAGCATATGAATCTCAACAATGGTGACAATAAACAAACTAGTGACGAACAGATCAACTCTGAACATCACAAAACTAAAGTCATAATAAAACAATAGCAAAATAAAAGCAAACAATGAAAAAACAATGAAAATTACAGGACAATTCAGCTGCATAATTTATTCATGCTGCAATGCATGATGTGAGCCATTGATTGATTGATGCATTTATATAATTAGTTTATAATGCTGGGTGAAATCATTGAAACATAACCAGGGCTGCATTTCCAAAAGCATCTTAAGCCTAACTTGATTGCAGACCAACTACATCAAATGGTCTATTCGATCAAATTAGGCTTGCAATGCTTTCAGGAAACACAGTCAAAGTCATAGTTTATCTTGCCACAACAAATGTGCTTTATAAACACAGAGTTGGAGCAACCAGAGAAATACTACACTCTAAAAAGAGATGTGTTAAAAATTACACATGTTGTGTCAGTTTTAACACATGTAGTGAGTGTGCTCAGGGACAACACATGTTGTGTCAAATTTAACACAATAAATGTGTAAGTCATTTTAACACACAAATTGTGTCATTTTAAAAAATAAAGCGAAAGGGCCAGATGCAAAAATATTAACCGTTTAATCAATAGTCGAGTACAGAATGCATGTGCACACAAAGTACAACACAATGTTTCAAGCTCAATGACTGGACACACTCACTGTACTGGACATTATTCAGTTATTCATGCTTCAACCCCTAATTGATAATGCTGCTTTTGACAAAAGTTCATGAAGAAATAAAGGTTAACCGAGTTTGCACTTTGAATTTTATTCAAATGTAGCAACTGACAAAATATATGTATATAAATAACTTGTATTTCCACTGGCCTGTTTGTTTGAGAACATAGCAAACACTGCATACCATTCACAGTGATGGTGAGTGTCGGTGCTCAAAATGATGAGTTGAAAACAACACAACCTGTAAAAAGAGATGTTAAAAATGACATGTTGTGTCAGTTTTAACACATGTAGTGTGTGTGCTCAGGGACAACACATGTTGTGTAGATTTTAACACATGTTGTGTAGATTTTAACACATATTGTGTCAGTTTTAACACATGTAGTGAGTGTGCTCAGGGACAACACATGTTGTGTCAAATTTAACACACAACCTGTGTCAATTCTTAACACATCTCTGTGTTTATAAGGACTACACATTTTGTGTTACCTTTAACACAACTAATGTGTTATTCCTCTTACACAGAAGTGTGTTGAAACCTTTTACACACTAATGTGTTATAGTTACACAACTTGTGTCAGATATGTGTCACATGTGACTGTAGTCGGTGTGTATTTGCCAGAGTTACTTCCTGTGTTTTTACAACTGAGTGTTTGGACGAACACTGAAACGTATTGTTAACTTGTGTTTCTGGAGTCCAGTGACGTTTAATAAAGAGTTTGTTTGAACATTTGGATGTTTTAGACATCATGAATCTACATAGACAAGCTCTTATTGAGAATTAACTGAGGTTTAGATGTTGATGTTTCATTGAACGTTTTATTTGAAGTCACCAGAATCGTGATTAATGGCTCCTTTATTTGAGCTCTTGACCCTTTATTCTTCTTTTAGTCTTTCTCTTGCTGTAACTGTATTTTAATAAAATACATTTGTTATGGTGAGAGAAAATATGATCAGATGTTTCTTGATGATGTCATAATCAACAAGTGCTGATCTGATCAGGTTTATGAGTAAATGGATGGTGTGCATTTAGTTTATTTATGTGCTGTTAGTTATAACAATCTTGTGACACTACATCATGCTATCCAGCAGAGCAGAATAATAAAATAAATGTTTTCTGAAAATTTTAATCTGCAGCAGAAACTAGTCAAACACAGACATCAAGAATCAGCGTATGAATCTCAACAATGGTGACAAACGAAAAGCTTCATGCCGCAATGCATGCTGGGAGTCATGGATGAGATTTGCACTATGGTGGCACCCAGCATGCATTGCTGCATGAAGCATTTTGTTTGTCACCATTGTTGAGATTCATACGCTGATTCTTGATGTCTGTTTGATACCTTTGACTGTAAGATTCTGTACGAACTGTGTATTTATTAATTAATTTTGAGCCAATTGCATTATGCTAATCTATTATGTATTACACTCATCTTTCAAATATTAAACTCTTTCTGAGCTTCAGCTGAACAATTTTACATGTTCATGATGATAATATTATCATCGAAGCATATTTTTCTCATGATTATTTCTGCTGTTTCAAATGTGCAAATTAAATACACATTTACAACAATCAGAGAAACTAATGTTAAAGAGTCAAGGGTCAAGAGCTCAAATAAAGCTGACACTAATCACGATTCTGGTGACTTTAAATGAAACATTCAATGAATCATCAACACCAAAACCTGGTAATTCTCAATAAGAGCTTCTGTAGAGTCTGACAGAAATAAAGTTAATCTGGTTATTAATAACAAGTGAAAGCAGCATTTGAAAAAGACATTGAAAAAGAGGCATGATGTGATTGGCTGCAAAAAAAACAACCGTTAATCTTTAAGTTTTCATGAATTAAGATTTAATTTATTTATTTGAATATATTGCTTTATTTATTTTAGAGCATTTTATGGGATACCAAATAAAATATACCTATATTTTTTTTTTCATAAAAACTGCCCTCCACCCAGTGCTATTCTATCCAGAGTTACATTGTAACACACATTGTGTCAAAATGCCATCAACACATCTTGTGTGTTGTTTTTTTAACACATCTCTTTTTAGAGTGTTTCCAGTGTTACATTTTAACACACATTGTGTGTTAAAAATCTACACAACATGTGTCAAAATGCCATCAACACATCTTGTGTGTTGTTTTTTAACACATCTCTTTTTAGAGTGTAATGTTAAAAAGTAAAGGGTCAAGAGCCCAACTAAAGCAAACACTGACCACCATAATGGTGACTTGAAACGAAAAATTCTACAAAATATTACTGTCTAAACTTCTGTTGAATCTCAAGAACTGTTGTAGATGTGTGACAGAAATAAAGTCAAACTAGTAATAATAAGCGCAATAATGTGTAATGGCTCGAAGTCAGTTGGTGTTTCTCTTTTTTCTGTTATTGTTTTTTCTCTTTCCGTCAATGATTTTGCTTATTAACATCAGGTGTCACCACTAATGGCCAATCATCACTAAATGAATCACTTAATTATCTCAATAACTTTTAACTTAATTATTTCATTCATTAACTTAATTTTAACACTCTGTAGTGTGGACACATATGTACACTGAGGAGTGTTCATTTAACACTGGGAATTTTGCTGTGTATGATAATTTTTTCCCTTTGAGCAATGATGGAGCTATACTTGACTCTTCTTAGGAGCATATAAAACAAAAACAGCTCATTATTAAAAGAAAGAAATGTAATATTGTAGTAGGCTAGTTATAAACAAAGGTTTATTTTATTTCAGATTAACATTTGAGGGCAGCAATTTTATTCATAATGTCGAAATAAAACCGACGTTACTTGAAAGCACAATGTTTCTTCCTGGTTTCCGCGTCAGTGCTTTTTGATCTGTTAATAATGGAGAAATGTGAATGCTTCTCACTAGATCTCACAGTGATGATATTATTTCAGTGGCGAATTCAAATGCTTTCTTTACTGGATCTCTTAGCGCTGTTTAGTAACAGTGTCACTTGATCAAGATCGGCTCGTGCTGCATTGGTCCCATAGGCAGTATAAGAAATGGACACAGCGACCCCACTGGATTCAACGGAGAAACGTGAAGTCAATTTGAAGCACTGACTTCCTGGGGGTCGAGCGTACTGCACAGACTCAAACTGAGCTTGACGACGTAGATGTGACGTGAGCAACCCGTCTGTCTTCTAGTAGCTGTGCCAAGAGAAATCTGAATCATTCCCTTGCGAAACTTGCAGAGACGGAGAGTGTGAGTAGGAGCTGTCCATGAGCTAGGAGCAGGAGAAACTTTTGCTAAGTATTCTGATTAATTATTTTGTCATTTTGCATCCATGTCCCCCGATTGCCCGTGAGCTTCTCCTCCTGTCCATATACGGTAAGTTGTAAAGAACTACAACTGACTTCCAGCCACAGCAAAATCAACTGGAGATAAAATAAGACATTAAATATCTCAAGATCTCAGCAGAGGAGGATTAAACAACTCCACGAACAGCATTACCAGCTTCACTTATTATTAACCACTTTGACTTTATTACTGCCATTAGTCTACAGAAGAATTAACAAAGGTTTAGAAGTTGATGATTTGAGTTTCATTTAACCCTCTGAGGTCTGAGCTGTTTTCTGGGCCCTGGAGGTGTTCTGACATGCTCTGACATTTCTGGTTATTTCTGTTACTTGTGACATTTTCATGGATAAAGTCTAATTACACTGTATTCAGCACAAACTCTGCTACAATAATATATCAACAGCATGTATGTAAAAGTTTGTAGTTTTGAGATAATGACATTTATGCGTGGTTTGTGAAAATACAAAAAAAAATTCTCACTGAAATAAGGCCATGAAACCCATACTGATTATTTCTTCACAATACTTTTGAAAATTGTATCACGTAGCCTAGAATATTTGCTCCAAAACAATGTGAAAATCACCCTGACTGCTCATTCAGAGAAGACAATATATTGATTTAAAAATGTTACGACGTGTTTTGTGTTAGAAAGCCTTATGCGGCAGCTCATTAATATGTAAGCTTTTCTCACCTGAGAAAGACAAAGAACCTCCCCAACGGCCCTATTAGGAGCTATCCTAATATAGCTCCTAATAGCCCTGTCATTCTGAGCAACCTTGCACAATACTGTAAATGAGGAGATTTAAAAAAGAATGGCTTTTAAATTGTTTGGATTTATTTACAACACAACATAACCCAAAAGATACACAACAAATGCCCCAAAAAAAACACTTCAAAGACAGACCTTTGTGCCATTCCTAAAAACATTGTAGGCTACATACCTTTAATTTCCAAGGTGTTTGATTTTCACTTTACCATGTTCATGTTCCAGAGACTCATGTGAATGTTGAAGTCGGCAGGACTCAGTGGCATCTGGGCCCTGAAAAAAATGAACATACTGATATCAAGAGAAAGGCCTGCACGATTTTGGAAATAAATATTAGATTTTTCTGGTTAAAATTGCTTTTTAAAGTTCACAAAATACACACACACACACACACACACACACACACACACACAAATGTTTCCAACAATATATAATATAATGAACACAAGGTTTGTTGTGCCTTGTAGGCATAAGCTATGCGCAGTGCTGGGTAAAATAATAATAACAATAGATAGCAGTATAAATCTTCCAAAATATTTCAGTAACAACCAAGCTAGAGAAAAATATATTGATTATCATGTTACTTCAAATGTTTCCATTCGTTATGATGATATGAAATGAGATAATAGTAAAAACATGAAGCCGTTTGGTGCGTTTTGCTTTTCAAATGTTCAAATGATACATTCAAACGCGATCGCGCTGCAAAATCTGATACATTCAAACGCGATCGCGCTCAAATATAAAACATTATGGTTACCATACATATCTACGTTTGACCAGGGGCTCGTTCTTCGTACGTCGCTAACTCAGTTAGCTGGATTTGATTGTTGACGATTTGGCTTGATCTTGGATTGTTTGGTTCTTCGACGCTCATCCTGGACTTGCTGTCATAGCAACAGGTGCGCAATCTTAAACCTGCTCGGGAGCAGGCTTATTTCATGTAAACAGGATTAGATCCCGGCTTTATAAGCGGAGCTGATACGGGAAGTCCAGCGCAGCGCGATAGTGCACTTTCTGAGATTTTTTTTTTTTTTCTCGTGACTCGTGAGATTGTCGTTTACATTATTAATTTGTTGGAAACGCACATTTATTTTCGACTTGTCGGAGTCGGGCTTTAACTACAGCATAAACTGTACCCTAAGATTATTTGCGAGTGGCTCTTTCCTTTACACTATTGGAGATGCGGAGAACTTGATGGAAAGTGCTGTCTGTTAACCTGGCGCTTTTAGGTTTAAAAAACAGTTTTAGGTTTTTTTGTGGCATTTCCAAGCCACTGAAGACCCAATGTTGTAAAGCAGTTTTTTTTTAAAGCAGTTTTTTTATGCTATAATATTTTTTTCTATGAGGATCATGCAATCATGACCATGCTGATTACAGTAGCCTATATGCCACTCAGGCTTAAAGGGATATACTCCACTTTAAAAATCTGTCATCATATAGCCTACTCACCCTCATGTTGTTTCAAACCTGTATGAATTTCTTTCTTCTGCTGAACAGGAAGGAAGATATTTAGAAGAATGTCAGTAACCAGACAGTTTCTGGTTTCATTGACTTCCATAGTAGGAAAAAATATATACTATGGAAGTCAATGAGACCAGAAACTGTCTGGTTACTGATATTCTTCTAAATATCTTCCTTTGTTCAGCAGAAGAAAGAAATTCATAAAGGATTGAAACAACATGAGGGTATATGATGACAGAATTTTCATTTTAAAGTGGAGGCTGCCATCAAGGCCTCAATGAAGGGGATTATGTGAACAGAAAGGGGGTTCACAATGTAAATGTGCAGCCCAGTTACTATTGTGATTCTTAATATTCCAGATTATATCAAATAAAAAAAGGCATTTGACTAAAATCTTTCATATCACAATTGTGAAAGAAAAATGGCCAGGATCTGTGCATGACTTAAGAATTTTCAGAGATTCACATTTATGCACATTATTTGAAAGTGGTAAGGAAAGTTCCACAATTAAATATCAAGCTCACTGTATTACATACACTTATGCTGATCCTATTAGAACTGCATTTTTTCATAGGTGATTATGACATGTTCCTGCAGACAGGTGTTTTATGACCCCATTCCCTGACCCAAACCAATGCAGCTCTAGCCAGGACAAGGGCACACAATGAAATGAACTTTGGCTAAAGGGAGGATTTCAGTGTCTGAAGAAGTCTGAGGGTTGCACACCTGCAGGGCCTGTGACATTGCTGCATGTGCCATATTAAAAAAACACTTTTCATTAAATGTTTAATAAAAGACACATATGCTTAGTTCCTTGAGTTTTATTTCAATTGTTCTTTGTAAAGAAAAGCCAGTGATCAAGTGCCTGCAACAACAGATATTAGACACATGCCTCATGCAACAAATAAAAAGGAAAAGTTGTCTATCCACTGCCCACCTGTAGGCCTATGTCTCCTCTGTCTGGGCAGACTCTTCTGTAGGCCTTTCTGTAGATGTGGAATCCTGCTACTTATATTGCAGCCATAAAGCATACAAGTATAAATTAAGTAAAGTTATTTATGCACTTGCAGGTAGGCTAGTTCCTCCATATGACAGTTATCTGAGAGGGTTTATTCACTGTCCAGTGCAATGGAAACAAATGGACATTACAAAGTCTTATACTTTCTTTCCTTTGGAAAGTTATAAAATGTCCACTTACTGCACATATTTCAGCCACTATACTTTCTTGGGAACAGATACAAGTGTTGGTGTATCATGTAAAAGTGCACAAAAGAGGAAAACACAATGTCATTACAATGAACTACACTCGGGAAAAATGTGATCAATAACTCATGGCAAAATATTTTTACATAAACATAAGTTTATCAGTTTTCACTTTCACAAGTCAAAGCAATTCATCATTACTCAAAATTTAACAGTTGAAATGACTATACGGCCTTAATTTAATGCAGCAAAAATTATTTTACAGTGTAAGACTAAGATCTTTTCTTTTTTTCTCAGCCTTTTTCTTGGTTGCTTTTATAAACAGACAACCATTTATTTAACAGTGCCTTTTATAAAAGAGACTATAATATAACTAAAAATTTCCATAATGTAGAATATTTTTGTACTTCACTTTTATTGTTCCCATGTTCTAGTGTGGTGACTCTGACATTACAATGAACAAAGTAATTATGCAATTATTAAAATACAAAAATATAGGTGATATTAAGTAATAAAAACATCTATGGCCACTTCTAACGGATTTCAATTGTCTGCTACTTTTTGCCAGCCCTCTCTCCTGGCTTTTGCAGACTTTGAGGTGTTCCCTGGCGTTTTGATTAAACATTAAAATTCCGAATAAACTTCGACTATTAGTTCTTGCTCTGCTGAGGAGAAAAACTGAGCGCGCTCTTTGGCCACGCTGAGCAGCCAATAGCAGCGTTGCTGATCAATGTTTCTACTATCGATACATATCCCCTTTTAAACCAGCGCATGAACGCGCAATTATCTCAGATAACTCAATCCAGCTATACTAATCATAAACAACAGGTGAGTTCGAAGAACCCAATTAGCCGGATCATGATTAGCACGATGATATCATCTTGGATGTGTCATTTGATCTCGGATGTAATAAGCAACGTACGAAGAACGAGCCCCAGATATCCACAAACACAGGCTTAACAGTAAACACGGGTCTAAATATTATAATATTCCCCATATATCTAGCAACAGTTCAACTGCAATGTGACATTTATGCAACAATAACAAACTAATATGTAAAAAAAAATTCTTACCTTAAATCTTTCTTGTCTACAAATCGCGTTCTTCTTCTTCTGAGGTAGCCTAAATCCAATGTAAGCTCTGGCGCGTCTTTCAAACACAGTAAGGAGTAAGTTACGAAGTCTCTGCTTCTTTGTTTTGAGGTGATGAGGGCGTTTTACAGGTCTGCGTTTCTCCGCATGGATCATTTGCATGTCAATCGCTCGTGCGCTCGTAGGCGTGTTCAAATAAAATTTAATGAGGACGCGTTTGAGAAACTGTACATGCCGCTGCTTTCGTATGGATTACTTAAAAATTGAATATTTGTTTTTTATATTATTTACATACTTTAAAAATAGAGATTCCAAGCGTTGTATAGACATGCGTTTCAAGTCTGTGTGACAAACATTCGCTGAGTTACAGGTCATTTTCTGTCGCGTTTCAGAATGAGTTTCACATTGAGAGAGACGGCAGAACGCGCATCATGTTTATTTTCTTTGTTTTACGGAAAACACAACATTTTGTTTTTATTATGAGTGTACACAAATAAAAGACGAGATTTAACAGCTTTGAATGATGTACAACACAAGTATGTAAAATCAAAATCAACAGAGTATTTTGCACTGATAAAAAAAAAAAACGAGTAGATCACGCCGGCGTGATTGCCGACCTCAGGGGGTTAAGGTCACCATGATGGAGATCAGCGTTTGCTTTAGTTTGGCTCTTGACCCTTGACTTTTGCACTTAAGATTTTCTCTGGCTGCTATAATTGAGTGTTTATAAAACATATTAGTTATGGTACAAAAGACAAAGAAAAGTCTGATCGGATGTTGATGGTGAAGGATTGTTGATGACAATCATCATTTAGTGACTTGATTCACTGATTTCATTCAGAGTCTGATCTCTGATTAAAAGGGCAACATATTAGTTTAACTCAAAACTGTGATTCTACAGCATAAGAGCTAGCCATGTTGTGACCATCAGATAATATGAAGGATTTTACAAATAGTTGTGCACAAAAAGTTTCACAGAAAAGGTATTGCATTACTAAGACTCACACAGACATCAAGAATCAGCATATGAATCTCAACAATGGTGACCATTAAAAAATTATGCATGCTGGGTACTAGCATAATACAAAACTTATCCATGGCTCCCAGCATGCATTGCGGCATAAATCATTTTTTAATGGTCACCATTGTTGAGATTCATATGCTGATTCTTGATTACTGTGTAAGTCAGCATGATACCATAGAGGTTTTTAAAATCTGTTAATCACAACAATGGGCCTTACAGCATAATCAGTTCTATTATAATGAGTAATACAAGTAATACATCACCTGTCTCATCAGAGATTAGGCTCTGGAAAAGATCAGAGAATCAAGTCACTAAATGATGATTTTTATTATCTTAAAACAACCACATGCTCATATTTTCTTTTGGTGTATGTGTCATAACACATGTGTTTTATAAACACTCAGTTACAGCAGCCAGAGGAAAAACTGGTGTTATAAAGTCAAGGGTCAAGAGCCCATCTAAAGCAAACACTGATCACTATCATGGTGTCTTTAAATGAAACTCAAATCATTATCATCTAACCATCTGTTCATTCTCAATAACAACTTCTGTAGACGCATGACAAAAGTCAAACTGTTTGGTAATAAGTGAAGCTGGTAATGCTGTTTGTGTAGTGGTTTAATCCTCCTCTGCTGAGATCTTTAGAGATTTAAACGTCTTTTATCTTGAGTTGATTTCATCTAAGGCTGTGGCTGGAAGTCAGTTGTAGTTCTTGTGTTTCTCTTTCCTTCATTGATTCGGCTTGTTAACAGCAGGTGTTAATCACTAATGCTCAATAATCACTTAATTAATCACTTAATTTATTGACTGCAATGTATATCTACTTTTAGTAAACTCAACTGAAATAAGTTCAGAGTACTCATAACTATTGTTTTTATAAACTTAATTGAATTGAGGCAGTCGGTTTCCTCAAATGAAATGAGTAAGCTTAACTTGTTGGGTTTTACAGTGTAGACAATTAAAGTAGTGTACTGTAAAATGGGTCCTTACAAAAAGAAACGGCTTTCTGACCTTCACAAACAAAAATATATTTTTGCAAGATTGACAAATTTATAACTTTACAACTCTGAATGTAAATTAATTTATTTCCCTTCACCATGCACACATGAAACATTTTTTTTTTTTTTTTTGCCAACATTTACTTACAAATATTTCAGTATATCAATATTCTGAAGAATCTGTAAAAATATGCTTTTCACCCTCCACCAAAAAATCCTGTGTTTACAAAAGACTAAATAACATTTAACAGCTTTACATCAATAATATTAACAGCTATAAAATAAGACACTCGTATTACATGTTTTTCTATCATTCAATTTGAATTATGAATTTAAAATTCCCAAAACATTCACTCTGTTATATAAAAAATACGTATAATAATGGCACTTTTTATTTCCTGATCGTGATTGCTGTAGTCCTCAGTGTTGTTTGACACAGCAAAGACATCTGAAGAACTTCCTGAACTGCTGTCTGACCTGGACAAGAATGAGACGAGAGGAGCTGAGTGACTTCATGACATCCATTTAACCTCTGAAACTCATCAACCACAGTGGAATTTCCAGTAACACTTAACATTCAGTTGTAAGTCATTTTTAAGTGGTTAGTTAATGATGAACTAATCAGTAACACTTTAGAATACTGTTCCTTCATTAATGAATAATTACACAGGAACAAACGAGTAACGAATTATTAACATTCTAGTAACTACTATTAACTAACAAGAAACTATGATTAACAAATTAGTAAGTAATAGCGCTCAGATGAATGTAGTAGTTCACTATTAGCTAATCAAGAACTACACAGCAAAATCCCCAGAGTTAAATCAACACTGCTCAGAGCACATATGGTCCCACTCTACATGGTGTTAAAGTAACACTGAAGCAGTGTTAAAGTTAATGAGATAATTAAGTGATTAATTGAGTAATGATTGAGCATTATTGAAGACACCTGATGGTAACAAGCAGAATCACTGAAGGAGAAAATCTCAAATTGTAAGCCACCATTATGGTGATCATTGTTTGCTTTAGTTGGGCTATTGACCCTTATATGTTTACTTTAAATTTTGCTTGTCTGCTGTTATTGATTTATAACAGTCAGATGAACAAAGAGACAATGTGATCTGATGGTGTTCTAAATCATAATTCTAAATCATCACTAAATTAATCACTTAATTATCTCATTAACTTTAACACTGCTTCAGTGTTACTTTAACACCATGTAGAGTGGGACCATATGTGCTCTGAGCAGTGTTGATTTAACACTGAGGATTTTACTGTGTATATATATATACATACACTCTCAGAAAATAAAGTACATAATTGTACCTTTAGGGGTACAATGGCTTGTCACTGGGGCTGTACCCTCAAGGGTACAATATTGTACCCTTGGCATAGGGTACATATTTGTACCCTTGTGATTTGTACCTTAAGAGACCAGTCTTGTACCTGTCGTGACAATTTTGTACCTTTATTTAACAGTACAAAAATGGACCCTTCAAAAATTGTACAAAATTGGCTTTGACAGGGTAAAATCGTTGACTATAATGATATGTATATATTACACACACGCTGAATTAAAATCAGAGTTTGTTAAATCCATTTCATTTTCACATTTTCCAACATTTCATTTTAAACTCAATGTCTAACTGTGACATATAAATTAGTATCATCTGAGTAAGTGTCATTTGCCTGAAAGTCCATTTTATCTCCTTTCATCTCGACGACGGTTACTTCTATGTCTGCTTCTGATATTTTCTGAAGGACCTCCTCGGTTGAACCATGAGTAACCGTGCTATGACTTCTTCTCCACCGATGGCCAAAAGAAAGAAAGACAGCGAACTGGACGTTCTTTTAAATTGATATTCAAGCAGCCAATCAGGGCTGGCTCTACATACACGCTCAGAAAATAAAGTACATAATTGTACCTTTAGGGGTACAATGGCTTGTCACTGGGGCTGTACCCTCAAGGGTACAATATTGTACCTTAACATTTAAAAGAAACGGTACATATACCGTGTATATGTACCTTTTAATGCTTTTTGACCCTCAAAAAGGTACATATATGTACCTTGAGGTCCAACAGCAAAAACTCCAGTGTTAATTGAACTCCCCTGGGAGTTTATATGACTCCAGACTCAAGAGTGTTAAAGTGTTAAAATATGAGTGTTAAATTAACACTCAAGAGTGTTAAAGTTAATGAGATAATTAAGTGATTCATTGAGTGATGATTGACCATTATTGAAGACACCTGATGTTAACAAGCAGAATCACCAAAGGAGAAAATATTATTTTTTAAGACATCGTTATGGAGATCAGTGTTTGCTTTAGTTGGGCTCTTGACCCTTAAATCATTAACTTTAGATTTTGTTTGGCTGTTGTATCTGAGTTATAACTGCCAGATGAACAAAGATAAAAGTTGATTAGGTGGTGTTGGTTATGTTTAGACATAATCATAATTTGCCTGAATCACTGAACTCATTTAAAGTCTAATCTCAGACTTAAATGTATATTGTTGATTACAGCAGCCTGTGATTCTACAGCTAATGGTTTTCAGCATTTTCAATATAATCCAAAATATTTTTTTAAAGTTGTTCTGATCAAAAGACTTTGAATATTACTTTATGTATACACACAGACATCAAGAATCAGCCTGTGAATCTCAACAATGGTGACAACAATAAACATGTTGCAGTGCATTCTGGGTGCCACCAATCAAAACTCATTCATGGCTCCCATCATGCATTGTGGTATGAATAAATTATGATCTGAATTGTTTTACTAATTTCCTTTCCCTAATTGAATATTCTGTTTGTCACCATTGTTGAGATTCATACACTGATTCTTGATGTCTGTGTGTGCCTAAAATAAATATTTGTTTTATCAGAACAACTTTTAAGAAATACTTTAGATTATTTTGAATAGTCTGGATGTTATGCTGTAGAATCACAGTGATGCTGTAATTAACAATATACATTTAAGTCAGAGATTAGACTTTAAATGAGTTCAGTGATTCAGGTCAAATTATGATTATGTCAAAACATAACCAACACCACCTGATCAACTTTTCTCTTTGTTTATCTGGCAGTTATAACTCAGATACAACAGCCAAACAAAAACTAAAGTTAATGATTTAAGGGTCAAGAGCCCAACTAAAGCAACCATTGATCGCTATAACGCTGGCTTACAATTTGAGATTTTCTCCTTCAGTGATTCTGCTTGTTATCATCAGGTGTCTTCAATAATGCTCAATCATCACTCAATTAATCACTTAATTGTCTCATTAACTTTAACACTGCTTCAGTGTTACTTTAACACCATGTAGAGTGGGACCATATGTGCTCTGAGCAGTGTTAATTTAACACTGGGGAATTTACTGTGTAACAGATTAAACAACTGCCTCTGACATTTCTTTATAAAAGTCATGGATTGCCTATAATAAGAAAACAACTGTAATAAACAACTGTAATAGTCTTTCATGGAATATGGTGGTAAATTAAGTGATATCTGACCTCATTATTGAGGACACAATAGACCAGGAAGATGAAGGTTCCCTGCTGGGAGTTCAAGATCAGGAAGAGGATCTCCAGCTCCTTCCTGCCATTAGTGAAGAAACCCAGAATCCAGGAGCAACCAAGAATCACAAACTGAGCCAGTGTTTTAAATACCATAATCCTGTAGAGAAAGAGTTAAAGTGTCTTTATTGACTACTTTTTTTTCTATGGAGTGTTTGAATCTGAATGTTTGTTACTTGGTTTGTTTCATCTGTGAAACTTCAGCGTTCAGATTTTTGAGAGTTGAGTTCAGATTGATGATGATGTTGATGAAGAGAATCATGTTTAACTGAAAAGTAGAAAAATAATAAATAATCACCTTGATTTCCCTTTAATATAAATTACAATCATGAGAAATAAGAAATGTGCTTACTGCTAGTATGACACAAACAGGACCCAGAAAACTCCAGATAAAACCTTTATCAATTTTAATCCAGCAACTGTTTAGAGGAAACATAATATAAAAACTGAATGAATGTGTCAAAAATACTATGTCTGGTGTTGACTTTTTTAGTCTTTTTAAACTTGTGTTTTTACAGTGTGTAAACATTTTTTTTTTATCAGATAAGAAATGTCACAAAAGCCCCAAGCTGCTTTAATTCCCTCTAATCAAATGAACTTAAAAACACAACAACAATAACTCACTCTTTACTGCCGTATCCTTCAGGAAGCAGCCCGACAGACACGGCCACCACAACCAGAGCAATCGTATATCCAATCACACACAGGAATCCACTGCTAAGCACCTCCCTCTTTTTGGAGCTGATCTGTGATAGGTTCTTCACACAGATGAAGAGCAGCACAGCTTCAATGAACATCCACACAAAGCCGGAGAGAAAGAGGAAGTGCAGCACACCTGATATCACGGCACACAACACCTGGAGATCATGAGAGACGGTTATGATGATTCTCAGTGAGACTGTGCTGAGCTGTAGGGCTCCTTCATCATTCTCACCTGATGAGGGCGTATGAGGCTCAGGAACTGTTGTGTGAGCAGGAACAGAAGGTGAGCCAACAGCAGACTCACACAGAGGTTGATTCGAGCCACATTATTCACTCCAGGACTCCACTGACAAAGAGCAAAGGTCAACAGGGCCAAACTGAAGAACACCAGCCCCACGATCACACACACCAAATTCAACAGGTCCAGCAGTGAGTCGCTCTGAGAAAACATGTCAGAGTACATGAGTGCCAAATCTGTGCTTCAATGCTCACTATAAATGCTCTCGTACCTCTGGTGGGCGGCTGGTTTGCATGATGAGAGCGAATGTGGACAGATGAACACAGGAACACACAGTGTAGTTGCTGTTGGTCTCTAAAACAGAACAACCGTCTACAATCCACTCGCTGATATCCCAGTACACACAGGACAGAGAACCGTTGGGGTCAAACTCCTGCAAGAAGAAGAAAGAACATGCAGAAAATATAACAACAGTGAATATTAGATGTTTTCAGATGTTCATCAGTTCTCAGGTTGGACAAAAACACATTTCAGTCTCTCACTCTGATGTGTTTGAGGGTGAAGTTGACTGGTTTGGTGAGTTTAGTGTTGGTGGTTTTGGGAAGAGTAGCTGAGATCACAGTGGACATCATGGTTTTAATCGTGTCATTTGATGTGTTGAAGAAGCCTGGCTTCAGTAGATTCTCCATTGTGTTATAACTCATGAAAGCCACAGCAGCTGATCCTGTGTGACAGACACAGAAGCTTACATACAATACTACAAAAAGAAATAATTATAATAAGCAAATGTGGCTTAGTGGTAACCCACATAGCAACATTTTGACGTCCCAGATCCGGCCCACATCTGGCACACATGTGGAAAACTGATCTGGCCCACATCGCGTGGAATGACGGCCCTTGGGCGGCTCACTCCTATTTGCCAGATCTGGGCCACAAGCAGGCCATAGCAATGCCACATGTCAGCCAAGAGTAAAGAAATAAACCAGAATTGAACATTATCTGAGCCACAAAATCTGTGTATATTAAATATGGAGTCATCTCAGCCTTAATAAGCCTGTTAACAAGCAGAATCACTGAAGGAAAGAAGAGAACAGAAAAAGAGACGAGCAGAAACACAAGAACTACAAGTGACTTCAGCCACAGTCTTAGATGAAATCAACTGAAGAGAAAAGAAGACATTAAATCTGTGAAGATCTCAGCAGAGGAGGATTAAACAACTCCACAAACAGCATTACCAGCTTCACTTATTACTAACCAGACTGACTTTATTTCTGTCAGACGTCTACAGAAGTTTTATTGAGAATTAACAGAGGTTTAACTCTAATGTGTTTCATTTGAAGTCACCATAATGATGATTAGTGTTTAGTTGGGCTCTTACCTCTTATCATATCTTTGCCTTTTTTGGCTGCTGTGATACACATTTGCAGCAGCAAAGAAAGCTAAAGTGAAATGAGATCAGGTGATGATGGTTACCTGTTGATGGTTTTATATTCGTCATGAAATAACCTGATTCACTGGTGTTTTTGGAATCTAACAATTGTGTTGTATCATTACTATTTTCACATCACAAACCCTGTGTTACTGCAGCATGAGATCCAGCAATATTATAACAATCAGTAATAAATTATGCAGTGGATCTGGGATGTCAAAATGTTGCTATGTGGGAATGGGATGATAACTCTTTCTAAAATGTTTCAAACCTACAGAAACATCTCACATACTTGTTTCATTGTTGTTGTTGGCGATCCCAATGAGATCGATGTCCACAGAAGAATTTGTCGTGTCAAGTCGAGGGATTTTATCTAAGGTGACCTGTGGTCCAACCATGAAGACCTCAACCTCTGATGAAAAACAAACAAACAGTTATGTGCTGTATTAATTTATTTACAATTTTTATGAAAGTCCAATTCCATTGAATTTGCACAAAAGACAAACAAATAAAATGAATATTCACTACTGTTGGGTTTTCATCTCTGATGAACCCTTCAAATTAACTTATTTTTACATTTATTCAGTTAACAGATCAAATTAATCACTATTAACTGTAAGGTCATCTTAACACTGCCCAGTGTTTATATGAGTCCACACTCAGAGTGTTATGAGTAACACTGAAGCAGTGTTGAAGTTAATGAGATAACTAGATGTACCGCATCGCGGTACAAAATATGACCGCCGCTCAGGCCTGCACTGGCTTTCCACAAAAATAAATGACGTGGAGTAATTTGGCTGTATTGCGTGTTTATGTATATACCTAAAAAAAGTAGTAGTATGTGCATGTCTGTCTGTGTGTGTGTGTGTGTGTGTGTGTGTGTGTGTGTGTGTGTGTATGTGTGTGTGTTTGTGTATGTGTGTGTCTGTGTGTGTGTGTGTGTGTGTCTGTGCGTGTATGTATGTGTGCGTACATGTGTGCGCGTGTGTGTTTGTGTGTGTGTGTCTGTGCATGTGGATTTGTATGTGTGTGTATGGGTGTGTGTCTGTGCGTGTGGATGTCAGTGTGTGTGCATGCTTGCATACCATACATAAAAACATACCATAAAAATTTCTTCATCCTCGGTGCCACGGTTCAGGTAGTTATTTAGGAAAAACTGCATTTTTTTGGGTTTGGGGGGGCCCAGCGCGGGGGGGGAGTGGCCCCCGGGGACCAAACGAAATTTTTCCGTAGAAGTCTAGTGGGGCTACATGCCCACCAAATTTCATGTTCCCCGGTGTTTCGGTGTCCCTGGTATCGTTGACGAAAAATTTACGGGGGCCCCAGCGCGGGGGGGGAAAGTGGCCCCCGGGGACCAAACGAAATTTTTCCGTAAAAGTCTAGTAGACCAACATACCATAAAAAATTCTTCATCCTCGGTGCCACGGTTCAGGTAGTTATTTAGGAAAAACTGCATTTTTTTGGGTTTGGGGGGGCCCAGCGCGGGGGGGGGGAGTGGCCCCCGGGGACCAAACGAAATTTTTCCTTAGAAGTCTAGTGGGGCTACATGCCCACCAAATTTCATGTTCCCCGGTGCTTCGGTGTCCCTGGTATCGTTGACGAAAAATTCAGTAAGGTGACGGGAAAAAAAAAAAAAAAAACTTTGACAATCAACTTTTAGCACTTCTACTTCCCTATGATTAGAGTATGCTACCCATACACAAAAGAAATTTGTTTGAAATATATTTTCAGAGTATATTTTGGAATATATGCAAATATTTGAAATTGCCCCAATAAATATATTTCACACTTAACATCATATATTTTTGTTATATTTCAATGTATTTTGAATATATGCCACATTTATTTTTGACACTTTTGGGGACCCATACACAGCAAAATCCCCAGTGTTAAATTAACACTCCTCAGTGTTTATATGTGTCCACACTACAGAGTGTTAAAATTAACACTGAAGCAGTGTTGAAGTTAATGAGATAATTAAGTGATTAATTAAGTGATGATTGGCCATTAGTGGTGACACCTGATGTTAATATGCAGAATCATTGACGGAAAGAGAAAAAACAAGAACAGAAAAAAGAGAAACACAAGAACTACTGATTTCGAGTCATTACACATTGTTGCACTTATTATTACCAGTTTGACTTTATTTCTGTCATACATCGACAAAAGTTCTTGAGATTCAACAGAAGTTTAGACGGTAATATTTTATGGAATTTTTCTTTTCAAGATACCATTATGGTGGTCAGTGTTTTCTTTAGTTGGGCTCTTGACACTTTTCATTTTTTAATATTAGTTTTTCTCTGGTTGCTACAACTCTGTGTTTATAAAGCACATTTGTTACTGCAAGAGAAAACATGACCTGCTCACAATATGTTTTGATGATAAAAACATTATCATATAGTGTCCTGATTCACTGATGTCATTCAGAGTCTACATTTTTGACTATATAATTGATGTCTTGTTTTATTATTGGTGATTGTAGCTCTGAGATTCTACAGTTTGAGATCCAACAGCAATATCAAAAATTTTGAAAATACTTTGAGCAGAGAAGTTATTGTGTTTAAACACAGAGACATCAAGAATCAGCATATGAATCTCAACAATGGTGACAATAAACAAACTAGTGACGAACAGATCAACTCTGAACATCACAAAACAAGCTACTAAAGTCAGAACAAAACAATAGCAAAATAAAAGCCAACAGAAAAAACAATGAAAATTACAGGACAATTCAGCTGCATAATTTATTCATGCTGCAATGCATGATGTCAGCCATTGATGCATTCTGATTGGTGGCTCCCATCATGCACTGCAACATTAAGCATTCGTTTGATTGTCACCATTGTTGAGATTCATATGTAGATTCTTGATGTCAGTGTGTGATTTTAAATCCTTCAGATCTTTCAAATATTGCTGGAAGTAACTACTGTAGTGAAAAAATGATAAAACAATTAGATAATCAGTTTATAATGCTGGGTGACATCATTGAATCAGGTCACTAGTAATTTCATCATCGAAACATAACCAGGGCTGCATTTCCAAAAGCATCTTAAACCTAACTTGATCACAGACCAACTGCAACAAATGGTCTATACGATCAAATTAGGCTTGCAATGTTTTCAGGAAACACAGCCAAAGTCATAGTTACTCTTGCCACAACACATATGCTCTATAAGCACAGAGTTGGAACAGCCAGAGAAAAACTGATGTTAAATAATAAAGTGTCAAGAGCCCAACTAAAGCAACCACTGACCACCATAATGGTGACATGAAACGAAACATTCCATAAAACATTACCATCTAAACTTCTGTTAAATCTAAATAAGAACGTGTGTAGATGTATGACAGAAATAAAGTCAAACTGGTAAAATAATAAGTGCAATAATGGCTCGAAGTCAGTAGTTCTTGTGTTTCTCTTTTTTCTGTTCTTGTTTCTCTTTCCTTCAGTGAGTCTGCTTGTTATCATCAGGTGTCACCTGGCCAATCATCACTTAATTAATCACTTAATTATCTCATTAACTTCAACACTGCTTCAGTGTTAACTTAATTATCTCATTAACTTCAACACTGCTTCAGTGTTAATTTTTAACACCCTGTAGTGTGGACACATATAAACACTGAGGAGTGTTAATTTAACACTGGGGATTTTGCTGTGTACAGAAAAAAAAATACATTGAAATATATTCTGAAATATAACAAAAAATATATGATGTTAAGTGTGAAATGAATGGGAGCCATGAATGAGTTTTGATTGGTGGCCCCCAGAATGCACTGCAACATGCTTTATTATTGTCACCATTGTTGAGAATCACAGGCTGATTCTTGATGTCTGTGTGTCCAAATAATATACTTTTTCAAAGTCTTTTGATCTGAACAACTTTTAAGAAATCTTTTGGATTATATTGAAAATGCTGAAAATAGTATGCTGTAGTAGCCTGATGTCGTCATACTCAGATTCTAGTCAGAATGTGAGTCTGATACTGGTCCATTGAGCTTTGATTATGGGGCGTGTTTCAACCGAACCAGGAAAGAAAATGCCTCTGCACTCAATTGGATAGACCTACAACCAATCAGAGCAACGGAGTAAGTTTTCATTCATGATTCCGATCGACAAATGCCTTGATCGCGGTTCTCTTTTCCTTTTTAAAATTAATGCGCTGTCGATATCTTCTATAACAGACGCGATGGCGGAATCTACACATGATGTTTCATAAAGTTCGGCAGGAGCACGTTCACATAATCAATCCAATCAACTTGTCATCAAACACAATGTCTACACTATCAGCATGAGAGGAAGCATATTATTCACTCTGTCAACTCACCTAACATTCCTTCACAGTTTTCAGCATCCCTCCACTCACTCTCGGCTTGTCCTCCCACAGCCAGGAATACGGGGGGAGTACTTTGGGTTCGGGCCGAATACCGAGCCCGAGCCCTCTCCTCAGACAGCACGCCAAATATGCATTTATTCTATCTGACTTATTTGTAAGTGTGAACTCGTGAAATCTCAATTTTCCAGCGGCAGTCATTTGAATTCAACCCAAGCGCTCGTTGATGACGTAGATGATTACGTTACCGTTGCTCATCTGTCCATCATCGTATAAAGCCCGCCCTGACAATTTGATTGGTCCGAACAATTTTTGTTCGGGCATAATTGCTCCTCAACGGATCGAGTCCAGACCGAACTTCCCGACCTAAAAATTTTGTGGGCGGGGCTAAGTTCGGCTGGCATCCAGGCTAATGCTGTAGAGCAGTGTTTCCCAAACCTGTCCTGAAGGCACCCCAACACTGCACGTTTTCTTTGTCTCCCTAATCAAACACACCTGATTCAGCTCATTATCACATGGGTTAATGAGCTGATGAGTTGAATCAGGTGTGTTTGATTAGGGAGACAAAGAAAATGTGCAGTGTTGGGGTGCCTTCAGGACAGGTTTGGGAACCACTGCTGTAGAGTCACAGGATGCAGTAATCAACAAGGTAAAGCTAATTCTCTAAATGAGTTCAGTGATTCAGGTCAAATGATGATTATGTCAAAACATAACCAACACCAACTGATCAACTTTTCTCTTTGTTCATCTGAGAGTTATAACTCGGATACAACAGCCAAACAAAAGCTAACATTGTTAGTTTAAGGGTCAAGAGCCCAACTAAAGCCAACACTGATCACCATAATGGCAACTTAAAAAATGAGATTTTCTCCTTTGGTGATTCTGCTTGTTAACATCAGGTTTCTTCAATAATGCTCAATCATCACTCAATCAATCACTTAATTATCTCATTAACTTTAACACTCTTATATTGTCTGAGTCTGAAGCCAAATAAACTCCCAGGAGAGTTCATTTAACGCTGGAGTTTTTGCTGTTTGAGTTCATGGGTGGAATAAACATATGGCAGGACTTTTACTTTCTGACCCCTGGACTTTCCACCTCTGCTTCAGTGTTACTTATAACAATCTGAGTGTGTACTCATATAAACACTGAGAGTGTTAATTTAACACTGGGGATTGAGCTTCCAAATCCAAATGTCCAAAACGTCCTTAAAATCATCTGTCTAATGCAGGGGTGTCCAAACTCAGTCCTGGAGGGCCACTGTCCTGCAGAGTTTAGCTCCAACCCCAATTAAACACACCTGAACCAGATAATCAAGGTCTTACAGGCCCTACTTGATTATCTGGTTCAGGTGTGTTTAATTGGGGTTGGAGCTAAACTCTGCAGGACAGTGGCCCTCCAGGACTGAGTTTGGACACCCCTGGTCTAATGTGATGAGCTTCTACCAAATGATGAAAGGCTTTGAACCAAAAGACACAAAAAGAGCAGAAAACACTGTCTAAAACATTTGTAATTCTTCACAATTATAGTTACTGTAGCTGCATTTATCATCGTATTATCGTCTGACACCCGTGATCCACCGCTGCTCTCTAGTCTATATAAACTCCCTGATATCATATTTAATCTCAGTTTCATCATCAATAATAACAGTTTCTCCACTCACCTACAACAGCAAGAGCAAAACTGACATTGTCACTCGTGTCTGTCGGCTTCACCAATGTAGAGATGAGTTTTTCACTGATTTTTAAGATACGGTTTCCATAGGAGGCTGGGCTGACTGATGATGAAGATGATGATGATGATGAAGATGACTCTAAAATCTTCCCTGAAGCGTTGAAGGCCACAGTCAAAATGTTGGTCACAGTCTAATTTATTGATCAGATAAACAGTGTCACAAATGTCAACAGAGCAAATAAGACAGCACTGTTTTGTCAATCATCTATTATCTACAGTATATAACTGACAAATGTTTGATTATTTGATTATTTTTCTCTTGAAGACTTACAGTCACAGAGAGCACTTGAGATGTGATGTTCTCGATCTTCTCAAGAAGATTTTGGAAACAGTTATGACTCTGAAATCACAATTGTGAAATTGTGCAAATAAAGCAAATAGTTGACTGGGTAACACTGTCATGTTATCTTTTATTTATATGCCTAATGTGTGTGACAGTTCTGGGAGATAATCAAACCAAATCATTTTGATAGCAGGCATTTCAGAATGACCAAAACAAAATTTGAGATGGTGTGTGATGAGATTGATCAGTCCAGTTATCTAATCACATAATCGTATGCAATATCCCAAAAATTGCATAGGCTACAATACATTGATGGAAACATTGCCATTGTTAGTTCAACTCTAAGGCCCTATCACACACCCGGTGCAATGCAGCGCCAGGTGCTATGCAAGTGTGTTTTGCTAGTTTCAGCCCGACGCAGTTTTCATTTTCACGTCCTGCGCCACGTTGTTTAAATAGCAAATGCATTTGCGCCCATTTATGCGGCCATGGGCTTCTGGTCTGAAAACGAGGTGTGTTCTGGGGCATTGATGGTGCGTTTCTATTTTGAGGAACTGAAATAGACGCGGCATTGACCAACTAAAACCTGGTCTAAACTCAATGGCGCAGTATTTATTTATTTTTGATTATTTAAAGAGCGCGTTAGAAAGTCCACAACGCAGTATACACTCTGCTTATTACACACACAGGGACGCGCAGCAGCAGAACCCAAACATGCCAAATATCAAAAACAAAAGGATTACAATGTAAAAGATTAATATTGTGTACATAAAGATAACGTGGAATCCGGCTTGTCCCATAGATGGTGTTCTTGCGCTTTAACCTCGCACACAAGCAGATCCGTTTCCTCTCTTGAGAAGCATTCAGTCTTTCCACCTCCATATTCCGTCATGTAAATAGCGAATCTGCCATGGCGCGAGCACAACTGACTTTTAAAGGGAATGGGAGATGAGACTCTGATTGGTTTGTTGCACGTTACGCCAAAAACACACCCATTACTCATTAAGAGAATAGAGACGACCCTTTTAGACCATGCACTTAAATTGTTAAAATATAAAACTTCAATTTCAGAAACTCAACTTACGGTGCATCCTTCCTCCAGCGTTATATTTATATCTGCAATGACAGAAATCAGCATGAAGACAATAATAAAATACATCTGCGTCAGACAAAACTTTAGAAAATAATCTCATGAAGTCCTATCCATTTATATTGTATTTTATTCATTTTGATCTTAGTCCAGATCGAGTGCACAGCAAAATCCCCAGTGTTAAATTAACACTCCTCAGTGTTTATATGTGTCCACACTACAGAGTGTTAAAATTAACACTGAAGCAGTGTTGAAGTTAATGAGATAGCTGCTCCAACTCTGTGCTTATAGAGCATATGTGTTGTGGCAAGAGAAGCTATGACTTCGACTGTGTTTCCTGAAAGCATCGCAAGCCTAATTTGATCGTATAGACCAGGTGTCACCAACCCTGCTCCTGGAGGGCTACTGTCCTGCAGACTTTAGGTCCAACCCTGTTCCAACACACCTGCCTGTAATTATCAAGCAACCCTGAACAGCTTGATTAGCTGGTCCAGGTGTGTTTGATTGGGGTTGGAGCTGAAATCTGCAGGACTGTAGCCCTCCAGGAGCAGGGTTGGTGACACCTGGTATAGACCATTTGTTGCAGTTGGTCTGTGATTAAGTTAGGCTTAAGATGCTTTTGGAAATGCAGCCCTGGTTATGTTTCGATGATGAAATTACTAGTGACCTGATTCAATGATGTCACCCAGCATTATAAACTGATTATCTAATTGTTTTATTAATTTTTCACTACAGTAGTTACTTCCAATAATGTTTTAAAGATCTGAAGGACTTAAAATCACACACAGACATCAAGAATCTACATATGAATCTCAACAATGGTGACAATCAAACAAATGTTTAATGTTGCAGTGCATGATGGGAGCCACCAATCAGAACGCATCAATGGCTGACATCATGCATTGCAGCATGAATAAATTATGCAGCTGAATTGTCCTGTAATTTTCATTGTTTTTTCTGTTTGCTTTTATTTTGCTATTGTTTTGTTCTGACTTTAGTAGCTTGTTTTGTGATGTTCAGAGTTGATCTGTTCGTCACTAGTTTGTTTATTGTCACCATTGTTGAGATTCATATGCTGATTCTTGATGTCTGTGCGTTTAAACACAATAACTTCTTTGCTCAAAGTATTTTCAAACTTTTTCATATTGCTGTTGGATCTCAAAACTGTAGAATCTCAGAGCTACAATCACCAATACTAAAACAAGACATCAAGAATATAGTCAAAGATTTAGACTCTGAATGACATCAGTGAATCAGGACACTACATGATAATGTTTTTATCATCAAAACATATTGTGAGCAGGTCATGTTTTCTCTTGCAGTAACAAATGTGCTTTATAAATACAATGATGGAACAGTCAGAGAAAAACTAATGTTAACAAAATGAAAAGAGTCAAGAGCCCAACTAAAGCAAACACTGACCACCATAATGGTAACTTGAAAAGAAAACTTCCATAAAACATTACCATCTAAACTTCTGTTAAATCTCAAGAACTTTTGTCGATGTATGACAGAAATAAAGTCAAACTGGTAATAATAAGTGCAACATTGTCGTAGTTCTTGTGTTTCTCTTTTTTCTGTTATTGTTTTTTTCTCTTTCCTTCAGTGAGTCTGCTTGTTATCATCAGGTGTCACCACTAATGGCCAATCATCACTTAATTAATCACTTAATTATCTCATTAACTTCAACACTGCTTCAGTGTTAATTTTAACACTCTGTAGTGTGGACACATATAAACACTGAGGAGTGTTAATTTAACACTGGGGATTTTGCTGTGTGGAAGTCAGTGTCTCACTTTAAACTGTTATGATGTTTCTCCATTAATAGCACACGAAAGCCCAACAAGTTAAGCTAACTCATTTCATTTGAGGAAACCGATCTCCTCAATTCAATTAAGTTTATAAAAACAATAGTTATGAGTACTCTGAACTTATTTTAATCGAGTCCACTAAAACAATAATATTTCTTAATACACAATTAATCTTTGCACTGCATTTAAATACTTTATATAGCTGAAACTTCACTTTATTGAGTAAAAACAGTGAAATGACAAACTTTAAATGACCTCAGAGCACTTGCAGTTACTGTTAGCTCACAATGTCACACACAAAGTCAACTTCAATAAGTTAAGCTAACTTATTACATTTGAGGACACCGATTGCCTTAATTCACTGTAAAACCCAACAAGTTAAGCTAACTCATTTCAGAAACCGACTGCCTCAATTCAATTAAGTTTATAAAAACAATAGTTATGAGTAGAGGTCTTCACGGGTCCAAATATTCGTGCCCGAACCCGAAAGAGACCCGTAATGTGCTAAACCGAACCGACCCGGACCCGTCTATTATTTCAAAAGCTGGACCCGGACCCGTGCAGATGCGAGAAATGCCTAACCGGACCCGACCTGGACCCGTCTATTATTTGAAAGCTGGACCCGAAACCGCCGGAAAGACACAGACCCGACTGGACCCAATTGTCACATATTCCACCTTAAACTGCTATTACAAGTCAATAAACCTGTTGCGAAAAATACAACTTTTTGTCTTACCTAATTTAAGGCGTGGTAGCGTAGTAGTCTCCTCTCCCTTCCTTGTAACGTACCTGACTGGCTGTGATCATGCATTACAATCCTCCGACAAGAAAGTTATTCATGTTATTCCTCTCGTTATTCCAAGTCCAAGCTTAATCCACTCATTATTTCAGCTTCAAAAGTCCACTTGATGTCACGGTGACGGATGACAAATGCAACTTTGCACATGTAACTTACATTCTGACTCGAGATACTCGCATAATAACTTTGACTGTTTGCCCTTTTGAACTAACGTTATAATAACGATTGCTCGTTCAGTGCCATGGCCGCTGACGTTATTTATTTGCTATCATCTCCGTGCTCTCTGCTCTGCATCGAGTCTGAATCTGACCACTAAAACTTTAAGATTAAACAAGACGGTTGTTAATTTATATTGTAAAATCTAAAGCGCGGTTTGGCGGTCCCTCACTGAAGCTCTGGTAACTGGTTGACATAGAAACATGACACGCGCTTGAGACTGCACATGCACGCTAGCTGGCCTGGATCAACCTAAAATATGCTTTTTAAAGCAATTTATTTTGAGTGTCCTAATTTTACAAGTTGCAAGTTACAAAAAAACACAAGCAGTGTCTAATCACGGCCGGGTTTTCTCCGAGTCTGATCTGATGACTCCGATCGCACGGGTATAATACACACAATGTTAAACAGACCCGGGACCCGAAGTAATAGATTCGGACCCGACCCGGACCCGGCTGATCATTTAAAATATAGACCCGAAACCGTACGGGTCCCGGGTCGGGTCCAGGGTCGACGGGTCTCGGGTTCACTGTGAAGACCTCTAGTTATCAGTACTCTGAACTTATTTCAGTTGAGTTTACTAAAAGTAGATATACATTGCAGTCAAGAAATTAAGTGATTAATTAAGTGATTATTGAGCATTAGTGATTAACTCCTGCTGTTAACAAGCCGAATCAATGAAGGAAAGAGAAACAAAAGAACTACAACTGACTTCCAACCACAGCCTTAGATGAAATCAACTCAAGATAAAAGACGTTTAAATCTCTAAAGATCTCAGCAGAGGAGGATTAAACCACTACACAAACAGCATTACCAGCTTCACTTATTACCAAACAGTTTGACTTTTGTCATGCGTCTACAGAAGTTGTTATTGAGAATGAACAGATGGTTAGATGATAATGATTTGAGTTTCATTTAAAGACACCATGATAGTGATCAGTGTTTGCTTTAGATGGGCTCTTGACCCTTGACTTTATAACACCAGTTTTTCCTCTGGCTGCTGTAACTGAGTGTTTATAAAACACATGTGTTATGACACATACACCAAAAGAAAATATGAGCATGTGGCTGTGTTTAGATGATAAAAATCATCATTTAGTGACTTGATTCTCTGATCTTTTCCAGAGCCTAATCTCTGATGAGACAGGTGATGTATTACTTGTATTATTCATTATAATAGAACTGATTCTGCTGTAAGGCCCATTGTTGTGACAATCAGATTTTAAAAACCTCTATGGTATCATGCTGACTTACACAGTAATCAAGAATCAGCATATGAATCTCAACAATGGTGACCATTAAAAAATGATTTATTCTGCAATGCATGCTGGGAGCCATGGATAAGTTTTGTATTATGCTAGTATCCAGCATGCATCATTTTTTAATGGTCACCATTGTTGAGATTCATATGCTGATTCTTGATGTCTGTGTGAGTCTTAGTAATGCAATACCTTTTCTGTGAAACTCTTTGTGCACAACTATTTGTAAAATTCTTCATATTTTCTGATGGTCACAACATGACTATCTCTTATGCTGTAGAATCACAGTTTTGAGTAAAACTAATATGATGCCCTTTTAATCAGAGCTTGTAGACCTTTTAACAGCTTGTAATGCTGTTCGTGGAGTTGTTTAATCCTCCTCTGCTGAGATCTTGAGATATTTAATGTCTTCTTTTATCTCCAGTTGATTTTGCTGTGGCTGGAAGTCAGTTGTAGTTCTTGTGTTTCTCTTTCCTTCAGTGATTCTGCTTGTTAACAGCAGGTGCTCATCACTAATGCTCAATCATCACTTAATTAATCACTTAATTATACAATTATCATTCTGGGATCTAGAAATGGTCCGTGTAACGCTTCACAATTCAGTTTTCAGACCATACACTGTAAAAAAGAATACATTGATTTTATTGATATTTACTCAATAAAATTGTGGCAACATTTTACAAGCAATATTATTAATTAAATTTAACAAATTAGAATTGAGTAATAATTAATCAAATTAATTCCTTAAAAGTTAACCATTTAAAATGAGTAAAATTTACAAAATATCTTTTATTGCCAACATTGAAGACACCTGGTGTTAACAAGCAGAATCACTGAAGGAGAAAACCATAATTAAAGTCACCATTGTGGAGATCAGTGTGTGTTTTAGTTGGGCTCTTGACCTTAAATTATTAACTTTAAGTTTTGTTTGCCTGCTGTACATGAGTTTTAACAGCCAGATGAACAAAGAGAAAAGGTGATCTGATGGTGTTGGCTGTGTTTTTACATAATCATTATTTCACAATCATTTGACCTAAATCAATGAACTCATATAGAGTCCAATTTATGAGTTAGTTTAACTATATTAATTATAGCAGCATAATATTTTTAGCCTGTTCAATGAAATCCAAATGATCAAATCAAAGAAAGAAAAAATATATACACTTTTTTTAGGCACACACACACCTCAAGATTTTGCATATGAATCTCAGCAATGGTGACAAACAGATCACCTCTGATCATAAGCTCATTATTTATTCATGCAGCAATGCATGATGGGAGCCATGAATGAGTTTTGATTGGTGGCACCCAGAATGCACTGCAACATGCTTTATAATTGTCACCATTGTTGAGATTCACAGGCTGATTATTGATGTCTGTGTGTCTCTGTCTTGTATTAGAGAAACTTTTTAGAAATTATTTGGATTACATTGTAAAAGTTACAAATATTCTGCCGTACAAGACCAGTGCTGCTATAATTAATAAAGTTAATCTTACTAAATTGGACTCTATGTGAGTTCAGAGATTCAGGTCAAATGATTGTGAAATAATGATTATGTTAAAACACAACCAACACCATCAGATCACCTTTCCTCTTTGTTCATCTGGCTGTTATAACTCATGTACAGCAGCCAAACAAAACTTAAAGTTAATAATTTAAGGGTCAAGAGCCCAACTAAAACACACACTGATCTCCACAATGGTGACTTTAATTATGGTTTTCTCCTTCAGTGATTCTGCTTGTTAACACCAGGTGTCTTCAATGTTGGCAATAAAAGATATTTTGTAAATTTTACTCATTTTAAATGGTTAACTTTTAAGGAATTAATTTGATTAATTATTACTCAATTCTAATTTGTTAAATTTAATTAATAATATTGCTTGTAAAATGTTGCCACAATTTTATTGAGTAAATATCAATAAAATCAATGTATTCTTTTTTACTGTGTACAATGCAAATGCAAAAATGCAAAACTGAAACCAGACATTCTTTTTGTTTGTTTTTCCAGTACATTGTCAATGGATATTTGCCTTTTTCTCCCGTTTTTTCAATTTTACTTTTGCTAAATTGTTACTTAAGAAACAAACATTTGAATAAATTAAATCTAACCGATTTTCTATTTTTCCATTTTTCGTCTTGTAATTTGTGCCGTGGGCGGTACCATTAGCACGGGGGTGTGGCCGTGGACTAACTTTACTATCATTTCATTGATGTAGCCTAACTGCTTTATTTACACTGCATGCGTTTGAGGAGAAGTTTAAAAGATGGAACACAGGACAACATTTTTCACCCGAAGTGCCATAACTTTTATTATTAGGCTAATAGTCTACGTGTAGCCTACTAAATTATAGCCTAGAGCCCTGCAAGCCCGTCGGGGCCCGACGGGGCCCGACAGGCTAAGCCCATTCAGGCCGGGCTCGGGCTGTTTTTTTTTTTTTTTTACAGATCGGGCCCGGGTCGGACTCGGGCTTATTTTAGCTTCTCTCCTCATTGTGCATATAATTAACGTGCAGCAGAGCACACGTCACAAAGTGTCTATGAAATATTGTTATATTGATTATATTATAAATATTATACATCGCCTAAGAAAGTACACAAACGCAACACGCATACATACACGCACTCGCGACGCGCGTCACTCACGTGCATTAAACAGGTGACACTGACAGTTGACCATGCAGGGCATCAAGGAGAAGTTGGATAGTGGGGAGTTGAAAAGCAAAGAAAGGTAGGCCGTTTATTTACTTATTTTTACATTTACATTTTACATTTATTCATTTAGCTGACGCTTTTATCCAAAGCGACTTACAATTGCTATATATGTCAGAGGTCGCACGCCTCTGGAGCAACTAGGGGTTAAGTGTCTTGCTCAGGGACACATTGGTGTCTCACAGTGGATTCGAACCCGGGTCTCTCACACCAAAGGCATGTGTCTTATCCACTGCGCCACACCACCCCATATTTTTGCGGTTTGATCCCATACACAGTAAATTCCCCGGTGTTAAATTAACACAGCTCGGTGTTCATGGGAACCACCAGCAGGGTGTTAAAAGTAACACTGAAGCAGTGTTAGAGTTAATGAGATAATTAATTAATTAATTGAGTGATGATTGTTCGATTATTGAAGACACCTGATGATAACAAGCAGAATCACTGAAGAAAAGAGAAACACAAGAACCACAACTGACTTCCAGACACAGCTTTAGATTAAATCAACTGAAAAGACAAGAAATCGCTCTTACAAACCAGTTTGACCTTATTTCTGTCATTCATCTACTTCTAATCAAGAATTTCTTTTTTGTGAATGAACAAATTTTTAGATGTTGAAGTTTTATTGAAAAAAATTGGTCACCATTATGGTGATCAGTGTGTCCTAGTTGGGTGGTTTGACAATTTATATATTGCTTTTATGTTAGTTGTTGTCTTTGTACACTCTTAAAACGGGTGTGTTAAAAACAACACAACCTGTGTTATATCTTAACACACCTGTGTGTCTAGTTAAGGACAACACATTTTGTGTTACTTTTAACTCAACCAGTGTGTTATTGTTCTTAACACAGTGAGTGTGTTAAAATATTTAACACACTAATGTGTCATAAATCACACAATTTGTGTCATAGATGTCATATATGTGACCAATTAAAACACTCTTAAAATGGATGTGTTAAAACAACACAACCTGTGTTATATCTTAACACACCTGTGTGTCTAGTTAAGGACAACACATTTTGTGTTACTTTTAACTCAATCAGTGTGTTATTGTTCTTAACACAGAAGTGTGTTAAAACCTTTTACACACTAATGTGTTATAGTTACACAACTTGTGTCAGATATGTGTCACATGTGACTGTAGTCGGTGTGTATTTGCCAGAGTTACTTCCTGTGTTTTTACAACTGAGTGTTTGGATGAACACTGAAACGTATTGTTAACTTGTGTTTATGGAGTCCAGTGACGTTTAATAAAGAGTTTGTTTGAACATTTGGATGGTTTAGACATCATGAATCTACATAGACAAGCTCTTATTGAGAATTAACTGAGTTTAGATGTTGATGCGTCACTGAATGTTTTATTTGAAGTCACCAGAATCGTGATTAATGGCTCCTTTATTTGAGCTCTTGACCCTTTACTCTTCTTTTAGTTTTTTTCTGGCTACTTTTAATGTATTTTAATAAAATACATTTGGCAAGAGATAATATGATCAGATGTTTCTTGATGATGTCATAATGAACAAGTGCTGATCTGATCAAGTTTATGAGTATATGGATGGTGCGCATTTCATTTATTTATGTGCTGTTATTTATAGCAATCTTGTGATACTACATCATGCTATCCATCATATTAAAACATGTTTTCCAAAAATTGTAATCTGCAGCAGAAGCTAGACAAATACAGACCTCAAGAATCCGCGTATGAATCTCAACAATGGTGACAAACGAAAAGCTTCATGCCGCAATGCATGCTGGGAGTCATGGATGAGATGTGTATGGTGGCACCCAGCATGAATTGCGGCATGAAGCTTTTCGTTTTTCACCATTGTTGAGATTCATACGCGGATGCTTGATGTCTGTTTGTTACCATAGTCTGTAAAGTCCTGTACGAACGGTATTTAAAAATAATTTGAAGCTAATTGTAATATGATAATCCTTTTAAAAGTACACTAATCTTTCAAATATTTAACTCTTGCTTAGCTTAACATTTTTACATGTTCATAGTGATAATATTATTATCTGAGCATGTTTTTCTCATGATTATTTCTGCTGTTTCAAATGTGTTCAAATAAACACACTTTTACAGCAATCAGAGTAAACTAATGTTAAAGAGTCAAGGGTCAAGAGCCCAAATAAAGCTGACACTAATCACGATTCTGGTGACTTTAAATGAAACATTCAATGAATCATCAACACCAAAACCTGTTAATTCTCAATAAGAGCTTCTGTAGAGTCTGACAGAAATAAAGTTAATCTGGTTATTAATAACAAGTGAAAGCAGCATTTGAAAAAGACATTGAAAAAGAGGCATGATGTGATTGGCTGCAAAAAACACCCATTAATCTTTAAGTTTTCATGAATTAAGATTGAATTTATTTATTTGAATGTATTGTTTTATATATTTTAGAGCATTTTATGGGATACCATATAAAAATACCTATAATTTTTTTCATAAACACAAACTCTCCTCCACCCAGTGCTATTCTATCCAGAGTTACATTTTAACACACATTGTGTGTTAAAAATATACACAACACAACATGTGTCAAAATACCATCAACACATGCTGTGTGTTGTTTTTTAACACATCTCTTTTAAGAGTGTAACAGTGTTTACTGAAACACACAATTTGTTGCAAAAGAAACCATAAACAAAGATATGATATATATTTAATCATCATACATTTTTTTTTTGACAAATGTCATAACTGACCAAAAGAGGTAACTTGTTATTAACAGAATTTTACCATCAATATTTTTTTTTCCAAAGATCAGACATTCTAAATTTCAACTTCTAAATACATTGTGAGAAAATAAACTGAACACAGACACACACACTAACATCAAGAATCAGCTTATGAATCACAACAATGGTGACATGCTTCATGCTGCAATGCATGCTGGTAGCCATTCGTTTTATAATATGGTGGCTCCCAGCACGCATTGCTGCAGGAAGCATGTCACCATTGTTGAGATTCATATGCTAATTCTTGATGTCTGTATGTGTCTTACATAATTTGCTCCACAATGTTCATAAAAAAAATCATAATTCAGAATGTCTGTGGCAAGAAATTACCATTGGTTGAAAAAATAATATTTTAATAACAACTAACCAATTTGTGAGATTAGTGAATCATTCTACTTCATGATGGTTAAAACTACATCACTTGATCATCTTTGTTTCTGGCATACTTTGTAACAAAACTATGTGTTATGGTAAACACTGTTACAAAGACCACAAACTTGCATAACAAAGCCAAGAGTCAAACTGCCCAACTAAAGCAAACACTGATCACCATAATGGCGAATTTACTAAAACATATTATTTCCAATAAAACTTAAACATCTACACCTCTATTAACTCTCAATAACTGGTTGGTAATAAGTGAAGCTGGTAATGCTGTTTGTGGAGTTGTTTAATCCTCCTCTGCTGAGATCTTCACAGATTTAATGTCGTCTTTTATCTTCAGTTGATTTCATCAGTTGTAGTTCTTGTGTTTCTCTTTTCTTCAGTGATTCTGCTTGTTATCATCAGGTGTCTTCAATGCTCAATCATCGCTCAATTAATCACTTAATTATCTAATTAACTCTAACACTGCTTCAGTGTTACTTTTAACACCCTGCTGGTGGTTCCTATATAAACACCGAGCGGTGTTAAATTTAACACCGGGGAATTTACTGTGTAGCACTATATTCTCCCTTCATGTTTATGCTTCTGTGTAATGGACAGTTTGTCCAATATTTTTGGGCATGATGTTTCAGGCCTATAATAAAGGTTTACCTCTTAGTAGCGTGTGACGTGTGTGTGTTTGCGTGTGTAGCAGAGACAGCGCGCATCAGAGAGCGCGCGTCAGAGAGAGAGAGAGCGCATCAAAGAGCACGTGCGCGTCAGAGAGAGCTTAAAAGTGTGTGTTGGTCTCGGGTCGGGGTCGGGTTCGGGCTGAAAAAATTGCAGGCGTTGTCGGGCTGGGGTCGGGTAGGGCTTGAACACCACGGGCCAGGGCCGGGTTAGGGCTGGAGTTTTTGGCCCGTGCAGGGCTCTAAGCCTGACCCCCAATTTCCACCAGATGCGGAACGGCTGCGGAACGGCTCCGCTGCGTGACAGCTCTGTGTTCCGTCATCCGTCAATACCCACCAGGTCCGGAGTTGTTTGCGGAACGGCTGCGTCCATGACTGACAGCTGAAGTCACGAGGACCCACGAGATCTCGCTAATTCACGTATGATCGCGCGATATGTAGTTTCTATAAACAGAACGTTATGACGAATGGTATATTATGACGTTTTCAAGGTGTAGTGTAGGGAAATATGATCCGCCATGATCACGGTGTATTTTATTTTGAAAATTAACCGGATCTTTTATTTTGTTTTGGTTTGTTCTGTTTTATGCTCGACTTCCTGTCCTGCGCACTCTGCCCTGTAGTGCTGCGGAGCTCTCCGGCATCCGGCAAAAATAGAAGCTCTGCGTATCTGCTCCGGAGGGCTGCGGATCGCCGGAGTCGGAACGCAGCTGTACCGCATTCAGTGGAAATACACTCATTGACTTTAATGGAAACCTATTGACTCCGCCGCCGTGCCGGAGCCGTAATGCAGCCGGTGGAAATTGGGGGTCAGGCAGTCTCGGACCGGCCATCGGGAGCAGCCGGGAAAAGTGAAATCCCAGTGGCCTGGGTATGATTTGGCACATTGCCCTACCTGTTTGTATTGACCTTAATAAAAATACTACCAAGCGAAAATATAGAAAAAAAGCTTCTTTTTTTGGTTAGGTTTTTAGCTCTCGTTTGTAATAGCCTACAATAGGCCTACAATAAAGATGCAGATTTTCACTATAGCGGGCATCTTTCGTTACCACGGCATCCGCTTGAGGTTCTGTGTGCTTTACCTCTACACCGCTTCTCGTTCCCGTAAAATGCCCTTAAATCTAGCACAGTTGTATAACTCTAGTCTGTTCATTACAATAGAAGCAGTTCGCCGGGATATGAGCATGAGGCGATATGATAGCTAACTGTGCTGCAAATCAAGAGCAATAATATTTATTTATTTTCAATAAATAAACAGAAATACCTTGCTACGTTTGGCACATTGCCCAACTTGTTTTTTATTTATTTATTCGAGCACATTAAATTCACCATTCGATAATGAATCAGCACTATAGACATTAAATATTGTATTAGCCTACAAACGAGAGCTAAAAACCTTAAAAAAATGGGGGGGGGGGGGGTAATTTTTCTATATTTTTGCTTAGTAGGCTATAATTTTTATCGTTATTCTAGATTCCCGTGAAGGATCTTGAAAAGCGCTGCTGCTCGCGAGCCACCCCCGTTCTGCTGCACTGAAAATGAACTGTCTGGGATCTCGTGGTTGTGGCTGCCTAGGCTACTGTACCATGTAAAATGAACAACAACAAGGATATAGCTATATATTAATAAAATAAAGTAAGAATGAATAAAGAAAGAATAAAGTAAGAACACGTAGACCATTAGCCTAATAATAAAAGTTATGGCACTTCGGGTGAAAAATGTTGTCCTGTGTTCCATCTTTTAAACTTCTCCTCAAACGTGCATGCAGTGTAAATAAAGCAGTTAGGCTACATCAATGAAATGATAGTAAAGTTAGTCCACGGCCACACCCCCGAGCTAATGGTACCGCCCACGGCACAAATTACAAGACGAAAAATGGAAAAATAAAAAATGGGTTAGATTTAATTTATTCGAATGTTTGTTTCTGAAGTCACAATTTAGCAAAAGTAAAATTGAAAAAGGGGAGAAAAAGGCAAATATCCATTGATAATGTACTGGAAAAACAAGAAAAATGAATGTCTGGTTTCAATTTTTCATTTTTGCATTTGCATTGTATGGTCTGAAAACTGAATTGTGAAGCATTACATGGACCTAGAAATGTTCTATAATTCGTTCAGTTTGAGTTCTGTTTCAGTCATTCAAGTTTCGGTAATATTTGAGTGCTGTGAACTTATGGAAGTAAAATAATGTCAAATGTTTTTGAAACAAAAAGCCTGTTGAATTGCACTACTTGAAAAAAACATAGGCATTGCATTAACAATGCTTGCATTTTAATGCATTGTATTTTTAGGGCTTGCATTTTTATGGCCTGAAATTCAACATGGTTGAATATTTAAGCTGTGAATATTTCAATTAAAAACATTTCAAACACATTTTCATTATTAAAAATTAAATAATCCATATTCACCTTTCATATTTCACTTCCAAAATATTCAAACTGTTTAAAAATACAACCTATAATATTCAACAGGCAATTTTCGGTCCATTTTATTTCGCTTTGCAAATTCGCTTCCACAAATTCAGTGGTTCAAATTCGACAGTAAATTCAAAGGAACTGCAAGAAAAGCAGTAGATTACCGAGCATACTCTCCATCTGCTATTAGTGAACCCCACCAGCAGGGGGTGCAAAAGCGCGTGTTGTTGACGAAGACCAGCAACAGTTAGAACAAGCCATTCATTCATAAAATGAAAATGATTATCTGTGTCAGTATATATGCGGAAAAGATGATAAACACACAAAAGCTGTGTTTATGTTTCATTCAATAACTTCATTGTTCATCTCTCTCTCTCTCTCTCTCTCTCTCTCTCTCTCTCTCTCTATATATATATATATATATATATATATAGAGAGAGAGAGTATAGTAGGCTATGCCTACGTGTATTGCATTAGCTTAAACTGGGAAGAGTCATAGCACTTGCATATTGTTGTCCTCCTATTGTTAGTTTAACTGTAAATCACTTTGGATAAAAGCGTCTGCTAAATAAATGACTAAATGTAGCCTAATAAATGTAAAATTGGCTTGACATTGGACATTCGCACATTTAGGGACCGTCTCAAAAGTTGCATAAAACATTGGCATACACGTTTCTAACTTCAATAGCAAACTTTAATTTATTTGAATAAATATCAAAAATCCAAAGGATGCGCAGTATGCCTGACACCTACATGAACACTTTACAGTTGGTTTTATGACTGTAAGTCGTTCAATTCAAATGCTATTGAAGTTAGAAACGTGTATACCAAAGTCGTATACACTTTAGAGACGGTCCCTAAATGTGCGAATGTCCAATGTCAAGCCAACTTTATGCCAGTCTATCACTGGGAAACGCTCAGCATTAAACTTTGCGCGTTATTCTGAGTCCATCTGCTTGCCTGCGAGTTTGGTCTTTTATATCACTGTAATTAGTCCATTAAGCTACGTTAAAGCGTTTTATATGTCCGGCAGGGGAATCCTTAAGTATTGAGGGAAACCCTAATAGCTTGCATGCAGCACATCGCCACAATATAAAGTTAAGGCCACTAAACAACCAAGAGAAATATACGTCAACCTCAAAAATGTAACATTGGTTCTGTTGCTCTGTCTTCGTCAACAACACGCGCTTTTGCACCCCCTGCTGGTGGGGTAGACTAACAGCAGATGGAGAGTATCTCTGTAATCTACTGCCCACATAGCAACATTGTGTCGGCCCAGATCCGGCCCACATCTGGCACACATGGAAAGATGATCTGGCCCACATGCAGCGTGGAATTACGGCACTTGGGTGGGCCACTCCTGTTTGCCAGATCTGGGCCACAAGCAGGCCATAGCAATGCCACATCTCAGCCAAGAGCAAAGAAATAAACCAGAACTGGAGGATTAAACAACTCCACAAACAGCATTACCAGCTTCACTTATTACCAACCAGACTGACTTTATTTCTGTCAGACGTCTACAAAAGTTTTTATTGAGAATTAACAGAGGTTTAACTATAATGTGTTTCATTTAAAGTCACCATAACAGTGATTAGTGTTTCCATTAGTTGGGCTCTTAACTCTTATTATATCTTTTGTCTTCTTTGGCCGCTGTGACAGTGTGTTTGTCAAACACATTTGCAGCAGCAAAGAAAGCTAAAGTGAAGTGAGATCAGGTGATGATGGTTACCTGTTGATGGTTTTATAATCATCATGAAATTACCTGTTTCACTGAGATAATTTGAATCTAAAAATTGTGTTGTACCATTAATATATTCTCATCACAAACCCTGTGTTACTGCAGCATGAGGTCCAGCAATATTATAACAATCAGTTTGAAGACTTTAACAAACATGAGCATGAATCATTACTGTTCGATGACACACACAGACATCAATAATCAACGTATGAATCTCAACAATGGTGACAATCAAAAGTACCTTGCTGCAATGCATGCTGGGTACCATCATTGTACAAAACTCCCAGCATGCATTGCAACATGAATAAATTATGCAGCTAAATTGTCCTATTAATTTGTTTAATTCTAAATATGTGCTTTTATTTTTTGCTGTTGTTTTTGTTTTGGCATTTAGTAGCTTTTCAGTGATGTTCTGAATTAATCTAAAAAAAAAAAAATATTGTCACCCTTGTTGAGATTCATGTGCTGATTTTTGATATCTAAGTGTGTCACCATGGATTTTTTTTTGTGCTCATGTTTGTTAAAGTCTTCTAACTGATTGTTATAATATTGCTGGACCTCGTGCTGCAGTAACACAGGGTTTGTGATGAGAATATATTAATGGTACAACACAATTGTGAGATTCAAATTATCTCAGTGAAACAGGTTATTTCATGATGATTATAAAACCATCAACAGGTAACCATCATCACCTGATTTCATTTCACTTTAGCTTTCTTTGCTGCTGCAAATGTGTTTGACAAACACACTGTCCCAGCGGCCAAAGAAGACAAAAGATATAATAAGAGTTAAGAGCCCAACTAATGGAAACACTATTCACTGTAATGGTGACTTTAAATGAAACACATTATAGTTAAACCTCTGTTAATTCTCAATAAAAACTTTTGTAGACGTTTGACAGAAATAAAGTCAGTCTGGTTGGTAATAAGTGAAGCTGGTAATGCTATTTGTGGAGTTGTTTAATCCTCCAGTTCTGGTTTATTTCTTTGCTCTTGGCTGAGATGTGGCATTGCTATGGCCTGCTTGTGGCCCAGATCTGGCAAACAGGAGTGGCCCACCCAAGTGCCGTAATTCCATGCTGCATGTGGGCCAGATCATCTTTTCACGTGTGCCAGATGTGGGCCGGATCTGGGCCGAAACAATGTTGCTATGTGGGTGCTTTTCCTGAAGTTCCGTTGAGTTTACTGTCGAATTTGAACCACTGAATTTGTGGAAGCGAATTTGCAAAGCGAAATAAAATGGACCGAAAATCACCCATTGAATATTATAGGTTGTATTTTTAAACAGTTTAAATATTTTGGAAGTGAAATATGAAAGGTTAATATGGATTACTGAATTTTTAATAATGAAAATGTGTTTGAAATGTTTTTAATTGAAATATTCACAGCTTAAATATTCAACCATATTGAATTTCAGGCCATAAAAATGCAAGCCCTAAAAATACAATGCATTAAAATGCAAGCATGGTTAATGCAATGCCTATTTTTTTTTCCAAGTAGTGCAATTCAACAGGCTTTTTGTTTCAAAAACATTTGACATTATTTTACTTCCATATGAACTCAATTGTATTTAGTACATATTACTGTTAGGTTTTACAGTGCAGAACTCATTTTACCAGCACATGAAACTATCAGTGATAAATCACTGTGCTAAACAAGATTAATAGATTAGCTGCAGTCAGAATTAAAGAAATTATAAAAAATAAAATGATGGATGCAACTATAAATTTGGAAATGAAGAAACGTTGCCTGTGGAATTATTATTATAATTTATATATGTATATATATATATATATATATATATATATATAGAGAGAGAGAGAGAGAGAGAGAGAGAGAGAGAGAGAGAGAGAGAGAGGTCAGGGGTAGAAATGGGACTGGGCCAAAACCTCTGAAGATCTCAGCAGAGGAGGATTAAACAACTCCACAAACAGCATTACCAGCTTCACTTATTACTAACCAGACTGACTTTATTTCTGGCAGACCTCTACAGAAGTTCTTATTGAGCATTAACAGAGATTTAGATTTTGATTATTTATTAAAAATAATATTTTTAAGTCACAGTTATGGTGATCAGTGTGTCCTTTAGTTGGTCAGTTTGACTCTTGGCTCTTTATGTCAGTTTGTAACAGTGTTTATCAAAACATATAATTTGCAAAAGAAAACAAGAAACAAAGATGATCAGGTGATTTAATTTTCATCATAAAAAGTAATGAATCACTAATGTCATCACGACCAAAAGTGGTTATTTGTTTTTAATAGATTATTTTCACCAACAATCAGTGGCGGCACTGGACCGAGGCTTACTGAGGCTTTAGCTCCACCAAACATGTGCTTAGCACCGGCACAGCCCGCCAAGGATTTCCTAATGATTTTCCCTTTTTTTTACTCTCAGGGTCACTTTCATCAAAAGAAAATAAGTCATTAAAAATGCAAAAAAAAGGCCCCATCTTTTTTCGGTACCAGAAAATATCTGCTGTATAGACCCCCTTCGCTCTGAGCTTGAGATAAAGGCTCTATGGCCCCTTTGCTCAACAGTTTCGCTATTTCGGCTCGAAGTAGATGTGCTACTTCCTCTTTCACCGTAGTTTCGATTCGCGTCGCATAACGGCGGGGACGTCGAGCGAACTGTAGCGAATAGCCTCTTTCTATGATGCTTAGCACCCATTCTGATACCCCAGGAAGCTTTGCCCACGCACTTGCCGGCAGCCTGCCCGCGCTCGACTCTCTTACAGCGGGTTGCCGAGGTAGAGCGAGCGGGGGGAGCCCCATAGGGCTTGTCATGTCCGTGAGTGAATGTGGGCGTGGGACAGCGGGCACATTTACTGCACTGAAAACACCGTCGGCGTGAGCTGACTGTATGTGTGTTGGTTTCGTTTTTACAGAAACCGTGGGACATGCAGTGTGTAGTGTTTGTGGGCACATACACTACGTTTATTGCACAATTGACATGAGTCGATTTTATGTGTGCGGGCCCTGGAGTGTGGCGTTCTGTGCTTGTGTGTAGGAATGAACACTGGGTTGTGGGCATTTTTACTACACTCATAACACCATCGGCCGTGGCCGGAATACCAGAAAATACACTCTTTATGGGATTTATCTGGGCCACCGTAAAAACGGCGTTTGTGTACAGGCAAGCAGGCTGTGTTACCGACTTGTTTACTGCAGAATACACTGGAACAGTCGCATTTACTGGAACTGAACGAGCGAGAAGTTTCGGTGGAAGTCTGGCCACAGCGGGACTTGAACACCGTCGTTTTCCTAAGCTGGCTAGGAAGACTTTGAGGCCTCGGGCTTTATCTCAATCTTAGGCCGGGGCCCACGCGGCGGGGGGCGGCGGCCGGCAGAGCGAGAGCGTGGTCTTGTGTCCCGGGCCTGTCGACGCTGCAAAGTGGCGGCGGGCGGAGGCTGTGGCTGAGAGCAGACGGCTGTCTAGAGCGGCCTGCTGCGGAGCTGGAGCGTTTGGGCAAAAAGTGCTTCATGGCCTGTGACGTTTTCTGCACCTCAGCGAATCTATCCGCGGAATCCTTGACGGATGATCCAAAGAGGCCGGCAGAAGAGATGGGGGCGTCAAGGAATGCGGAGCGCTCAGAGTCTGGCATCTCAGAAAGCGTCAACCATAAGTGTCTCTCTGCAATGGTGAGAGAAGCCATGATCCGCCCTATGGCCTGTGCAGCAGACTTAGTGGCGCGAAGAGCCAGGTCCGTGGCGCTCCTTAAGTCCGGCACGCTGATAGCTTTTGGTCCTTCCTCGTCCATTTTACTGAGAAGGTCAGCCTGGAAGATCTGCAAAATGGCCATTGAATGCAGCGCAGATGCAGCCTGTCCAGCGGCGGTGTAAGCGCGGCTGTGCAAGGCAGAAGTCGTGCGGCAAGCTTTAGAGGGTAGCGCCGTCTTAGCATGCCGTCCAGCAGAGGGCGGGCAAAGATGGGCCACTACAGCTTCTCCCACTGGAGGAATGGAAAGATACCCTCTGTGTTTAGCACCGTCCACCACGGAGAATGCAGCTGACACAGAGGTGCAGACCCTGGCTGAGAAGGGGGCATTCCAGGACTTAGCGACTTCTTCATGAAGCTCAGGAAGAAAAGGCGCGGGTCTAGAAGACTGTGAAACACGGCCCTTTTGCAGGAAATAACCATCCAGCCGGTTGGGCACAGGTTCCGCGGGCACTGACCACTTGAGGCCGAGGCTCGCTACGGCCTGCGTGAGCAGACGCATCAGCTCTGCTTCAATGTTAGCCCTCTTTCCGGGAGGCTCGCGAGCAGAAGGGGCGAGATCCGCAGAGCTCGACCAATCCTCACTGCCCGACGCCAGGATAGAGCAGCTGTCATCCTCCACAGACGCGGCTTCTTCGTCGTCATCCATGGCGGAAACGGCGGCAGACGGCGTCCGTTGTCCGGCGGGGAGAGACTCAGGTGAAGCAGGCGGAGAAGCTGGAGGGCGAACCGGCGAGCTTTTCTCAGTAGGAGGAGGTTCCGGGACCCGCTGAGAACGGCGATTTTTACGGCGTGGTGTCGCAGCGGGCAGAGGTGCAGACTCAGAGAAGGATGCCAGGCGAGTCCTCAGAGTCACCATAGGCATTAGCTCGCAGTGACGGCAGCCACCTTCAGCGAGCGCGAGAGCTGCATGATCCTCACCCAGGCAGGAAACGCAGATGACATGGCGGTCCCCGTCGCTGAGTGGGGCTCGGCACGAGCCACAGGATGAACGAGACATCTTGATAAAGACGCTCTGCTCTTTTAGGAAGGAGTGTGTGTTGCAGCGGCGAACACACACTAGCAGAGAAAAGGATATATATACGCCGGATAGCGTAGCAGGAACGGCGACTGAAGGCAGCGAGTTGTCGACCAGTGGCTTCAGGTGCAAAGGCTCGTCCCGCAGAAGGCTTTCTCAACGGCGCGGCTTCTTCCTCTCCGGATCCAGCGATGCGAGAGCTTCGCTGAAGAGATGAAAAATCAGTGAAATCAGCCTGTCGAGCTATATTTATAGGCCCAGGCCACGTGAGTTTCGGCGGGACGTGACGCAGTGGGCGCAAAGCGCCCCCATTGGATCTGACGTCACGGGGGCCTCGCTCTATAGGCTGCTGCAGTTGCCGCAGGGCAGCCAATAGGCACGCGAGCCGTCTTGCCTATGCCTGCATGCTGCCGCAATGCGTTTTACATTATTTCAAAATTAATTAATTAAGGGTAATTTTTGGCTTCAATATCTTGCGGAAAAGAGATTTCCCCATAGCGTAAGATATTACGCAGTACGAGAGAACCTCTCGTAAGAGAACTCTTGTTAAATGAACTCTCCTGGGAGTTTATATGGCTCCAGACTCAAGAGTGTTAAAGTGTTAAAATATGAGTGTTAAAGTTAATGAGCTAATTAAGTGGTTCATTGAGTGATGATTGATCATTATTGAAGACATTGAAGATTTTTTAAGTTGCCATTATGGTGATCAGTGTTGGCTTTAGTTGGGCTCTTGACCCTTAAACTAACAATGTTAGCCTTTTTTTGGCTGTTGTATCCGAGTTATAACTCTCAGATGAACAAAGAGAAAAGTTGATCAGGAGGCGTTGGTTATGTTTTGACATAATCATCATTTGACCTGAATCCCTGAACTCATTTAGAGAGTCAGGTTTGCCTTGTTGATTACAGCAGCCTGTGATTCTACAGTATACTATTTTCAGCATTTTCAATATAATCCAAAAGATTTCTTAAAAATTGTTCTGATCAAAAGACTTTGAAAAAGTATTTGATTTGGACACACAGACATCAAGAATCAGCCTGTGAATCTCAACAAAACTCATTCATGGCTCCCATCATGCACTGCGTTATGAATAAATTATTATCTGAATTGTCTTAGTAATTTCCTTTTCCTAATTGAATATTCTTTTTGTCACCATTGTTGAGATTCATACACTTAATCTTGATGTGTTTGTGTGCCTGAAAGAAAGATTTGCTTTATTTTTTTTTATCATCAGAACAAGGTTTAAGAAAGCATTTGAATTATAGTGAAAAATCTGGATCTTATTCTGTAGAATCGCTGTGATGCTGTAATCAACAATATACATTTAAGTCAGAGATTATGCTCTAAATGAGATCAGTGATTCAGGTCAAATGATGATTATGTTAAAATATAACCAACACCACCTGATCACCTTTTCTCTTTGTTCATCTGGCTGTAAAACTTAAATAAGACAACATCTGTATTGCAAACCCCTCCATGTTGCTGTTGTTGTAGGCGTATGCCTATTAACACGTCATTGCCATAGAAAACAATGCAGATATTGCCGAAACAATCAGAACACAGACACATTCTTCATCTTTAAATATAGACAGACATGGAGACACAAATATCATGAGTGTGTAGAAAGAGCTCATGTGAATATAATTACCTGCACAATATGCAAGATTGCAGTGAGTTGGAGTAACCAGCTCATAGACATAATAATTGCCTGGACAGGCTTTGACTTTAATGGGAAAAGACCCGATATAGCAGCAGTAACTCCCACCGTAACCGCAGACATCTCGAGTGACGACTCCATCTGTTACTGTTGGGTGTCCACCACGTATCCACAGTGCAAAATCAGTGCCACAGCTGAACCTCGCAACACATGTGTCTGGGATATGAGCGCTCAGGCTGTCAATGAAGAGACGATACCAGCCGCTCCAGGAGACAGACGTGTCACAGTTTCTGACTGAAGCATGTGTATTACTGATGGATCTCCATGGATTGTCCAGCACAGTGTAGGTGTAACAGGGGTCTGCAGAAAGATAAACTTATGAAAACACCAATATGAAGTCATACACAGCAAAATCCCCAGTGTTAAATTAACACTCCTCAGTGTACATATGTGTCCACACTACAGAGTGTTAAAATTAACACTGAAGCAGTGTTGAAGTTAATGAGATAATTAAGTGATTAATTTAGTGATGATTGGCCATTAGTGGTGACACCTGATGTTAATAAGCAGAATCATTGAAGGAAAGAGAAAAAACAATAACAGAAAAAAGAGAATGGTGTTTCACATTGGTGTTTACCAACTGACTTCGAGCCATTACACATTATTGCGCTTATTATATTATTTATTATTTACTATATTACTAGTTTGACTTTATTTCTGTCACACATCTACAAAAGTTATTGAGATCCAACAGAAGTTTAGACAGTAATATTTTGTAGAATTTTCCGTTTCAAATCACCATTATGGTGATCGGTGTTTGCTTTAGTTGGGCTCTTGACCCTTTCCTTTTTAACATTGGTATTTCTCTCTCTGCTCCAACTCTATGTTTCTAAAGCACATTTGTTGCTGCAAGAGCAATTATGACCTGGGCAGTGTTTACCAAAAGCATTGAAAGCCTAATTTGATTGTACAGACCATTTGTTGCACTTGGTCTGCGATCAAGTTAGGCTTAAAGCTGCAGTCGGCAAGTCTGGCAGATTGAGTGGATTTAGCCAAAATTTTGAATGTTTACAACTCTCATGCCCCTCCCCCACTACCAACGAGCACCCGCCCATCGTCAGTGCGTGTGTACCTGATTTTCTGTGAACGCGTCCGTCTCTTCAGCATCGATCAACACCATGGACTCGGAGGTAGGCTGCCCTGGCTAATCTATCCATAGATAGCAATAACCGAGGAATTGGAAGCTTGTTAGTAGATTTTCTCTCCGCCATCACGCTTCGTACAATCTTCAGGCGAACTTCAGGCGTGTCGTGTGCATGTGATATTGTAATGTGCGCGTCTGCGCGAGGGAGGGGGGATCTGTGGCGTGTGCACGAACTGTGATTGACAGTCAGATCTCACACCCCCCTGCGCTGATTGGACCCGATGATCCGGGAGCGGTGGATTTTTGCAAAACAAATAACACGCTCCAGGTGGAGTTAGAAGCTCGGGTTTTTTTCTAAAACCACCTTATTTATGTTGTTCTGTCGGATTATAGTGTCAATTTCACTGAATTTGATCAAAAAAAATTTGCCGACGGCAGCTTTAAGATGTTTAAGGAAATTTAGCCCTGGTTATGTTTTGATGATGAAATTACTAGTGATCTGATTCAATGATGGCACCCATCTTTATAAACTGATTTTCCAATTGCTTTAATTTTTCACTACATTAGTACTTCCTGCAATATTTTAATGATCTGAAGGTTTTAAAATCACACAAAGAAATCAAGAATCTGCATATGAATCTCAACAATGGTGACAATCAAACAAATGCTTAATATTGCAGTGCATGATGGGAGCCACCAATCAGAACGCATCAATGGCTCACATCATGCATTGTAGCATGAATAAATTATGCAGCTGAATTGTCCTGTAATTTTCATTGTTTTTTTTTTTCTGTTGGCTTTTATTTTGCTATTGTTTTGTTATGACTTTAGTTTTGTGATGTTCAGAGTTGATCTGTTTGTCACTAGTTTGTTTATTGTCACCACTGTTGAGATTCATATGCTGATTCCTGATGTCTGTGTGTTTAAACACAACAGTGTCTCTGTTGAAATTTTTTTCAAAATTGTTCATATTGCTTTTAGATCTCAAACTGTAGAAATTCAGGACTACAATCACCAATACTAAAATGAGACATCAAGCATATAGTCAAAGATTTAGACTCTGAATGACATCATGGAATCAGGGCACTACATGCAATAATGTCATGATCATCAAAACATATTGTGAGCAAGTCATGCTTTCTCTTGCAGTGACAAGTGTTCTTTATAAACACAATGGTGGAACAGTCAGAGAAAAACTAACATTAAAAAATAAAAAAGGGTCAAGAGCCCAACTAAAGCAAACACTGACCATCATAATGGTGACGAAAAAAAATGGTGAAACGAAAAATTCATAAAACATTACCGTCTAAACTTCTATTGAATCTCAAGAACTTTTGTCGATGTATGACAGAAATAAAGTCAAACTGGTAATAATAAGTGTAACAATGTGTAATGACTCGAAGTCAGTTGTAGCCTAGTTCTTGTGTTTCTCTTTTTTCTGTTCTTGTTGTTTCTCGTTCCTTCAATGATTCTGCTTATTAACATCAGGTGTCACCACTAATGGCCAATCATCACTTAATTAATCACTTAATTATCTCATTAACTTCAACACTGCTTCAGTGTTAATTTTAACACCCTGTAGTGTGGACACATATGTACACTGACCATTATAGAGATTAGTGTTTGCTTTAGTTGGGACTTTTTTAACATACATTTTTCTCTTGCTTGAACTTTGTTTTTGCAAACACACACGGTTTGTTAAATTGAGTATGTTGACAAAATCATCATATAGCCTGTTCATTCATTAATCTCATTCAGAGTTTAATTCTGTATCAAAACTGCTATATTACCACTACTGTAAAACTACAGCAATGATGTACAATACATTTTTTTTTTAACACCTCATGCAAAAACAAAACAAAAACAGAGCTACTCTGTCATGCAGGAGCACAGAGATATCAAAAATCAGCACGTCTCTCAACAATGGTGGCAATATTTTTTTTTTTTTTTTTTTTTTTTTTTATTATGCCTTAAACAACATACAGAACAATACAGCAGACGACATAAAGCCAGGAAAAAAAAAAAGAAAAAAAAGAAAAAATGGGCAAGACCTTTACATTACTCAAATATTTTGAAGACAGAACATAAACGGACAGTTTTAGTAGCCTTTCTATTAGTGCTACACTGAATAGTACAAAAGTAATTTTCCAATTCTTTAAAAAACACTGTAAAACAGGGTTTTCTGTTAGAAAATTTACACTTATGGATGTGAAACTTAACTAAAAGAATAAACAGATTAATAACAAAGGCTTCGTTATTCACATTATCCTGAGTAAAATATCCAAAAACTACATTTTCAAAAAGCAAAATAAAATTAGAGAGTACCTTTTCTGTGATAAACACAGAGACGTCATACCACAGCTTTTTAACAAAACTACAGTGCCAAAAGACGTGAGATACAGTTTCCAATTGCAAAGAGCAAAAAGAACAGAAAACATCAATATCCTTCTTAAATTTACTAAGAAAATGTTTAACAGGATAGAATTTGTGAATAATTTTGAAAGAAATTTCTTTTACCTTGTTTGTAACAAAAAACTTGTGAGGCAATAGCCAAACACTTTCCCAAGAGTTTCTAACAAATTTAGCCCAATAAGCAATAGAGCAAGGCTTGGTAGTAACCTCCTTTAAAAACAAATCGCGAATAGATTTGTTATTTTTAGTCAGTGAAAAACAAATTTTACCACACATTGTATCAGTTAGATTGACTATGGGCATGTCAACCAATACCACATCTCTAAATAAGGAAGTAATACCAGAGTTAATCGCAGAGAAAACAAGAGAGAATTCCTTGGGAGTCACAGGAAAATTAAAGTAATCAAGAAACTCATCATAAGTCATGAGATACCCTTGAGTGTTAAACAACTGAGATACTAAAACAATACCCTTATCAAACCAGCTTTTCAAAAAAATACTTTTGTGCTTATACAGAATACAACGATTGTTCCAAATAAAATAACGCTGCGGAGAGAAATTGTGCTTGTAGATCAATTTCCAAGCCAACAAGGCTTGAGCATGAAAGGCAGATAGTTTTACCGGTAATTTCTCAATCTTATAATCACACATTAGTAGAAAAGAAAGACCCCCGAGTTGGTCAAAAATAAAATTAGGAATAAAATTCCACAAAGAAGGTTTATTCAGACAAAATTTTAACCAGTTAATTTTGAGAGTTTTATTTAAAGTAGAAAAATCCAAAAAGTCAAGTCCACCGTTTTTAAGAGAATTCACTACAACAGATTTACGAACATAATGCACACGATTCTTCCATAAAAAATTAAATAAAGTCCGATCAATAGTATTTAGATAATTATTGTCTAAATGTATAGTTGAAGCAATATAGGTCAGTCTAGAAATTCCTTCTGCTTTTGAAAGAAGAACTCTACCTCTAAGGGACAAGTCCCTTAATAACCAAAGATTAAATTTTCTTTTAATCTTTTCAAGGGCAGGGTTAAAATTCAAGGAAACTCTACACAGCAAAATCCCCAGTGTTAAATTAACACTCCTCAGTGTTTATATGTGTCCACACTACAGGGTGTTAAAAATTAACACTGAACAGTGTTGAAGTTAATGAGTTAATTAAGTTAACACTGAAGCAGTGGTGAAGTTAATGAGATAATTAAGTGATTAATTAAGTGATGATTGGCCATTAGTGGTGACACCTGATGTTAATAAGCAGAATCACTGAAGGAAAGAGAAACAAGAACAGAAAAAAAAGAAACACAAGAACTACTGACTTCGAGCCATTATTGCACTTATTATTTTACCAGTTTGACTTTATTTCTGTCATACATCTACACACGGTCTTATTTAGATTTAACAGAAGTTTAGATGGTAATGTTTTATGGAATGCTTCGTTTCATGTCACCATTATGGTGGTCAGTGGTTGCTTTAGTTGGGCTCTTGACACTTTATTATTAAACATTAGTAGTTCTCTGGCTGCTCCAACTCTGTGCTTATAAAGCATATGTGTTGTGGCAAGAGAAACTATGATTTGGGCTGTGTTTCCTGAAAGCATCACAAGCCTAATTTGATCGTATAGACCATTTGTTGCAGTTGGTCTTCAATCAAGTTAAGTTTAAGATGCTTTTGGAAATTCAGCCCTGGTTATGTTTCAATGATGAAACTACTAGTGACCTATTTCAATGATGTCACCCATCATTATAAACTGATTTATCCAATTGTTTTATTAATTTTCCACTACAGTAGTTACTTCCAGCAATGTTTTAAAGATCTGAATGATTTAAAATCACACACAGACATCAAGAATCTACATATGAATCTCAACAATGGTGACAATCAAACAAATGCTTAATGTTGCAATGCATGATGGGAGCCACCAATCAGAACGCATCAATGGCTGACATCATGCATTGCAGCATGAATAAATTATGCAGCTGAATTGTCCTGTAATTTTCATTGTTTTTTCTGTTTGCTTTTATTTTGCTATTGTTTTGTTCTGACTTTAGTAGCTTGTTTTGTGATGTTCAGAGTTGATCTGTTTGTCACTAGTTTGTTTATTGTCACCATTGTTGAGACTCATATGCTGATTCTTGATGTCTGTGTGTTTAAACACAGTAACTTCTTTGCTCAAAGTATTTTCAAAATTTTTGATATTGCTGTTGGATCTCAAACTGTAGAATCTCAGAGCTACAATCACCAATACTAAAACAAGACCTCAAGCATATAGTCAAAGATTTAGACTCTGAATGACATCAGTGAATCAGGTCACTACATGATAATGTTTTTATCATCAAAACATATTGTGAGCAGGTCATGTTTTCTCTTGCAGTAACAAATGTGCTTTATAAACACAGAGTTGCAGCAACCAGAGAAAAACTAATATTGAAATATGAAAAGTGTCAAGAGCCCAACTAAAGCAAACACTGACCACCATAATGGTAACTTGAAAAGAAAAATTCCATAAAACAATACCGTCTAAACTTCTGTTAAATCTCAACAACTTTTGTCGATGTAGAAAAGAAAATAAAGTAATAAAAGTCAGTTTGACAGAAATAAAGTCAAACTGGTAATAATAAGTGCAACAATGTGTAATGACTCGAAGTCAGTAGTTCTTGTGTTTCTCTTTTTTCTGTTCTTGTTTCTCTTTCCTTCAGTGAGTCTGCTTATTAACATCAGGTGTCACCACTAATAGCCAATCATCACTTAATTAATCACTTAATTATCTCATTAACTTCAACACTGCTTCAGTGTTAACTTAATTATCTCATTAACTTCAACACTGTTCAGTGTTAATTTTTAACACCCTGTAGTGTGGACACATATAAACACTGAGGAGTGTTAATTTAACACTGGGGATTTTGCTGTGTATCTTGTTCATTTTTCGAAATGACAACACCTAAGTAATTAACATCTTTTTTAACAGGAATACCATCCAAAGATAAAAGGGAGGAATTTTTTAAATCTAAAATTTCACATTTTTTAATATTAAGGTACAAACCTGAAGCATTAGAAAACAATTGAATAATTTTAATTGCCTGATGAACCTGGGTTGGATTTTTTAAAAACAGGGCTGTATCGTCTGCTAATTGACTAATTAAAATATTTCTACCAGCTATATGAATTCCTTCAAGCTTACTTTCCTTTATAAAATGACAAAAGACTTGAGCTACAATAAGAAAGAGGTATACGGATGCTGGACAGCCTTGCCGAACACCTCTCTCTAAAAAAAATCTCTGTGTAGTGCCGTGTCCTAATTTCACTGAGCTATTTCCCCCAGCATACAACGTTTTCATCGCATTACAAAAAAAAGGCCCGAAACCAAAACGCTCTAAACAAAAAAAAATGAAAGGATGCTCAATCGTGTCAAAAGCTTTGAAGAAATCCAAAAACAGAATTAAACTATCGTCCTCCATAAGTTCAGAGTAATCAATGAGATCAAAAACAAGTCTGATATTATTAAAGATATGACGATCTTTCATAAAACCTGACTGATTTTCATCAATAATGGAGTTCAAAACCAATTTAAAACGATTAGAGAAAATAAGAGCAAACAATTTATAGTCATTATTAAGAAGGCTAACAGGTCTCCAATTGTCTAAGAGAAGAATGTCCTTTTTAGGTTTAGGTATTAAACAAATGACACCTTGCTTCATACTAACAGAAAGCTCAGAGCAATTTAAACTCTCTGTATACACTTGCAGGAGGAATGGAGATAACAGCTCGGAATATAACTTATAAAATTCAGCCGTTATCCCATCACTCCCAGGCGACTTGTTAATTTTTAACTGTGAAATTGAATCCTTAACCTCATCGATAGAAATTGGCGAATCGCATAAAATTTGATCATCATGACTAATAGTCCTAACATTACCAAGATGTTTACTGAAAGTGTCCAAATCGGCTAGATTAAATTTAGATTTATACAAATTAGAGTAAAACTTGTAGCAAAATTGGGAAATTTCTTTAAGATTTTCTGAGACAACCTCTCCAATATTTAATTGACAAATAGAATTGTGTTTAGCCCTATTTTTCTCAAGCTTAAAAAAATAGGAAGACATTTGTTCTCCGTGCTCAAGCCACCTTTGCCTTGATCTAATAAAAGCACCTTCTGCTCTTAATTTATACAAATCATCCAACTTAATTTGTAAATCAACTAAATGAGTTCTTTGACTATCGGACAAATTTTCAGGCAAGATCTTAGTAATAGAAGAGATTTCACTAACAATGTTAACTTCTTCGAGTCGTTTTAATTTAGCCAAATTACCACTATACTTTCTGAGGTATTTCCCAATTTCATGTTTTAACAATTCCCAGTTTAAACCAAAACAATTTTCTCGTTTAGCCTTGCTCCAATAAAAGCCAATAAGTCTTCCCAGCTCTGACTTAACCTCTTTATGATTAAGTAACGAACTGTTCATTTTCCAATAAGAGGAGCCCTTGATAAATCTAGCTTCAGGAGAAAACATAAATTTAATAGAGACAGCCTTATGATCTGTTAATGGCGTTGTAGAAATATCAACAGAAATATGATCTTTATCTAAATTTCTAGAGACTAACCAAAAATCAATTCGTGAAAGTCTAGATGAATTTTTATTGCTCCACGTGTATTCTCTGTCATATGCATTTTTAACCCTCCAGATATCTACAAGCTCTAATCTATACATAAAAGCCTTCAAAGCTGTGTTTGAGTTTGATTGGCGACCAGGTGGCCACCTATCAAGAGATTCATTTAGGACAGTGTTAAAATCACCCCCAATCACTAAATAAGCATTTGGAAATTTTGACTGCCAATAAGTAAGCTTATCTTCCAAAACAAATAATAGCTGATCATTCTCAGATCTAGAGTTATACCCATAATAATTAACAATAATAAGATTTACATTATAACATTTTAGAACTAACAAAATAAAGTGTCCATACTCATCACAGTATGTATGCAACACATCACCTGCAAAATTATTTTTTAAACAGGAAACGCCTGCAGAGTGCTCTGAACCATGAGAAAACCATATCTCATTACCCCACTGCGACTTCCAAAAATTAACATCCTTATCATTAGAATGAGACTCTTGAATAAAAACAAAATCAGAACCAAACTGTCTAGAAAATAAAAATAAGGCCTTGCGTTTAACAACATTTCTTAAACCCCTGGCGTTTAAAGACACAACAGAAAGAGACATTTGAATTCACAAAAAAATGGAACAATTAACCCGCTTTAAGAACGCTCTATGGACTTAGATCTTTGAAAGTAGGTCACAAAATCAAAAATGCTGAAAAAAGCAGCACCATGGTAAATGTCAAAAATTACAAAAAGAACACTGTAATGAAAAAATATTGGCAGATTCTTAAATGTATAAAACAAACCTGTAACAATGTCTACAAAGTGCACGACAGATCAGTCCAAGTCAAAACAGGCGACGCCTATTATTAAAATGAAAGCACTTTAAGTAGACAAGATTTCACCCTGCCCTTGAATGAAAGCTCTGCCTCCAACAAAGTATGCCGTCTTCCCCTCTGCACGTGCTTTTTGGACCTCCGGCCACAGCTTCCTTCTCCTTTCACGATCTCCGGCTGAAAAATCCTCCATAAAGCGCAAACCGTTCTCTTTCAGAAAGGAAGAATTCTTCGCGGCCTTCCAGATAGCGTCTCTGTAAGAACGAACGGAGAACTGCATAATGGTCACCCTGGGACGATCCGCGCCGGCGCCACCTTGTTGCATCTTCCCGAGACGATGGACCACGTCGATAACATCTGAGAGTTTGTCCTTTTCACTAGGAAGAACTTTTTGGCAGATTTTGACAACCTCAAGCTTAATATCTTCGCGCTCAGATTCAGGAATTCCGGATATCCTCAAATTACGCCTTCTCAAATATGTATCCATATCATCCATCCTCCGCTGCAACTGAGCCACAGGCCGTTCAACACCATCCATTCGCCGCTCAAGAGTAGTAACCTTCTCAACAACGGCCTTTAATTCAGCTGACATGTCCGAGATCTTTCTTTCAATTCCGTCTGAACGACTATTGATCAGCTGTGTTATGCCTAATAGCTGCGATGAGATATCAGCTCGAGTGTCATCACTTGCTCTCTTCTTTATGACTGGTGATTTACTCGGTGTGATAGGCAATGCAGGAAACTCCTCTTCAACTAAACAGAACGCATTTTCCTCACTTGCACAAGCAACAACGTAATCATGACCGCTACTGGCTGGTGAGCGTGCATTAGCATTAACGCTAGCCTCCTTAGCATCAGTCGAAGAGTTACTCAAATGACTACGTTTACGCCCCATGGTGACACTATATAAAGGCAGTCTTCAAATCAAAGAAGCAACAAAATTGCGTAGGCAGTATACAATTAATTAAAGGTCCTTTTTGCGCTATCTAAGCACATATGGTGCAGGAGCTCGCACAAACACGTCAGATTAGGCAGCCATCTTGGACCCCTCACAATGGTGGCAATATATATATATATATATATTTTTTTTTTTTTATTCATACTGCAGTGCATGCTGGGAGTTTTATACTATCCTGGAACCCAACATGCATTGCAACATGAAACTTTTGATTGTCACCATTATTGAGATTCATATGCTGATTGTAGATGTTGATGCCTGTGTCCATATAAATGACAAGTTCAAAATCTTTTACTGCACTATATGATTTTAATATTCTTTATAATAAATGTTAATAGAAGCATTGTTGGATTTAATGTTATAGTTTAACAGATATATAATACATATTAAATACTCATAAATTCAAAGCCTTTATGCTGGATGTGATCAGAGAATCAGACATGTTCAGAATGATTGGGAAAACAGGGGACTCATTGGGAAATTATTGTGATTGGGAAAACAGCCTTTTTTTTACAGCAATGGTTAACAGTGTAGCCTAAACGTTATAAGAAGCTATACAATAATAAAGCAAACGATTCAGTCAAACATAAGTCATCTCTCTAGTAGACTGTTAACCCTTGCTGTAAAAAAAGGCCAAATTCTGACAATATCATACCATTTTCCATTAAAACAGTACTATACCGTAGAAAACAAAAATAGTTTGTGTATACTGTCAGGAATATACTGTGAATTAACAGTGCTCAAAATCGACACTCAGAGGCTGTTTTCACAATCACACCCTATACCCTCATTCACTATTCTCTACATTACACTGTTAGACCTTACCAGGTTTTTTTTACAGTAAAATACTGGCAACACTGTTGCCAGCAATTTACTGTTAATTGTACAGTTTTTTACTGTGATCTACAGTATGTTACTGTAAAAATGCACTAAAACTCGAGTTAACTAATTTCACTTGCAGAAACCGACTGGCTTTAAATTGACCAACTGTCATTTAAATGTATTAACTAAAATGTATAATGCATTAATAATGTGAGCAAAGTATTACTGTGAACTTATTTCATTTGAAACCACAACAAAACTTTTTTAAATAAAGAGATTTTCACTGGACCAGCAACTACACAGTCACCTCCAGTTAAATAAAGCAACATGCAGCAAATCATCAATGTTTGTAGATCTTCTCCTGGACTGAAGCACAGGCTCTACTCTTCTGCACAATGGTGACCCAAAAAACAAGATTTTACAGTAAACTACTGGCAACAGTGTTGCCAGTATATACCTGTTTTATAACTTACAGTTTATTACTATTAAAATACATTTTGTGGGTGTGACTTTTTTATCTTACACTGTTAACCCTTTCAACCCCACAGGGAAATCCACACTACAAAGAACATTGTAACATTGAGACAGTGTTGCAGTGAGATAATTAAGTGAATGTTAATGATTGTTGAGAATATGTAAGTGATTGTTGAGCATCAGTGATGAACACCTGCTGTTAGAACAGAAAATAGAGAAACACAAGAACTACAACTGACTTCCAGCCATTACGCATTATTATACTTATTATTAACCAGTATGACTTTATTTCGGTCATACATCTACAGAAGTTGTTATTAAGATGTTTAATTGAAAATGTTTGGTTTGAAGTTACCATTATAGAGATCAGTGTTTGCTTTAGTTGGGATGCTGATGCTAAAACATTAGTTTTTTTTTTGCTGCTTGAGCTGTTTTTGCAAGTCACTCTTGTGCACACACACAGTTTGTGAATTATTATGATGACAAAATCATCATATTGCCTGTTCATTCACTAAGGAATTCATTCTCACTCATTCAGAGTTTAATCCTCAATCAAAAGTGTTACATTACCACCACTGTGAACCACATCAATACATTACAATGACTCATTTTTTTTAACACATCATGCATAACCAGAGAAACAGAGCTACATTGTCTTTTAGAAACACAGAGATATCACAATTTAGCACATGAATCTCAACAATGGTGGCAATATATATATTTTTTATTCATGCAGGAGTGCATGCTGGGAGTTTTACATTATCCTGGAACCCAGCATGCATTGCGACATGAAACTTTTGATTGTCACCATTGTTGAGATTCATGTGCTGATTGTTGATGTCTGTGTGTGTCTGAGTCAAACAAGAGTTCAAAATGATCTAATACAAAATATGATTAAGATATTCTTCAGAAGACCTTATTGCACAAATATTGATTTTATGTTGTAGATTTACAGATGCTAAATATGAAATACCCATAATAAATAATAAATACAGGAAAGATCAGAGAGTCAGACATGGATGATTGTGACATCATCACAAAAACACCTGATCATCTTCCTCTTGGCTCTTTCTTGCCATAACATGTGTTTTATAAACTCACTGTTATAGCAGTCAGAGAGAGATGAATGGTAAGAAGTCAAGGGACAAGAGACCAACTAAAGCAAATACTGATCTCCATCATGGTGACAACAAACTTTATTATTAACTAAATCTCTGTTCATTCTCAACAAGAACTTTTGTACATGTATGAAAGAAATAATGTTAAATGACCAACTGTCATTTAAATGTATTAACTAAAATTTATAATGCATTAATAACGTGAGCAAAGTATTACTGTGAACTTATTTCATTTGAAACCACAACAAAACCTTTGTAAATAAAGAGACTTCCACTGGACCAGCAACTACACAGTCACCGCCTGTTAAATAAAGCAACATGCAGTAAATCATCAATGTTTGTAGATCTTCTCCTGGACTGAAGCACAGGCTCTACTCTTCTGCACAATGGTGACCCAAAAAATACATTTTACAGTAAACTACTGGCAACAGTGTTGCCAGTATATACCTGTTTTATAACTTACAGTTTATTACTGTTAAAATACATTTTGTGGGTGTGTCTTTTTATCTTACACTGTTAACCCTTTCAACCCCACAGGGAAATCCACACTACAAAGAGTAAAAGTAACATTGAGACAGTGTTGCAGTGAGATAATTAAGTGAATATGTAAGTGATTGTTGAGCATTATTGATGAACACCTGCTGTTAGAACAGAAAATAGAGAAACACAAGACCTACAACTGACTTCCAGCCATTACACTTATTATTAACCAGTATGACTTTATTACAACAATAAATTGCAATGATTAATTTTTTTAACACATCATGCATAACCAGAGAAACAGAGCTAAACTGTCTTTTAGAAACACAGAGATATCACAATTTAGCACATGAATCTCAACAACGGTGGCAATATATTTTTTTTTATTCATGCAGCAGTGCATGCTGGGAGTTTTATATTATCCTGGAACCCAGCATGAAACTTTTGATTGTCACCATTGTTGAGATTTATGTGCTGATTGTTGATGTCTGTGTGTGTCTGAGTCAAGCAGGAGTTTTTTAATGCACTATATGATTACCATATTCTTCAGAAGACCTTATTATAGAAGTATTGATTTTATGTTGTAGATTTACAGATATATGGTAAATATGAAATACACATAAATTCAAAGAATAAATACAGAAAAGATCAGAGAATCAGACATGTCCAGGATGATTGTGACATTATCACAAAAGCCAAACACACCTGATCATCTTCCTCTTGGCTCTTTCTTGCCATAACAAATGTGTTTTATAAACTCACTGTTACAGCAGTCAGAGAGAGATGAAGGGTAAGTAGTCAAGGGACAAGTGACCAACTAAAGCAAATACTGATCTCCATCATGGTGACAACAAACTTTATTATTAACTATATCTCTGTTAATTCTCAACAAGAACTTTTGTACATGTATGAAAGAAATAATGTTAAACTGGTTTCACACTCAGTGTTGCTGGAAGTCAATTGTAGTTTTTGTGTTTCTCTTTGTTCTGTTCTTGTTTCTCTGTCCTTCAGTGATTCTGCTTATCAGGTGTTCATCAGTGTCTCAATTCACTCACTTCTTTTCATTCACTTTGTCAAGGGGACTTTATTAGTGAACTAATGTAGGGAATAGTGAATGATGGTATAGGGTGTGATTGTGAAAACAGCCTCTGAGTGTCGATTTTGAGCAATGTTAATTCACAGTATATTCCTGTAGGCTATTTTTGTTTTCTACGGTATATTACTGTTTTAATTAGGGCTGTGCGATATATATCGTGAGATTGTTATGCGCATCTCGTCAGTAAAGCCGGTTCCTTGATTAGTAGTAAATCACCATCACCTGCTTTCAGATGAAGCGGCATTTACTACAAAGAGCCGTAATTAACTGACAAGCTGAGCCATATCGCATTAATATCGCGGACGTATCGCCAGCGATACTTAATGCGATATGGCTCAGCTTGTCAGTTAACTACGGCTCTTTCACAGCAAAAACTCCAGTGTTAAATTAACACTCCTGGGAGTGTATGAGTCCACACTCAAGAGTGTTTAAGTTAATGAGATAATTAAGTGATTAATTTAGTGATGATTGAACATTATTGAAGACACCTGATGTTAACAAGCAGAATCACTGAAGGAGAAAATCACAAATTGTAAGTTACCATTAAGGTGATGGGTGTTTGCTTTAGTTGGGCTCTAGACCATTATATATGTACTTTAGATTTTATTTGGCTGCTGTATCTGAGTTATAACTGACAGATAAACAAAGAAAAAAAAAGTGGTCTGATGGTGTAGGTTATATTATGACAATCATCATTTGAACTTGATCACTGAACTCATTAAAATCCTTCTTTCTGACTTCGATTTATATTGTTGGTTAGTGAATCTGCATAAATGCCCAGCATTATTGATATAATATAAAGGATTTCTTAAAAGTTGCTTAAAAAAAAAATCATTCTTTTAGGCACACACAGATTTCAAGATTCAGTCTATGCATCTCAACAATGGTGAGGAGCAGAATATTCAATTAGGAAAAGTAAATTACATAGACAATTCAGATCATAATTTATTCATACCGCAATGCATGATGGGAGCCATTAATGAGTTGTGATTGGTGGCAGCCACTGCAACATGCTTTATTATTGTCACCATTGTTGAGATTCACAGGCTGATTATTGATGTCGGTGTTTTAAATGAAGTAATCTGAACATCTATTGATCAGAACAATGTTTATTAAATATTTTGAATTATAAGTAAAGTACTGATAATCACAGGCTGAAGAATCACTAAACTGCTGCTAACAAGTTAAACCAAACTATCTCAATAAGTTTCCTTTTCAGATCACAGCATGATTATGTCAAAACATAACCAACACTATAAGATAGATAACATTTTACTTTGTTCATTTAACTGTTATTAATCAATAACAGCAGACAAACAACAGTAAATATTAAAGTAAACATATAATGGTCTAGAGCCCAACTAAAGCAAACACCCATCACCTTAATGGTAACTTACAATTTGTGATTTTCTTCTTCAGTGATTCTGCTTGTTAACATCAGGTGTCTTCAATAATGCTCAATCATCACTAAATTAATCACTTAATTATTTCCTCAGCCCTAAATGCCGCTCCATCTGAAAGCAGGTGATGGTGATTTACTACTAATCAAGGAACCGGCTTTACTGACGAGATGCGCATAACAATCTCACGATATATATCGCACAGCCCTAGTTTTAATGGAAAATGGTATGATATTGTCAGAATTTGGCCTTTTTTTACAGCAAGGGTTAACAGTGTAGTTCACTAATATAGTCCCCTTGACAGAGTGAATGAAAAGAAGTGAGTGAATTGAGACACTGATGAACACCTGATAAGCAGAATCACTGAAGGACAGAGAAACAAGAACAGAAAAAAGAGAAACACAAGATCAACAACTGACTTCCAGTTATTGTTGAGAATTAACAGATATTTAGTTGTTGAAAATAATAAATTTATTATCACCATGATGGAGATCAGTATCTGTTTTAGTTGGGCTCTTGAACCATTGACTTCATTATATTAGTGTTTTTCTGACTGCTTTAACTGTGAGTTTATAAAACACATTTGTTATGGCAATAAAAAGTCAAGAAAAAGATGATTAGATGTTTTTGACTGTTATGATGATTGCATAATCATCCTGGACATGTCTGATTCTCTGTTCTTCACCAGCGTAAAAGCTTTGTATGTATGTGTTTTTCATTTTAAACATACCTGTTAATCTATAACGTGAAATACAGCAATGTTTCTGTAATATCCACCTTATTCTGCTCAGTCTAAACAATGCGCGCTGCCATGACGACGACTCCGGTTGCCTACTTCCGTTCGTAGCGCTTGACCTGTACAAGCAGCGAGAGAATGAGTATAAGCTCCTCATGTGCTGTTGTTATTTGTTTTAACAATTCAAAGAAGATTTCAAACTTTTTAGAAACTGAGTGTTTCGAGCATAAGATAAGAAGGAGATAATGCCCATGTCCGATTCCATATCAGATGCATTCAATAAAGTAAACGTTTAGAGTGGTTAGCGTTAAAACTGAACTTCTCTCGCTACTAGTACAGGTCAAGCGCTACAAACCGGAAGTATGGAACCGGAGTCGTCGTTATGGCAGCGCCCATTGTTTAGAGCAGAATAAGGTGGATAGTGCTTTATAACATTTTGAGCTCCTGATTGTCTCAGACACACACAGACATCAACAATCAGCACATGAATCTAAACAATGTTGACAATTAAAAACTTTCATGTTGCAATGCATGCTGGGTTTCAGGATAGTATAAAACTCCCAGCATGCATTTCTGCATGAATAAAAAAATATTGCCACCATTGATGAGAGACATATGAAGTTTTTTGATATATCTGTGTTTCTACAAGATGTTGTAGTGCTGTTTCTTTTTTAGGTTGTGCATGATGTGTCAAAAAAATTAAAAAATCATCATTGTAATTTATTGCTGTAGTTTCACAGTGGTAGTAATGTAACACTTATGATAGAGGACTAAAAACTAAAGTAGATTTAGTGAATGAACAGGCTATATGATGATTTATTCATCATAAACAATATAACCACAAGCTTCCACATACTGTGTATGTGCACAAATGTGATTTACAAAAACACAACTCATTAAGCCAGTGAAAAACTAACTTTAAAAACTCAAGGGTCAGCATGCTAACTAAAGCAAGCCCTGATCTCTATAATGGTAACTTCAAACCAAACATTTTCAATTAAACATCTCAATAACAACTTCTGTAGATGTATAACAGAAACAAAGTCATTTCTGAGCTTAAACTGTTAACGTTAGATTTAGTTTGACTGCTGTAACTGAGTTATACCAGCCAGATGAACAACAAGAAAAGTTGATCAGGAGGTGTTGGTTATGTTTTGACATAATCATCATTTGACCTGAATCACAAAACTCATTTAGAGAGTTAGGTTTGCCTTGATTACAGCAGCCTTTGTTTCTATACTGTACTATGCTCAACATTTTCAATACAATCAAAAAGATTTCTTAAAAGTTGTTCAGATCAAAAGACTTTGAAAAAGTATATTATTTGGACACACAGACATCAAGAATCAGCCTGTGAATCTCAACAATGGTGACAATAATAAAGCATGTTGCAGTGCATTCTGGGTGCCACCAATTAAAACTCATTCATGGCTCCCATCATGCATTGCTGCATGAATAAATTATGATCTGAATTGTCTTAGTAATTTCCTTTCCCTAATTGAATATTATTTTTGTCACCATTGTTGAGAATCATACACTGCTGTGTGTGCCTAAAAGATCCTATTTGGACCCTATTCTGTAGAATCACTGTGATGCTGTAATGACCAATATACATATAAGTCAGAGATTAAGCTCTAAATGAGTTCAGTGATTCAGGTCAAATGATGATTATTTTAAAATATAACCAACACCACCTGTTCACCTTTTCTCTTTGTTCATGTGGCTGTTATAACTCAGATACAGTAGCCAAACACAATCTAAAGTTAAACATTTAAAGGTCAACTGCCCAACTAAATCAAACACTGATCTCCATAATGGTGATTAAAATGGTCATTTTTCTCCTTCGGTGATTCTGCTTGTTAACATCAGGTGTCTTTAATAATGGTCAATCATCACTCAATCAATCACTTAATTAGCTCATTCTTGAGCCAAGTAAACTCCCAGGAGAGTTCATTTAACACTGGAGTTTTTGCTGTGCAACTGATTTCACTAATTAGTTCTCTCTCCTGCTGAATTAGCAAATCCAGGTGATCGGAACAAAATACTGAGGAGGACTTTTACTTTCTGAACCTGGACTTTACACCTCTGATGATAATTTTGGGAAAATAACCCAATAGAAACACAATGTGTAACATTACCAGGTGAGATGGTCACTGGTGTGACAGTTGTAGGGCTGGTGTTAATGCTGCCAGTGTCTGAAAGTTTGGATGAATAGTGATTAATGAACAGAGACACAAATATCATGAGTGTGTAGAAAGAGCTCATGTGAATATAATTACCTGCACAGTATGCTGAATTACACACAGTTGGACTAAGCAGCTCATAGACATAATAATTGTCTGGACAGGCTTTGACTTTAATGGGAAAAGACCCGAAATAGCAGCAGTAATTGTTCCAGTGACTGCAGACATCTCGAGTGACGACTCCATCTGTTACTGTTGGGTGTCCACCACGAATCCACAGTGGGATATCAGTGCCACAGCTGAACTTAGCAACACATGTGTCTGGGATATGAGCTCTCACACCATTAATGAAGAGACGATACCAGCCTCTCCAGGAGACAGACGTGTCACACTTTCTGACTGAACCATATGTATTATTGATGGATCTCCATGGATTGTCCAGCACAGTGTAGTTGTAGCAGGGGTCTGCAGAGAGATTAGCTGTTATGGAAATATATTAAGAAATAACACATTTCTGAAAAACGTTTCATTACAAAATGTACCCAAAAGTGCAGCTTTAGACATTACTTTTTTTTCTTCTTCTTCTTTTGCTAATTCGGAGCGATTCATTTCGATCCATTCAAATGCATTTATAGGATTATCTAAACATCAATGCGTCTTAAATAAAAATAAATAAAAAACTTTTAAATTGGAAGTAAACACGTTACACACCAGTATAATCATCTATATATTATTATTATTACTATTTTTTAAGAATTTATTTCCATTTTCTTGATCTAAAAATGACCATTGCAAAATTTCCATTGCCAGGTTGTCAGCGGGAATCCATAAACTAATATTAAAGTAAGAATCTGACATTCAGTTTCCTCAATATTTCATATGCAAATAATGAAAAAAAAAGAAAGAAAAAAAACGACAGTATTTTACAGAAAATAATGAAGTTTCTCTGCAGCATGTGAAGTGTTTTATTCAGAGGCGGAAAGTCCAGGTTCAGAAAGTAAAAGTCCTCCTCAGTATTTTGTTCCGATCACCTGGATTTGCTAATTCAGCAGGAGAGAGAACTAATTAGTGAAATCAGTTGCACAGCAAAAACTCCAGTGTTAAATGAACTCTCCTGGGAGTTTATATGGCTCCAGACTCAAGAGTGTTAAGGTGTTAAAATATGAGTGTTCAATTAACACTCAAAAGTGTTAAAGGTAATGAGCTAATTAAGTGATTGATTGAGTGATGATTGACCATTATTGAAGACACCTGATGTTAACAAGCAGAATCACTGAAGGAGAAAAATTACCATTTTAGTCACCATTATGGAGATCAGTGTTTGATTTAGTTGGGCAGTTGACCTTTAAATGTTTAACTTTAGATTTTGTTTGGCTGCTGTAACAGAGTTATAACAGCCACATAAACAAAGAGAAAAGGTGAACAGGTGGTGTTGGCTATATTTGAACTTATACTACAGGGCTGTTGAATGCTTGAATCTGATTGTTTGAAGAACGTTCTAAGGTGTGCATTATATTCAGGGAAAGGCACGGCTAAAGTAGTTCCAGGCAGGTCTTGACCGCATTACAGTGCCATATCACTTCGCGTAGTTAACGGTAATAACGGAAAATAGGATACAATTCATAACAAGAAAAAAACATGCAGCCCCATGCGCTTGATCTTCAATGTCTAGCTTCACAATCAATGGAAACATGCAGTTTAATGTTAATAAATAAAGTATATAGTCCTAGGCTATCTATAATCAATAGAATCTGAATCTGAATATAGGCTAAATAAATGGATAGTCCTGCAGCACGGATTTTTATTGCAGATAATATATAACAAATAAATAATTATTGATAGCCCTACTTGTTAAAATGGCTTTGTGTTTCATTTATTTGGCTAGTCTACTGTCATCTGTCAATAATATAAAAAAGAATGAACAAATTAATTATAACGAATTGAATTAATAAATAAATAATAATAGCCTATTGACGCACATGCTTTTCTGTCTCATTATTGCAACATCTCTGTCTAATAACTGCATTAATAGCTGCATAAAGCCGGGGACACACTTTAAGGCCGGTTATGAATGTAATTTGATACTTATGACTGATCATGCCCAAACGCGTGTTCAGCGCGTTCAGTCTGTGTTCAAAGTCGGTGTTTAAAATCTGCTGCAGTCGATGAAAACAGTCAGAGAATGTGTCAGCTAGTCGTGTGTCCCAGCATTAGTCTGCTATCAGTGGCTCAAACCTCCGTTACTAACTCTAAAATTACGTTTTGGAATTAGCAACGGAGGCATGGTATTACATGCGTAAGAAATTAGTACATACAAGAGCGTTTTAATGACAACAACTTTACAAACGTCTTGAAATATAATCTGAACAATGTTTCGAGGTGTGGTAACTGTAGTATAAGCGGAATAATTGACTTCAGGCCGTTGAATTATTAGAAAAATAATGCACACCGAGGTGTAACGGCCACTCCGCTTCGCGTCGTGACCGCATTACCACCTCGGGTGTGCATTATTTTTCTAATAATTCAACTGCCTGTCGTCAATTATTCCTTACATAATCATCATTTGACCTGAATCACTGAACTCATTTAGAGCTTAATCTCTGAGTGGAATGTATATTGTTGATTACAGCATCACAGTGATTCTACAGAATAAGGTCCAGATAGGATCTTTAGGCACACACAGACATCAGTGTATGATTCTCAACAATGGTGACAAAAAGAATATTCAATTAGGGAAAGGAAATTAACTAGACAATTCAGATCATAATTTATTCATACTGCAATGCATGATGGGAGCCATGAATGAGTTTTAATTGGTGGCACCCAGAATGCACTGCAACATGCTTTATTATTGTCACCATTGTTGAGATTCACAGGCTAATTCTTGATGTCTGTGTGTCCAAATAATATACTTCTTCAAAGTCTTTTGATCTGAACAACTTTTAAGAAATCTTTTTGATTGTATTGAAAATGCTGAACATAGTACAGTATAGAAACAAAGGCTGCTGTAATCAACAAGGCAAACCTAACTCTCTAAATGAGTTTTGTGATTCAGGTCAAATGATGATTATGTCAAAACATAACCAACACCACCTGATCAACTTTTCTTGTTGTTCATCTGGCTGGTATAACTCAGTTACAGCAACCAAACTAAATCTAACGTCAACAGTTTAAGGGTCAAGAGCCCAACTAAAACAAACACTGATCACCATAATGGCAACTTAAAAAAGAGATTTTCTCCTTCAGTGATTCTGCTTGTTAACATCAGGTGTCTTCAATAATGCTCAATCATCACTCAATGAATCACTTAAAGGGGTCATATAATGGTACATGCACTTTTACAAGTTGATTGTACTGAAATGTGTGTTGGCAGTGCCTGTACACAACCATCATAAAATTATAAAAATCCATCCAGTGTTTTTTTTTTAATCTTCTTATATGTTTCCGCTGATTCTTATAGGTGATCGCTGATCGATTGCTCCTGTCTGCCTCGCTGCCTGCTGTGAGTGTGTTTGTTTGCTTCGGTGCTGTAAGCTCCGTCTTAGCCTTGTATTTCTTTGTTTTGAACCATCATTTACTACCATTTCTAGTTGTTTATACTACTACATTTTACCCAACATCTCAGATTAACCTGACATCGCTAGCTTCTGTTATTAGTACTACTAGCACAAAACGCTAGTAATTCGCTAGCCTGTTAACGCGCCACCCGTGCGCTCAGCTATTTTTATTTATTTATTTTTCTCTCGCGCGTCCGCGCCTTTGAGTTCATAAAAGCTCAGGTGAGTAAGAATCAGTCAACAAACAAGGTGAGTAATGTCTTGTCCTGTTATTGTCACCTGCACTTCATGTCACATGTTTAGCATAGCCTTCTCTGTCGGCAATATAGGATTTATATGTGATAAATGTAAGGAGACAGTTAGGTTGACAGAGAAGATTTCAGAATTAGAAACACGCATCCAAACTTTAATTGAGGATAGTAAGAGTGCTAGAGCTTCAGATGTTTTGGATGCGCATAGCATAGTGAACACTTTACATGAGTCGGTTCCAGCTGAAGTAGAGCCTGTGCAGCCGGGCAAATGGGTGACAGTGAGGGATCGCTCTAGTCGCGGATCTAAAAACCACTCTTCCGTTCCGATTACCATAACAAATCGATTTGCCCCGCTCAGTGAAACACCCACTGAGAAAGATTGTGCCCTAGTTATTGGCAATTCTATTACACGGAACGTGAAAATAGAGACACCAACCACCATAGTCACATGTTTGCTGGGAGCCAGAGCGCCTGACATCAAAGCAAATTTAAAAGTGCTGGCTATTGCTAATCGTAAATTCTCTAAGATCATTATTCATGTCGGCACTAATGATGTTCGACTCCGCCAGTCGGAGATCACCAAAATTAATATTAAAGAGGTGTGTGAACTTGCAAGTACGATGTCAAGGACTGTAATTTGCTCTGGCCCCCTTCCTGTTCGCAGGAGTGATGAGATAGTTAGTAGATTGTGTTCGCTTAACGGTTGGCTGTCTAAGTGGTGTCCGCAACATAATATAGAATTCATAGACAACTGGAAAAGTTTTTGGGGCAAACCTGACCTGTTGAAAAGAGATGGTATTCATCCCTCCTGGGATGGTGCTGCTCTTCTCTCTAGTAATTTGGGTCATAGTCTTAGAGCTCAAACATGACAATCTGGGGCTCAGGTCAGGAAGCAGACAGACTGGCTTAACCGACCGTCTGCTAGCGGCCTCGCGTCACCAAGGTCAGATAAATCCCATCACATAGAGCCTCTTTCACCTAGCTATCATCATATAGAGACTGTGTCTGTTCCCCGAATTTGGAAATCCAAAAAACGTTTTAACCCATCTAAGGTTAAAAATTTAATTGATGTTCAACAAATAAAAAACAGCTATAATACAGATGAGCAAATGCTAAAGCTTGGGTTGCTGAATATTCGATCGCTTACTTCAAAAGCACTCATTGTTAATGATATGATTTCAGATAATAACCTAGATGTGCTGTGTTTGACAGAAACCTGGCTAAAACCAAACGATTACATTACTTTAAATGAGTCCACCCCGCAAGATTACTGTTATAAACATGAGCCTCGTCTGAAACGCAAAGGGGGTGGTGTTGCTGTAATTTATAGTAATAGTTTCAAAACCACTAAGAAATCAAGTTTTAAATATAATTCTTTTGAAGCATTGGTGCTTAATGTAAAAATATATAGTGTAAACGATAAATCACGTTTGAGATTTGTGCTGGCTACTGTATACAGGCCACCAGGGCACCATACAGACTTTATCAAAGAATTTGCGGACTTTCTATCAGAATTAATATTGACTGCAGATAAAGTACTAATTGTTGGTGATTTTAATATACACATCGATAATGAAAAATATGCATTGGGATTGGCATTTAAAGACATTGTAAATTCAATTGGAGTTAGACAACACATGTCAGGACCTACTCATCGTCGTAATCATACTCTAGATCTAATATTATCACACGGAATAGATGTTGATGCCATTGAAATTCTGCAGCAGAGCGATGACATCTCAGATCATTATCTAGTCTCGTGTAATTTGCATTTAGCCAAGGCTGCAAAGCCAACTCCGTGTTTCAAATATGTTAGATCTATCATTTCTGCTACTAAAGATTGCTTTATTAATAATCTTCCTAATCAGTTTCATCATCTCAGCATCTCAGATCATTATCTAGTCTCGTGTAATTTGCATTTAGCCAAGGCTGCAAAGCCAACTCCGTGTTTCAAATATGTGAGACCTATCACTTCTGCCACTAAAGATTGCTTTATTAATAATCTTCCTGATCAGTTTCATCATCTCAGCATCCCAGATAGCTTAGAAGAACTAGATATTACAACAGAAACGTTTAACTCTCTCTTTTCCAGCACTTTAGACACAGTTGCTCCGTTGCGCTTAAAGAAGATTAAAGAAAATAGTCCAACGCCGTGGTACAACGAGCACACCCGGGCCCTTAAGAGAGCAGCCAGAAAAATGGAGCGCAACTGGAAGAAAACAAAACTAGAGGTATTTTGCATTTCATGGAAGGAGAGCTCAATTACTTACAGAGAGGCTTTAAAAGCTGCTAGATCTGCTTATTTTTCAACCCTATTAGAAGAAAATAAACATAATCCTATTTATTTGAAACGGTGGCTAAACTAACGAAAAATAAAGCTTCAAGCCCAGAAATTTCCAAGCAACACAGCAGTAATGACTTTATGAACTTCTTCACTTATAAGATTGATAATATCAGGGACAAAATTATAACTATGCAACCGTCTACTACAGTATCGCATCAGGGAGTGCATTGTAGTCTCCCTGAGGAAAAATTTGATTCATTCGTTGCTATAGGAGAGGAAGAATTTACTAAACTCATTAAATCATCTAAATCGACAACATGTATGTTAGACCCTATACCAACTAAGCTACTGAAAGAGATGCTTCCAGAGGTCCTAGATCCTCTTCTTAATATCATTAATTCATCTTTGTCTCTAGGATACGTACCAAAAAACTTTAAGCTGGCTATGATTAAACCGCTTGTTAAAAAAACGCAACTTGATCCTACAGAATTAGTCAATTACAGGCCGATCTCGAATCTACCTTTTCTGTCAAAGATATTAGAAAAGGCAGTATCCTCACAACTGTGTTCCTTTCTTGAAAGTAATGATATCTGTGAGGATTTCCAGTCAGGATTTAAACCGTACCATAGTACTGAGACTGCTCTCATTAGAGTCACAAATGATTTGATATCATCCGATCGTGGTTGTATCTCGCTATTAGTGTTACTCGATCTTAGTGCTGCATTTGACACCATTGACCACAACGTTCGAAACTTATCAATTCACAAAATTAACGGAATGCATAGCGGATATAAAAAATTGGATGACTCGTAATTTCCTACTTCTAAATTCTGAAAAAACAGAGTTTCTAATTATTGGACAAAAAACTTCCTCACGTAATAACCTAGAATACTGTCTAACACTCGATGGCTGCTCTGTTAAGTCTTCGTCGTCGGTTAGGAACCTGGGTGTGCTCTTTGATACCAATCTTTCATTTGAAAGTCACGTGTCTAGTATCTGTAAAACTGCATTTTTCCATCTTAAAAATATATCTAAATTACACCATATGCTCTCATTGACAAATGCGGAACAATTAGTTCATGCGTTCATGACCTCAAGGCTAGATTATTGTAATGCTCTACTGGGTGGTTGCCCTGCACGCTTAATAAACAAACTACAGCTGGTTCAAAACGCAGCAGCTCGAGTTCTTACCAGAATCAGGAAGTATGACCATTAGCCCAGTTCTGTCAAAACTGCACTGGCTGCCTATTAAACATCGCATACCAGTGCCGGCCCGAGCCTTTTGGGGGCCCTAAGCAGAATTTGATTTGGGGGCCCCCTCCCACCACGCGGAGTCACCTGTGCTTGACGATTATTGACACAATGTCACTCTATAATGTTACATTATAAATTAATACAATGAGGTTATGTATTAATACAAAATAAATATTTAATAAAAAATAGATACTTAAAAATGTTTTAACTTTTTCTTTACTCTTTTACTAACTCTTTGAAACTTCTGAGAACAAGTTGTCACAAAACATATTAAAAAACTTATTTGCAAAATATCCTCAAACGTTTTGCAACACTGCAGTTTGAATGATGTCTTGTATGAACATGACGGAGTATGTTTTTATGTTTCCACTGTTCGATCGCGCCCGTGCCACACACACACACACAACATATTCAAGCATTGCAATCTTGACATCGCAGCCTGTTCGTTATAGCCGTAATAAAATATAATAATAAAATAGTCAACCTAACATATAAAAATTACACTGCTCTGTTTAAATAAGCCTACAATTCTTATTCAGCACTTCGTAGCCTAAGCAACGCTCAACTGTGATGTTTCCAAGCACATTTTTGCGCATGTGAAGAGAGTGATTTTTTTTCCCCTCGATATTGGATTTCAAGCACATTTTTGCGCATGTGAAGAGAATGATTTTTTTCCCTCGATATTGGAACGTGGGTGAAGTACAAAGAAGCCTATAATAAAGAATAGTTTACCATCCAAATCCATTGCGAATGTTGAAACATTTTGATTCTAATGAGAGAGATAGGCTACGTGAGCCCAACGCCGCTTTCACTTTCGCTTTAAATTATTTCGTTTTGGCTTGTTTTTAGTTATTTTTTTATTCTTGTTCTGTTCTGAATATCATTAAATTTAAAGGATAAATCATTGATCAAATCAAATTTTTGTGACATGGCTTAACATTACCGTGACTTTGCGCACGAATTGTCTATGCATGCGAGGTTATGTGCATGACTCAAACACTGGCAGACACAGCAGCAGTTGTAGGCAGGTTGATCATGAAATCAGAATTTTCTTGTCTTGAATTATTAATCCATTAATTCATTTATGTCACTTTTTTAATTTAATTAATATGTAAAAAAAAAAAAAAACTCGCTTGGGGGCCCCCTGGTGGCGAGGGGGCCCCAAGCAGCCGCTTAGTTCGCTTATGCCTCGGGCCGGCCCTGATTTTTAAATATTGCTGATTACTTACAAAGCACTAAATGGTTTAGCTCCGCAGTACTTGAGCGAGCTCTTAACGCATTATAGTCCGTCACGTCTATTGCGATCTCAAAATTCCGGCCAGTTACTAATACCTAGAATATCAAAATCGACTGCTGGCGGTAGATCCTTTTCCTATTTAGCACCAAAACTCTGGAACAGTCTTCCTACCATTGTCCGGGAAGCAGACACATTCTGTCAGTTCAAAGCCAGATTAAAGACACATCTCTTTGACCTAGCATTCACATAATACATTATAGACTTCTATAATTTAATGTTAGGCTGCATAGATTAGGTCAGCCGGAACCGGGAACACTTCCCATAAATCCTGATGTACTCGTTACATCATGAGAAGAATGGCATCTACGCTAATTTTAGTGTCTGTGTTTATCCCGAGGTTTTCCTGCAGCCTGCCGGATCCAGGCCGTATCCAGATCTGACGAAGGACCTTCGCCTGGACCGATGACAACGCAGTGCTGAAGTGCCAACTACCCACATGGCAACCTTGTGTCGGCCCAGATCCGGCCCACATCTGGCACACGTGGAAAGATGATCTGGCCCACATGCAGTGTGGAATTACGGCACTTGGGTGGGCCGCTCCTGTTTGCCAGATCTGGGCCACAAGCAGGCCATAGCAATGCCACATCTCAGCCAAGAGCAAAGAAATAAACCACAACTGGACCTTATCTGAGCCACAACATCTGTGTATATTAAATATGAAGTCATCTCAGCCTTAATAAGCCTGTTAACAAGCAGAATCACTGAAGGAAAGAAGAAAACAGAAAAAGAGACGAGCAGAAACACAAGAACTACAACTGACTTCAGACACAGCCTCAGATGAAATCAACTGATGAGAAAAGAAGACATTAAATCTGTGAAGATCTCAGCAGAGGAGGATTAAACAACTCCACAAACAGCATTACCAGCTTCACTTATTACTAACCAGGGGTGCGTTTCCCGAAAGCATCGTTAGCCAACTATGGTCGTAAGTTCATCGCAATGTCCATTGAACTCTATTGGTAACGACGGAACTTGCGACCATAGTTGGCCAACGATGCTTTCGGGAAACGCACCCCAGACTGACTTTATTTCTGTCAGACGTCTACAGAAGTTTTTATTGAGAATTAACAGAGGTTTAACTCTGTGTTTCATTTGAAGTGACCATAAGAGTGATTAGTGTTTCCATTAGTTGGGCTCTTAACTCTTAGGATATCTTTTGTCTTTTTTGGCCGCTGTGACAGTGTGTTTGTCAGACACATTTGCAGCAGCAAAGAAAGCTAAAGTGAAATGAGATCAGGTGATGATGGTTACTTGTTGATGGATTTATAATCATCATGAAATAGACTGATTCACTGAGGTATTTTAATCTAACAATTGTGTTGTCACATTAATATTTTTTTTCACATAGCAAACCCTGTGTTACTGCAGCATGAGATCAAGCAATATTATAACAGTCAGTTAGAAGACTTTAACAAACATGAGCACGAAAAAGTCAGTTTAATATGACACACACAGGCATCAATAATCAGCGTATGAATCTCAACAATGGTGACAATCAAAAGTATGTTGGTGCAATGCATGCTGGGTACCAGCACAGTACAAAACTCCCAGCATGCATTGCAACATGAATAAATTATGCAGCTGAATTTTCCTATAATTTTGTTTGATTCTAAATATTTGCTTTTATTTTTTGCTGTTGTTTTTGTTGTGAATTAGTAGCTTTTCAGTGATGTTCTGAATTAATCTGTTTATCTACATATTTGTGATTGTCACCATTGTTGAGATTCATACGCTGATTGTTAATATATGTGTGTGACAGCGTAACTCATTTTTTAAATTTCATTTTTGTAAAAAGACTTAAACCGATTGTTATATTGCTGGATCTCATGCTGCAGTAACACAGGGTTTGTGATGTGAATATATTAGTGGAGGAACATAATTGTTAGATTATAAAAACCTCAGTGAATCAAGTTATTTCATGATGATTATAAAACCATCAACAGGTAACCATCATCACCTGATCTCATTTCACTTTAGCTTTCGTTGCAGCTGTAAATGTGTTTGACAAACACACTGTCACAGCAGCCAAAAAAGACAAAATATATAATAAGAGTTAAGAGACCAACTAATGGAAACACTAATCACTGTTATGGTGACTTCAAATGAAACACATTAGAGTTAAACCTCTGTTAATTCTCAATAAAAACTTCTGTAGACGTCTGACAGAAATAAAGTCAGTCTGGTTAGTAATAAGTGAAGCTGGTAATGCTGTTTGTGGAGTTGTTTAATCCTCCTCTGCTGAAATCTTCACAGATTTAATGTCTTCTTTTCTCATCAGTTGATTTCATCTGAGGCTGTGGCTGAAATTACTCCATATTTAATATACACAGATTTTTTGGCTCAGATAAGGTCCAGTTCTGGTTTATTTCTTTGCTCTTGGCTGACATGTGGCATTGCTATGCAGAGGTGTAAAGTCCAGGTTCAGAAAGTAAAAGTCCTCCTCAGTATTTTGTTCCAATCACCTGGATTTGCTAATTCAGCAGGAGAGAGAACTAATTAGTGAAATCAGCTGACTGAGTTTATGGGTGGAATAAACATATGGCAAGGACTTTTACTCTTTGGCCCTGGATTACCCACCTCTGCCTGGAACCCAGCATGCATTGCGACATTAATTTTTTGATTGTCACCATTATTGAGATTCATATGCTGATTGTTGATGTTGATGTCTGTGTCCAAATAAATGGCTGTGTTCACACTGCAGGGCTTAATGCTCAATTCCGATTTTTTGAAAAAAAAAAAGATTTTTTTGCCATGCAGTTCACATTTCCAATTAAATGCGACCTTTTGTGATCTCCTGTGTGAATGTGAAATGACCCAGAAGTGACCCGCATGTGGAGAAGAGTACTCAACGGTCAACAACGTCACTTGTTGTTTGCGGAAGTAGCTAAACTTCAACTAACTGTGATTCACTCACACACACACATACAACACACGAGCGCGCGCAGCGACCGTTACACAAGAGCCAGACAGCAGCCGCTGACCTATCTAATATCAGCACAAATAAGTTAACATAACGTTAGTCTACTCTTATTCACATTGGATAAATCATGATGGTGGCCGTGGGCTTTTTTTTATTTATTTAATTAACAGGCTCGTCGAGATCGACCCGTTCGGCAGATTTACCTCAGCTCGACGAATATGCAGTCCGTTTTCAAACCGACGACTACTTCAACGCAGAATTATGACGTTTGTCACGTATCAATGACGTGCGGGTCGGATACATGCGACCTGGCCGTTCAGACTGAAGTCGCATTTCAAAAGATTGGATACGTATCGGATTTGGACCACATACCCAAGTGGCCTGGGTCGCATTTGAAAAGATCGGATTTGTGTCGTTCAGACTGTCATGAAAAGATCAGATACAGGTCGCATAGGGGCAAAAAAATCGGAATTGGGTCGTTTCAGCCTGCAGTGTGAACGTAGCCTATGATGAGTTCAAAATGTTTTACTGCACTATATGATTTCAATATCTTTCATAATAAATGCTTACAGAAACATTGCTGGGTTTAATGTTGTAGATTAACAGATATACGATAAATATTAAATACCCATAAATTCAAAGCTTTTATACTGGATGTTATCAGAGAATCAGACATGTCCAGAATTATTATGACATTATACCATGGGCTGTTTAAATACTCGATTCTGATTGGCTGGAAGGTGTGCAGTAAAACCGTTTAATGCACAGGTAGTTCCAGTCAGTTTGATTGCAATTCAAAATTAATCCGCTACATTGGTAACCATAGTAACTAGGGCTGTGCGATATATATCGTGAGATTGTTATGCGCATCTCGTCAGTAAAGCCGGTTCCTTGATTAGTAGTAAATCACCATCACCTGCTTTCAGATGGAGCGGCATTTACTACAAAGAGCCGTAATTAACTGACAAGCTGAGCCATATCGCATTAATATCGCGGACGTATCGCCAGCGATACTTAATGCGATATGGCTCAGCTTGTCAGTTAACTACGGCTCTTTCACAGCAAAAACTCCAGTGTTAAATTAACACTCCTGGGAGTGTATGAGTCCACACTCAAGAGTGTTTAAGTTAATGAGAATTAAGTGATTAATTTAGTGATGATTGAACATTATTGAAGACACCTGATGTTAACAAGCAGAATCACTGAAGGAGAAAATCACAAATTGTAAGTTACCATTAAGGTGATGGGTGTTTGCTTTAGTTGGGCTCTAGACCATTATATGTGTACTTTAGATTTTATTTGGCTGCTGTATCTGAGTTATAACTGACAGATAAACAAAGAAAAAAAAAGTGATCTGATGGTGTAGGTTATATTATGACAATCATCATTTGAACTTGATCACTGAACTCATTAAAATCCTTCTTTCTGACTTCGATTTATGTTGTTGGTTAGTGAATCTGCATAAATGCCCAGCATTTTTGATATAATATAAAGGATTTCTTAAAAGTTGCTTAAAAAAAAAAATCATTTTTTTTTAGGCACACACAGATGTCAAGATTCAGTCTATGCATCTCAACAATGGTGAGGAGCAGAATATTCAATTAGGAAAAGTAAATTACATAGACAATTCAGATCATAATTTATTCATACCGCAATGCATGATGGGAGCCATTAATGAGTTGTGATTGGTGGCAGCCACTGCAACATGCTTTATTATTGTCACCATTGTTGAGATTCACAGGCTGATTATTGATGTCTGTGTTTTAAATGAATTTATCTGAATGTCTTTTGATCAGAACAATGTTTATTACATATTTAGAATTATAAGTAAAGTACTGATAATCATAGGCTGAATAATCACTAAACTGCAGCTAACAAGTTAAACCAAACTATCTCAATAAGTTTCCTTTTTCAGATCACAGCATGATTATGTCAAAACATAACCAACACTATAAGATAGATAACATTTTACTTTGTTCATTTAACTGTTATAAATCAATAACAGCAGACAAACAACAGTAAATATTAAAGTAAACATATAATGGTCTAGAGCCCAACTAAAGCAAACACCCATCACCTTAATGGTAACTTACAATTTGTGATTTTCTTCTTCAGTGAGTCTGCTTGTTAACATCAGGTGTCTTCAATAATGCTCAATCATCACTAAATTAATCACTTAATTATCTCCTCAGCCCTAAATGCCGCTCCATCTGAAAGCAGGTGATGGTGATTTACTACTAATCAAGGAACCGGCTTTACTGACGAGATGCGCATAACAATCTCACGATATATATCGCACAGCCCTAATAGTAACACAGTTACACTTGCACGCAGAGTGAGAGACACATATGAAAACGTTTATTTAGGTAGGCTAAATGGATGATTTTTGCATATCGTTTAATTTTCTCAATCATTTTGAAATTAAACCATTAAAGAATCATTAAGTTAGCTATATGCTTAAGCAACGAGGGGACTGTTGCTAGACTTTAAAGAGACGCACACAGGTAACTCGCGCACGCATCTCTCTCTCTCTCTCTCTGTTCCTTCTCCTTCAGTTCTCTGTCTCTCTCGTTTATTAATGAATTTAAATAAATGTGATAATTCATTCAAATAAAAGCAATCCAATGGCTCTACTTTATTTAAAGCGGACGGAGTGCTAGAACTAACAAGCCGTAACTTAAGAAAATAACTGTCATTTTTACACGTCTGTTAAAAAATTACACTGTAAACATCAGTTACAGCTTTAACTTGTTTTTAACTTGGCAAATAACCAAGGTATAAGCGGGATAATCCACGGCTAGCCATGCATTAAAGAATTTTAATGCACTTCGTAGAGGCAACCACCCTCCGCTTCGCGTCGGGTGGTTCTTCGCCTCTACGTCGTGCATTAAAATCCTTTAATGCATGGCTAGCCGTGGATTATCCCTTACTTATCTCAACAGACTACTACATCTGATCATCTTTCGATTGATTGTTTCTTGCCATAATAAATGTGTTTTATAAACTCTCTGTTACAGCAGCCAGAGAGAAACTAATGTTATAAAGTCCAGGGTCAAGAGACCAACTAAAACAAATACTGATCTCCATCATGGTGACAACAAATTTTATTATTTTCAGTAAAATATCAACAACTAAATTCTCAACAAGAACTTTTGTACATGTATGAAAGAAATAATGTTAAACTGGTTTGTAAACTGCTTTCACACTTGGTAACTGTCAGTTGCAGTTCTTGTGTTTCTCTTTTTTCTGTTCTTGTTTCTCTGTCCTTCAGTGATTCTGCTTATCAGGTGTTCATCAGTGTCTCAATTCACTCACTTCTTTTCATTCACTCTGTCAAGTGGACTATATTAGTTAACTAATGTAGGGAATAGTGAATGAGGGTATAGGGTGTGATTGGGAAAACAGCCTCTGAGTGTCGATTTTGAGCGCTGTTAATTTACAGTATATTCCTGTAGGCTATTTTTGTTTTCTACGGTATATTACTGTTTTAATGGAAACTGGTATGATATTGTCAGAATTTGACCTTTTTTTACAGCAAGGGTTAACAGTGCATATTTGATATTTTTAATATAGGCCTATTTCCTGTCCAATTTTTGTGTGTTACTTTATTTCATTGGCTATATCTACAGGTTCACAGGTTATATCTACTGACAGTTATGCTTCAATAAAACCTTGTTTTTTTTTAGGTTGGTTGAAATCAGTTATAATCAGTAATCTTAAATACTTTATTTCATTTCAACATTTCAACCAGTTATTGTAGATGTTTCCACATGAAGTACATTTTCTAAGTTGAAATGACAAAACATTTTTTCAGTGTACATTACCTATTGCAGTCGTCACCGGTGAGACAGTTGAAAAGGCCAAGTACAGTCTTAAGACATCTAAAAAATAATTATAAATACAAATGAATCAACATGTTTAGGACACAATAAAATAGACAAATAAACATATATAAATAATAATAATAATAATAATAATAATAAGCTTGTACATAAAATAATAGTTCATCCAAAAATGAAAGTTCTGTCATCATGACTTTTTCTTTTACAGAATATTGTATTGTCTATCCTAAAAAATATTATTATTCTCATCCATCTTTTCCACATTATGAAACTCTCAATATATCAATATAAATTATTGCATGAATGACCAAATGATTCAGGAATTCTAGAGGTTTCAACAGAAAGAAAAAAACACTGTTGCAAAAACCACATACTGATATAAAAAGCTAAGACTACACAACTAAAAGAAACACAGATTCACTAGTCAGCTGTCAACTATAGTCTGACAGTCAACTAGTCAGACACCACTAAGTCACAGCAACAATTGCCGACTACATGCTTGTGTGCTGCAGAAGCTACTGAGCCTCTTTTATTTCTTTATTTATTATTTACTTGAATGTATTTTTATTTCATTTCTTTTTTTTTTACTTCTTTATTTAGCCCTATTTATATTTTCTTTCTTATGCTATGATGCTTGTCTGATTAAGACATTTCGTATTTTGTAGGGATGGGCGTTTCAAGCAACAATAATATTCGACGATTGCTGGGAATTATTTGATTATTATTCAGAAAACGCACCCCAGGTCCACAACCGGTAAAACGGTGTTCGCTCAAATTCCACTCAGACAAAAAATATTACAGAATTAATTTTACAGAAAATAACTGTGATTTTTTGACGATCATTTTCTTTAATTTTAAATTGTACTCAAAACACTGTAAAATTACAAATAATATCTGTAAAATAAAAATCCAGCTGTTATTTTAGGTGTTGTAACATTAATGACAAATTCCAGTAATTCACATTTTTTATACAGAAAATTGATTGTATTTTTCATATAGTATTTTTTTCTGTTTTCTTAAATTACATAAAAATGTATGTAAAATTACAAATATAATCTGTAATTAAACAGTAACAGAACAGTTAAATGATAAAATGGTCAAATGACTGTCAGCTCCCCAAAAAACATCCTAAATTAAAAAAACTGAAAAACACTGTTCACAGTAAATTCCCCGGTGTTAAATTTAACACCGCTCGGTGTTTATATAGGAACCACCAGCAGGGTGTTAAAAGTAACACTGAAGCAGTGTTAGAGTTAATTAGATAATTAAGTGATTAATTGAGCGATGATTGAGCATTGAAGACACCTGATGATAACAAGCAGAATCACTGAAGAAAAGAGAAACACAAGAACTACAACTGACTTCCAGACACAGCTTTAGATGAAATCAACTGAAGAGAAAAGAAGACATTAAATCTGTGAAGATCTCAGCAGAGGAGGATTAAACAACTCCACAAACAGCATTACCAGCTTCACTTATTACCAACTAGTTATTGAGAATTAATAGAGGTGTAGATGTTGATGTTTTATTGGAAATAATGTTTTAGTAAATTCACCATTATGGTGATCAGTGTTTGTAACGGTGGTGGCCGCCCTAACTTAAATAAATATTTTAAAGAAAAAAACCTTCGGGCGCCAGACAGGATTAAACCTGTCAAAAATTAACTTAACCCAGGATAGCAGGAAAATAACCACCTGTTACACAACAACTTATAATAATAACCCCAGGAAAAAGGTCATTTCACAAGGAATATTTATTCTTCCATATGTTCAAAATCATAATCACACAGAAAACGAAATGGACAAAAAAATAAATAAAACAAAATAAGAAATGAAGTTCTCAGCGGTCTCTGGCCTTTGAGATCCGAGCCCCGTGCCAGGAACCGACCGCGTCACGCTAATCCACGTTCGCAGATTCGTGTCCACATTCATTCACAAAAAATGTCCATAAAAAAAGAAAAGAGAGAACAAAGAAAACATTGGATAAACATCTCATAAATCTTGTGGTAAATCACCAACATTAAATCAACAGTAACAATAATTTTAACGGCAACAACAATTATAAACAAAATACTAAGCACACAGAATGTGCGAATATGAAAGCTATGCGAGTGGGTGCGTGCGTGTGTTGCAGTGTGTGTAATGGCGGCGCAGAGGTACTGACCACGTTTGCAGGTATTGAAAGCACCAATGAGTATCGCGGGTCACCAGACACCAAGATAGGTGGATAAGCGTTTTTTGCTTTGTCTTCAGGACAGCTCATGACAGTTGGTCTGGAAGTGCAATGCTTCAGTCACGCACCAGACATCATACACATGAAACAGCTGATTGACACGCAGCCGTCTTTCCACCATAAATCCTCACTCATACGGGCAACCCTCATGTGCAAACAAACGGATGACGCTTCTGATTCAGGTACGACACGCTCCCTTTAAATACAACTCCCTTCCGTCGTTAATTTACACACTCCACCCATAAACAAGCTAAAATGAAAGTGAAAGTAACCCATGTTGTGGGACAGATTCTCTTGTTTGCCACACTCTCCCCTCCTTAAAAAAAAAACAACCTGTGGTTGTTTAGAAGAGAGAAAACGCAGATTAAAAACCTAGAAAATCTTCGTCATCAGAGGATTCTTGAAATATATCCAGGAGTTTTTTCTTTTCTTGTATCTCCAATTCCTCAGCCGTTGGATAACACATTTTTATGTTACAAACGTGAGCTGTACGTACGTCTTCTCCAGTGTCTTCAAGGGCTATTTGATAGTTCAACGGACCCAGCTGCTTAATAATGCGGTAAGGACCTTTCCATTTTTGTGCTAGTTTTGCGCTAAATTTACGCTGTGCATTAGACTGTGGAAAGTTACGCAACCATACTCGATCCTTGCTTTTGAATGTTACATCTCTCCTATTCTTGTTATAGTTCCTCAGTTGTCTCATTTTGGCTTTCTTGCTGTTTTCTTTGGCTTGAGTTTGCAGATGATGAAGATGATGCACTACATCATACGAGGCGGCGTCTGGGGTTAGATTAGGCCCAGAGAGTATTTTGTCCATTGGACTTTGGAGTTTTCTACCCAGCTGGAGTTCTGCTGGGGTTAATCCAGTGGTCTCTTGAACGGCTGAATTAAGGGCGAATCTGAATTCTGGTAAGAACTGGTCCCACCTCTGATGGTTGTCGTCCACATAGGCTGCCATCATGCTCTTGAGATTTCGATTAACTCTTTCTGTCATGTTGGTTTGGGGGTGATAGGATGTAGTTAATTTGGGAGTAACACTCCAGTTCTCACATAACTCTCTGAAAACAGATGAAACAAACTGAGCGCCTCTGTCTGAGAGAACGAAGTCTGGTACGCCCCACCGTGTCAGAATGTCTTTTCTGAAGATGGATGCAACATTCTTCGCTGTGGCACTCCGAATGGGGAACAACTCAACCCATCGAGAATAATAATCAATAAAGACCAGCAGGTATTCATTTTGATTTGGGCTACGTGGCAACGGACCCATGAGGTCGACTCCCAGCATTTGGTTTGGGCGGCTTGTTGTGATTTGCTGTAGTTTTCCAGCAGGCTTCCTGTTATCACTTTTCAGAGTTTGACATTTAACACAGGTCCTCACATGCTGTTTCACCGCTGACCACATGCCTGGCCAAAATGCTACTTCCTGAAGTCGCTTATAGGTCTTGTAGATTCCTCCATGGCCACAGATGGGAGTGGAGTGATAGTACTGGAGAAGGGTGGATCTGAGACTGCTGGGAATGTAGATTCTGTAATGCAGTTGGTTATTTGTCAGGTATGTTTTGTGATACAATTTGTCCTCAATTATTTCGTACTGGTCAATCAGACTGGCACAATTATCTGCAACTGCTTGCAATAATTTTGTAACTTCGGGGTCTTTGTGCTGTTCTTCCCACAGGACAACATCTGATACAGGCAGTGCTGGATCTTTTCCGCTGGTGTACAAGTTGCATCCTGGGGTAACCGAAGATCTGGATAGAGCATCCGGAGCTACATTTAGCTTCCCTTTTCGGTACTCAATAACAAAATCGAATTTCTGCAATCGCAGAACCCAACGAATGAGGCGGCTGGTGGTTTTCGTGGAGTTCATGACCCATTGCAGCGCAGCATGGTCGGTAACAACTGTAAAAAGCTTGTGCTCCAAGTAATGTTGCCACTTTTCCAGGGCCCAGATCACTGCAAGACATTCTTTCTCCGTTGCAGTATAATTGAGTTCGGCCCCAGTTAAGGTTCGGCTTGCATAGGCTATAACCTCCTCTCTGCCTACATCCCTCCGTTGGGCTAATATGGCACCCAGGCCGATGTCACTGGCATCGGTGTATACCATGAATGGCCGCTGAAGATCGGGATGTCCCAGAATGGGAGGTGAGGTGAGGTGAGATTTTAACTGGTCGAAAGCTTGCTGACACTGAATTGACCAATGAAAGCTATGTCCCTTCTTTTTCAGTGCGTTGAGGGGTTCAGTAATCTTGGAAAAATTCGGGACGAAACGGTGATACCACCCTGCTAACCCGAGGAACCGCTGAACTTCCTTCAAGTTCGTAGGCACAGGATAGGCATGAATGGCTTCAGTCTTACATGGGTCTGCTGAAATGCCCTTGACACTTACAACATGTCCTAGGAAGGTGAGTTCTTGAAGACAGAATTTACTTTTCCTCAAGTTTATGGTGAGACCAGCAGTTTCTAGTCTATGGAGGACAGTCTGGAGGTCGTGGAAATGCTGAGTTATTGAAGACGAGTACACAATGATGTCATCGATGTACACAAAGCATATTTTTCTCCTTAGTTCTCCCAGAACTGTCTCCATGAGCCTCTGAAAAGTTGCGGGAGCATTTTTGAGACCAAACGGCATAACATTAAATTGATAGAGACCTGCAGGAGTGATGAAGGCTGTCTTGGTTTTGCTGTTGGGGTCCATGGTCACCTGCCAATATCCACTGTTTAAATCAATCGTAGAAAAAATGGCTGCCCCAGAGAGTGATTCCAGAATTTCTGTTATATTGGGAAGAGGGTAAGCGTCACTTTCTGTTACAGAATTTACTTTTCTATAATCCACACAGAATCTAAATTTGCCGTCTTTTTTGGGTACTAAGACCACCGGTGATGCCCAACCAGAGTGGGATGGTTCAACTATTCCTTGCCTCAACATCTCATCAAGTTGCTCCTCCAGGGCAAGTTGCTTGAGGGGAGACAAACGGTATGGCCGTTGTTTAATGGGGACTTGGCTGGTGGCATAGATGCTGTGTTGGAGAACCTCAGTACGTCCAGTACGGAGAGTACACACCTGTGGGCTTTCGTTCAGGATTTGGAGTAACTGTAGCTTTTCATCAAAAGGTAAATGAGCAGCGTCCACAGCATTTTTTATCAATGTCTTTTCATCAATACCGTCCGGGTGTTGAATTTGCAATGGTGATGATGGAGGGGGCACAGAAGTTAATAAGGAAAGGTTTTGTGTGGCTTCCTTAAATTGACACCTCTCTTTTTGGGGACTTACATTTGGCACACTTGGATTTCCTGGTTGAAAGGGGTACTCTTTTGAAGGATCCAGCTTGAAGGAGTATTTTTGATCAATGACATTGAGTTGCAGCCCACTGAAGAAAATAAAGTCCAACCCCAAGACTACAGCATAGGCTAGAGCTTGGGATGAAAGTACAGCAGTAGGTAAGGTAAATGCTTGGTCATGTAAATTAATGGTGGTATTCAGCCATCCTAATGGAATCTCTGCTTTTCCATTCGCCAGATAAAGAGGACCACGGCACCACGGTTGCAGCTGGTCCGGGGATGTAAGCTGCCTCATGAGATTTTCATTGATGAGTGTGTAGCTTGCACCAGTGTCCACAATGGCCTTACCTGACCAGGCATCGATACATAGGGGAACAACTAGTTGTTGAGGTATCGCTACACGTTCATTAGAGCTTGTAGATGAGGAGGAGGTTTTCTTGGTTGCTGATTGTGACTTATGAATTCTTGTTGCAGCAACAGAGTTGTTGGATGGGTGACCACCTGACTTGGGGTGATAAGGTTGTTTGCCGCTGGTGGAATACTGTGGACCAGATGTCTGAGGTGACTGGGGAGAGGTATAGTGTGGACATTTTCCTGGTGGATGCTGGCCTCTACATCTCCAACACTGAACTGGGATTTTCTCAGTAGGTTGGTTTGAGGAGGGTCTTTGTGATGTGGCTTGATGCTTAGGGCCCATTCGACCACAATCATAACGAAGCTGTTGCTCATAATCTTTTTCCAGTTGATGTCCTAATTTTACCAGCTCTTCCACAGTATTTACTCGGCTACGCAATTGGCTGGCAAGGTACGGCTTAATATTCTTAAGTATCATCTTCACAATATCACCCTCTGTAAGATCTGCCTTCCATCTTTTACAGAGAGCTCTGTAAGAAAACGCAAAGTCTCTTATAGATTCTGTTTCTCTTTGGATCCTAGTACGGACACGTTCAGCCAGTTCGTCCTCATAATCCTCAGAAAGGAAAGCAGATAGAAATGCAGTCTCAAACTCATTCCAAGTGGTTATGGTGGACCGTCTGACTTCCCACCAGTCACGTGCTGTTCCGTACAAGACAGTACGGAAGGTAGCCAGGATGTCTGCATCTGTCAGGGGATGTATAGCCAAAAAATCCTGACATTTGGTTAAGTACAATAGGGGGTCTGTATCATCTGAAGGCCTTCCAAATGTGGGGAAATTTAATTTTATATGGTCACTTTTAATCACAGATGTTAAAGGAGGGGTTGAAGAAGTTGAAGGAGTCACTGGAACAGAAGGAGATGGCTGGGATGAAGTACTGCTAGTGCTGGGATCTGATGGTGTCAATACACTTAACTTTTGTTGATCTGCACTTTTTTTGACACTTTGAAATCCTTTCTCCACTTCACTTTTCAACTCTTTGAAACCGGTGAGACATTGGTCAGTTTGGGTAACACATTGTTGGAGTTGTGAAGTTATCTTATTATGGCTTGTTTGGAAAGTGTTTTGAACAGCTTTGATGTCCTGCTGAACCTCTGCTTGGAGTTGATCAACCATGAATCGTAGTTCGGACACCAAGGTAGATTCCACCTTCTGGAGTTCTTCCGTGATCATTAACTTCATCGCTTTAGTCAGGTTATCTGCTTCAGTTTCCTCTTGTTGCTTAGTGGTAGTAAACAGGGTTAATACTTGATTTTTGTTATCCTCCACTTTTGCAGCAAGATCAGCAATCTGGCTCTGGTGATGAGAAGAGGTATCTTTCACTTCCTGGGTAAGTTCATTCACTTTTCTTTCTTGTCTTGCCATTAAGTCAAACAAGGTATCCCAGTTCCCTTGTACCCGGGCAGTGACTTCTTGTATTTCCCTTCCAGGAGTTGGTAGAATGTTGGGCAGGTCATGTTGTGCCACTGACGAAGGAGTTCCACCTTCAGAAGAGGTGCAAAGTTGCATGTTATCCACTTGTGGTGCCCAGGTGAGAGTTTGCACTGGAGTGCTCCCAGCCAGAGCAGGAGTGGACATGTGCACACGGGTTCCAGGATGAACAGGGCTGAGTGGAGTGGGGGTATGGTAGAACACAGGAGCACATGGAGGTGGTACCAGAGGCATCCACGGTCGCAGTGCAGGCGGCCATACTGGAGTTGAGATGTCTGGTGGAGGCTCAATTTCCACAAAAGTAGTTTGGGAAGGAGGGGTATGCGCCATGATTGTTGTGATTGAGTGTAAGAATGTTGAGTGTGAAAAACAATAAATATCAGTAAATGTGTGTCAGTTTGTTTGTCCCTGAAATATTTCTACTAAACAACAAAATACAACTTTTCACAACTGTTCAATCAGTATTATCTCAAAAACACTAAGTAAATCAAAAACAATAAGTATTCAAAGTAAGTCACCTTCACTTATTTCAATTATTCAAACGTTTATCAATTACTGTGACACCTTAGAGATAACACTCTAATTGTTCAATTAGCGTTCACAGGTTATACACACAAAAAAAAACAATTTGCACAAGCATAAACAATTTCAATTTCAAACAACAGACAATTTCATTGTTTCACCAATTTTCTATCAAAAAAAAAGTATATATAAAGTTTTCAAATCACAATACTGTTTTTTTTTTTTTTTTTTTCTTAAGTGTTCAATCAGGTTTCAAACCCGTTTCAATTCATGTCCCTGTTCGGGCGCCACTCTGTAACGGTGGTGGCCGCCCTAACTTAAATAAATATTTTAAAGAAAAAAACCTTCGGGCGCCAGACAGGATTAAACCTGTCAAAAATTAACTTAACCCAGGATAGCAGGAAAATAACCACCTGTTACACAACAACTTATAATAATAACCCCAGGAAAAAGGTCATTTCACAAGGAATATTTATTCTTCCATATGTTCAAAATCATAATCACACAGAAAACGAAATGGACAAAAAAATAAATAAAACAAAATAAGAAATGAAGTTCTCAGCGGTCTCTGGCCTTTGAGATCCGAGCCCCGTGCCAGGAACCGACCGCGTCACGCTAATCCACGTTCGCAGATTCGTGTCCACATTCATTCACAAAAAATGTCCATAAAAAAAGAAAAGAGAGAACAAAGAAAACATTGGATAAACATCTCATAAATCTTGTGGTAAATCACCAACATTAAATCAACAGTAACAATAATTTTAACGGCAACAACAATTATAAACAAAATACTAAGCACACAGAATGTGCGAATATGAAAGCTATGCGAGTGGGTGCGTGCGTGTGTTGCAGTGTGTGTAATGGCGGCGCAGAGGTACTGACCACGTTTGCAGGTATTGAAAGCACCAATGAGTATCGCGGGTCACCAGACACCAAGATAGGTGGATAAGCGTTTTTTGCTTTGTCTTCAGGACAGCTCATGACAGTTGGTCTGGAAGTGCAATGCTTCAGTCACGCACCAGACATCATACACATGAAACAGCTGATTGACACGCAGCCGTCTTTCCACCATAAATCCTCACTCATACGGGCAACCCTCATGTGCAAACAAACGGATGACGCTTCTGATTCAGGTACGACACGCTCCCTTTAAATACAACTCCCTTCCGTCGTTAATTTACACACTCCACCCATAAACAAGCTAAAATGAAAGTGAAAGTAACCCATGTTGTGGGACAGATTCTCTTGTTTGCCACATGTTTGCTTTAGTTGGGCAGTTTGACTCTTGGCTTTGCTATGCAAGTTTGTGGTCTTTATAACAGTGTTTACCATAACGCATAATTTGTTACAAAGTATGCCAGAAACAAAGATGATCAAGTGATGTAGTTTTAACTATCATGAATTAGAATGATTCACTAATCTCATAAACTACCAAAAATTGTTATTTGTTATTAAGAAAATAGTTTTTCACCAATGGAAATTTCTTGCCACAGAACAGACATTCTGAATTATGATTTATTTTTTGTGAACATTGTGGAGCAAATTATTTAATACACACACAGACATCAATAATTAGCATATGAATCTCAACAATGTTGACATGCTTCCTGCAGCAATGCATGCTGGGAGCCACCATATTATAAAACTAATGGCTCCCAGCATGCATTGCAGCATGAAGCGTGTCACCATTGTTGTGATTCATAAGCTGATTCTTGATGTGTGTGTGTGTGTGTGTGCGTGCGTGTGCCTTTGGTTTATTTTCTCACAATTATAACTTCTAATATTTAGAAGTTAAAATTCAGAATGTTTGATCTTTGGAAAAAAAATATTGATGGTAAAAATCTGTTAATAACAAGTTGCATCTTTTGGTCAGTTATGACATTTGTCAAACATTCTTTTTTATGATGATGATGAAAAATATATCATATCTTAGTTTATGGTTTCCCTTGCAACAAATTATGGTTCAGTGAACACTGTCACAAAGACAACATCTAACATAATAAATTTATAAATTGTCAAACCACCCAACTAGAGGAAACACTGATCACCATAATGGTGACCAAACCTTTTCATCTAAAAATGTGTTCATTCTCAAAAAGAGCTTCTGTAGATGAATGACAGAAATAAGGTCAAACTGGTTTGTAATAAGAGCGATTTCATCTAAAGCTGTGTCTGGAAGTCAGTTGTAGTTCTTTTGTTTCTCTTTTCTTCAGTGATTCTGCTTGTTATCATCAGGTGTCTTCAATGCTCAATCATCGCTCAATTAATCACTTAATTATCTAATTAACTCTAACACTGCTTCAGTGTTACTTTTAACACCCTGCTGGTGGTTCCCATATAAACACCGAGCGGTGTTAATTTAACACCGGGGATTTTACTGTGTTATTTTACAGGTATTTCCTGCATTATTATGATCATATACCTTCATTGTAAAAAAAATAGTTAAAAAAGGGTCAAATGACTGGCAGCTGCGGCTACCAAACAAAAACCATAAAATTAAAGTAAAATATGCTAATTTAAATAAAGTGTAAAAAACTTTCAAATAAATTTGATGTCACCATGATTGAGATCAGTGTCTGCTTTAGTTGGGCTCATGACCCTTGAGTTTACAACTTTAGCTTTCTCTGGCTGCTTTAAGTGTGTATTTGAAGCACATTTGTTATAGCAATAAATACAGGAGAAAATATCAGATGGTCTTGATCATTTAATGGTGATATTATAGTCATTATATGATGATCTGATTCACTAATATGTTAGTCAGATTGCTGGATATGTTAGTTGAGGTTACATAATATGTAGATGGAATTTAGCTTTATACAAAGTCCATAATTAATGTAATAATTATTCACATGACCCTTGAAATATTGTGGCATCAGTATTATAACTATTTGAAATTTAAAAAAAAAAAAATATTATACAGATAAAGTTTTGAGCTGGTTCATTTTTAATGTAGTATAGAGACATCAAGAATCAACATATGAATCTCAACAATGGTGACAACCAACAAAGCCTTTTTGTGACTATAGTAGTTCAGAGTTGATCAGATTTTTTTTTTCATTGTCACCATTGTTGTGATTCATACGCTGATTCTTGATGTTTGAGTGAGTCTATATGATCCTGTCAAAACATTTTCTGTATAATGACTTCATAAAATCTGAGTATCACAGCACTGCAGGATCTTATATAGCAATTTTATCATGCAAAATTAACAACTATTATTTAACGACTTAATCAGATATTATACTTCAGATGGTATTAATGAAGCAGGACACTAAATGATGACTATTATCACTAATAAGTGACCAACATCATCTGATCTGAGTTTCTCTTGGATTCCTACCATAACTAATATGCATCAGAAACACACAGTTTAAGCAGCCAGAGAAAATCTCATGTTAAAAATTAAAAGGTCAAGAGCCCAACTAAAGCAAACACTGATCTCCATTATGGTGACATCAAACTTTATTCTTTTCAATAAAGCTTCAACTTCTAAACCTCTGTTAATTCTCAATAAGAATGTTAGTATGAAAGAAATAAAGTCGGGATTGTATTAAGTGAAGATGCTGAGATCCTGAGAGATCTGGTAGTGTTTAATGTTCTGTTGGGGTTTAAAGTGTTTCTGTATGGTGTGTTTCGTGTGTCACCATTGTGTTGAAGAGTAGAGCCTGAGCTTCAGTCCAGGATGAGCATAAAAACACTGATGAAATGCTGCATGTTGCTTTATTTAACTGACAGTAACTGTGTAGTTGCTGATGCAGTGACGTATAGTCACAGCAAATCATGCATGTAGTTAACTGCATGGTTTTTAGTAAAAAATTGATGTGAAATAACTGTGTTTCTGTTAAAAAAGATTAATGAAGATTTCTGTAAAAGTATTTTGCACTTATTTAAATTAGGATATTTTTCATTAATTTTACAGTTTTTGTATGGCAGCCATTGCTGACAGTCATTTGACTGTTTTTTATGGAATTTTTTTACAGTGAAGGTGTTTGATCGTAATAATTCAGGAAATAGCTATAAAATAACAGTGTTTTTCTGTAAAACATTTAAGGACAATTTCTGTAAAAGTTTTTTGCACTTCATTTAAATTAGGATATTTTACTTTATTTTTACGGTTTTTGTTTGGCAGCCGTAGCTGACAGTCATTGACCGTTTTTTTAAGATTTTATCTTTTACAGTGTACTGTAGGCTCACATGTTGTAGCCATTAAAGAAAATGTATTTATTTTCATATTTATGTGTAAATAATATGTTATTTTTTTATTTCATCTATGTTGATTATATGAAAAGTGAACAGCATGAGTAATCATAAGATCGGGAGAAATAATTTTGACCACATCAAGTTTTGCTTTGTATAAAGCCTTTCTTTAAAGTGAATTTCGTTTTGTATAAATTGTATAATTTTAATCAATGTTTCATCAACCAATTGGCTGGATTTAATAAATAAGAAGCAAACAATTTAATCAGGACATGGAGGCACCGGCACGATATAAATTGCATTGCTTGTGAACTGAGCTCGTCTCATAAATGAACTGAAACTCTTGAAACGCTTGAAATGTCTACTTTTAAACAAAACAATTCAAAATGAAAAGAAACAGACAACTCTCTTATGTAATCTGTATGAAGAGTGCATTCTATAGGCACGTTCACAATACTGCGAAGGTAGCGAGTCAGCATCGTCAACATTTTTAGCCAAGACTGACACAGAAAACGATACTTGGTTACTCACGTAACCTCGGTTCTCTCTAGAAGAGGGAACGAGTATTTGCGTAAGCTAGCTTACGCTACGGGAAAAGTAATCTTTTTCTCGAGATACTGAAGCCAAAAAATTATCCTAATTTTCATTTATTGTCAACGCAGTGCAGTAGGCAGCTCAGCAGAGCTAGAGCGGGCAATACTGCACGCTCATTGGGTGCCGCGCGGCAACTGCTTAAGCCTACCAGTGAGCCCGGCGTGACGTCACGCCTAATGAGGGCGTGCGCGCCCTCGCGCGTCACAGCCCGCCAGAATGGGCGGCGTCAGAGCGTATATAAGGAGGGCTCGGAGGCTAAAACTCTGGTTTCTGTCGAATGAAGCGACATGAGCTCGTGGCGTGAGCACGGCAGGGAACGCAAATACTCGTTCCCTCTTCTAGAGAGAACCGAGGTTACGTGAGTAACCAAGTATCGTTCTCTTACGAGAGGTTCTCTCGTATTTGCGTAAGCTAGCTTACGCTATGGGAACCCCATTGTCAACGCTGTGCGCACCTTGCATCCACACAAAACTCCCGGAAGCCCGGGGAGCATAGAAGTGGAAAGAACAGGTGGCCAGCGGGGCGGGCCAACACGTGTTCATAAGCACCCATAGGGAAGAAATAGAGCGGCGCGGACGGTCTATATATTACTGACATACCCCAAAGTGCAGCTCGACCAGGAGAGCTAAATCGAGTAACTAGCACACATGAGCAGGGCATATACCCGACTAGACTGACAGAAGTTTAGCCTGCAGGGCGGGAACTTCCAGGTTATAGAACCTAACAAATGTAGAGGGGGAGGCCCAGCCCGCCGCCGTACAAATGTCATGAATGGAAATTCCACTGGACCATGCCCACGACGAGGCCATGCCTCTGGTGGAATGAGCCCGTATGCCCAAAGGGCACTGCAGGTCTTTGGACGCATAAGCTGCTGCAATAGCGTCCACTATCCATCTGGATAGCGTCTGTTTCGAGGCGGCGAGACCCTTGGTGCGCCCACCAAACGAAACAAAGAGCTGCTCAGAAAGCCTGAAGGTGGCGGAGCGTGTGACGTAACACCTTAGAGCCCTGACAGGGCAAAGGAGGCTACTGCCATCCCCACTGCCGGACGGCAGGGCTGAGAGGGAAATAACTTGAGCTCTAAACGGAGTACCCAACACTTTGGGGACATAGCCGTGCTTTGGTTTGAGAATGACTAACGAGTCATTAGGTCCAAACTCAAGACACGTCGCGCTAACTGATAGCGCATGTAAGTCGCCCACGCGTTTTACTGAAGCCAGGGCTAACAGAAAAACGGTTTTAAACGTCAGGTATTTCAACTCCGCCGAGTCCAGGGGTTCGAAGGGATAAGCTTTCAGGGCCTCTAGGACCAAAGACAGATCCCAGATGGGTACCGAAGGCGGCCGTGGAGGATTCAATCTCCTGGCCCCTCGGAGGAAGCGGGTGATGAGTTCATTTCTTCCCAATGCGCGGCCGCGCGCCGAGTCGGCGAGCGCAGCATTCGCCGCAACAGAAACCTTGAGCGTGGAGGGGGACCTGCCCGCGTCCAAGAGCTCTTGGAGGAAGTTCAAGACCTGTGGAACCCCACAAGATTGAGAATTTAGACTCCTTCCCGCGCACCATTTGTTAAACACTGACCATTTAGACGCATAGAGCCGCCTCGTCGAGGGAGCTCTGGACTGCGCGATCGTGTTAACTACCCCTTCTGACAGATCAACGAATATCCGTTGATTACCCACGCATGCAGAGACCAATGCTCTGGATGGGGATGTAGAATTGAGCCTCGGGCTTGAGAGAGAAGGTCTCTCCTCACCGGGATCGGCCACGGGGCTGTTTCTGACAGCGCCGTCAGCTCTGGGAACCAAAACTGCTTTGCCAAAGCGACGCCACAGCGTCTGGACTGTCTGGCCGTGTAGAGCCCATTCCCCGGGGGGAACATTGTCTCTGGACAGCCTGTCTGGTCCGTCGTTCAGGCGACCGGGCACGTGCGCGGCTCTTAGAGAGCGCAGCGAGCCCTGAGCCCAGATCAGAAGGCGCTCTGCCAGAGCGCGTAGAGTTCTGGATCTGATTCCGCCCTGACGGTTCACATAAGACACCACTGACATGTTGTCCGTGCGGACTAGCACATGGTGCCCGTGCAGGTAAGGGAGAAAGTGCTTCAGCGCCTTCTCGACCGCCAACATCTCCAGACAGTTTATGTGAAGGCTTTTCTCCTGGTCCGACCAGCGGCCGTAGACCGGTCTGCCCTCGTGAATCGCTCCCCAACCCATGTTGGACGCGTCTGTCGAGATCAGTTTGCGGTGTGAGATCGCTCCCAACGTAACTCCCTGTTGGTACCATTCGGCTGCCAGCCAGGGCTGCAGGGCTGAGACACAGTCTCCGCGGCTCCGTCCACGTGCGAGAGGGTAGACGAGGCTGGAGAGCGAAGTCTGGCTGAAACTGGAGCGTCCCACGACTTAGAGAGCTCTGGGTGGAGTTCGGGCAGAAAGGGCGCTGGTCTGGACGCTGGCGAGTGGCGGCGGCTGGGTAGGAAGAACCCGTCGAGCCTGTTCGGTGCGGGCACCACAGGCGGGGACCATTCGATGCCCAGGTTGTCGACGGCCATAGTGAGGAGGCGGAGAAGCTCGGCGTCCACACTGGCATGGGTCCTACCAGACTCGCGTGTAGAGGAAGAGGCGGAGCGGTGGGAGCCGGACCACCCTTCGCTGTCTGACGCCAGTAGAGAGCAGCTGTCCAGTACAGCGTCGTCTTCCGCTTCATCCCCTGAGGAGACGGCATCGCGGGCGAGAGCCGGCGGCTGCGCGTCGGGAAGCGGGGGCGGAGAGGGAGAGAGCGAGGCTCGCGGGAGGGGCTCCGGCGAAAGCCTGGCTCGCGTCTCGGGCTCCGGTGGTCTCTGTGAGCGGCGCTTCTTTTTGCGCGGCCCAGAGACTGGAGCGGGTTCAGCGTTGAACAAGGCGAGTCGAGCCCGCAGGGTCGACATCGGCAGTTCTTCGCAGTATTCGCAGCCGCCCGAAGACATGGCAACGGCTGCGTGGTCACGTCCCAGGCAGAGAGCGCAGATCACATGGCGGTCTCTGTCGCTGAGGTGAGAGCGGCACGAGCCGCAGGAATTGTGAGGCATTTTGAAACAAACGCCTCTGCTCTTTTAGTAGTGTCGCGTGAGCGAACACACACACACAAACACAAGCAGAGAAAAGGATATGTGTCGCCGGATAGCTGAGCTGGCACGGCAGGCTGAAGGCGGCGAGAATTCGTCCGGCTTCCTCAGGCGCTGTCCTACACTGGCTCGATGCTTTTTCGACGGCGGCGGCTTCTCTCGGAGAACAGCGATGCGGAGAGCTTCGCTGAAGAGACAGAAATCAGAGTTTTAGCCTCCGAGCCCTCCTTATATACGCTCTGACGCCGCCCATTCTGGCGGGCTGTGACGCGCGAGGGCGCGCACGCCCTCATTGGGCGTGACGTCACGCCGGGCTCACTGGTAGGCTTAAGCAGTTGCCGCGCGGCAGCCAATGAGCGCGCAGTATTGCCCGCTCTAGCTCTGCTGAGCTGCCTACTGCACTGCGTTGACAATAAATGAAAATTAGGATAATTTTTTGGCTTCAGTATCTCGAGAAAAAGATGACTTTTCCCGTAGCGTAAGCTAGCTTACGCAAATACGAGAGAACCTCTCGTAAGAGAACTTTAGTTTATTAATAAACAATTAAAATGTCTCCTTGCTATATTTCACACATTCATAATGATTACTTTTGCCGGTTACTTGTGGAAAGCTTTGTGCGTCCGCTAACTATCGAATATCGTGACTCATATTTTGTACCAGGCCATTTATGGTTGTTCATATTGTTCAATAAAGTTCTTGGTAAAAAAGAAAAAAAGAAAAGAAAAAAATAAGCTACTGTGCCTAATATTATTGTATACAGCACGCAAGGTTTATGCACATGCTCTAAGTCTTCTTCTCCATTTTTAGTGTATGTCTGTGGCAGAAATACAGCGCCACATACTGGTCTGGCATGTATACTACATCGTTTTGAGTCGGTTTCAGTGGTTTCGTGTGTACGCAGATATTTCTTGAGACGACCCTGTGTTTACGGAAATTTTTTTTTGAACGGGGAAAAAAACATCGGATAGGGAAAGCTCTGGCTTCGTGTGGATGTGGCCTCAGTTGTAGTTCTTTTGTTTCTCTTTTCTTCAGTGATTCTGCTTGTTATCATCAGGTTTCTTCAATAATCAAACAATCATCAATCAATTACTTAATTATCTCATTAACTCTAACACTGCTTCTGTGTTACTTTGAACACTCCGCTGGAGTTTCCCTTATGAACACTGAGCGATGGTAATTCAACACTGGGGAATTTACTGTGTGAAGTGACGTGAAGGATAAACCAGATCTGATTCACTGGTCATTACATCAGCATACAGACACAAAGCAAAAAACACTGTTTAGACTTACACATAATAGCAGAGATGAGAGGATGAGTTTTTATAAAACCTGAAATATGAAGAAAAAGTCAATAAAAACACTGAAATTGTATTGGATTGAGTCTGAGAAAACTACATTCATCATACGTTCACAGTTCATAAGGTTTTTGGGACGATGAGAGGCAACCTTTAAACACAAGAAGAATACTCACCTTTATGAAAGGAAGCCATTGTCAGTTTATTTCTGTTTATCCACAAACCAGTTCAGAGGACGAGTTTCCTTTACAGTTAGAGAATAAACAAATTAGCCATTGCATTGTTGCATGACTTATAAAAAGCCGTTTTCTCTTTGTTTCAACCACACACATGTAAAACATTCCACAGCATTTGATTTGGATCAGAGTTTAAATTGAGACTTTTATTGTCAAGCACAATGCAATAAAGGAAGAAACAACTGGATCACTTCCTCATATTTTATGAGGTGGCTATTGGCTAATTCTTACGAATGACCTACCCCTGACTCTGCCCCTAAACCTAACCCTGACTCCGCCCCTAAACCTAACCCTGACCCCGCCCCTAAACCTACCCCTCACTGGCGTTTAGACAAATCAGTCGTCAAATTAAATAATGCTCTGTTGATACAGTGATCATCACCCGACACGACAGACTGAAGAAAAAGTTTGTTTGTGTTGAGATGATATAGAGAAGTTATCTGTCCATCATTCCAATGAGGAAATATGAAACCAAGTTCACTGTTTTCCTTCCTCAAATTCAAATACAACTTTCCACACAATATGGGTAATTTCCTCAGTTCCCCCTTCTCCCTATTTTTCTCAGATCAACACGACCCGGCATGGATAATCCCAACATTCCCAACAGTGTCGTCCATCCCTCAAACTCAGATTATCGACTCGTGTCATACACATAAATTGTACATAGACGTTGTGATCAGATTCTCTGATTATTTCACAGATATCTACAGTTAAGACTTTTGTATGTTACATTTTAAATAGATATGTTGCAGAAGATGACTTAATTTCATTTTTTATTTCACAAACAAGGATATTCTTCTCAAATTAGAGTCAGTCTATTTTATATACATATATCAAATATATATATATAAAGCCAAGAGAAAATATGATCAGGTGATTTTGGGAAACTGTTGATCTGAACTGCTGATAATGCTTTTTTTTCTTCCCTCATCACTGAAATCATTCATAACTGATTGCTGTAAAATGCATTAATAATATAACACACTTTCTAAATGAAATTAAACATAGTCTGCTTGAAAGACGTAAAAACGGACGTGATTCACCAGCATAGAAATAAAGTAAGATTTGTTCTATTTATTTAAGATTTAATTAAGATTGTGTTGTACATTAAGCAAGATTGATTTGTTATTGTTTCAATGTTGATTCAATGTAAAATAAGTGATTTTATTTTAATGTCCATCTTGAAATATTCTTTATAATTGAAATAACATTATTTCAAGGTGCAAACCTGCACTGTAAAACCTGATGAATTAGTTCAACTCAAACCGTTTGAGGAAACCGATTGCCTTAAATCATTTAAGTTTGTTAACTCAAACAATTTAAGCATAAAAAAATATTTGATTTGTGTCCAAGTAACTCAATAACTTATTGTTAAGATAACTTGGGTAAATAAAGTTAATAGTACTAAGTCCATTCAATTAATATAACTCAAACCTATGAAGTACATTGTAAACCCGAATAAGTTGGCAGAACAATCAATTGCCTCAAATTGTTTTAAATTCTGAAACTTAAAGTACATTAAGTCATACAATTAATTTCTAACTTTCATTTAATCTCAATGTGAATACTTTTATTAGTATAAACTTATCTTTTCAACGCTAATCTGTTAACATACTAATTTGCTAACTAATAATAGAATGTTATACAGAAGCACTTGCTCTATGAGCACAACAATATAAAGAGATTATTTGCTCTCAAATCAATCAGCATGCACCACTTGTCACCATGATGGTAACTATTATACACCGTAAAAAAAAAATCGTAAAAAAGGGTCAAATGACTGGCAGCTGCGGCTGCCAAACAAACACCATAAAATTTAAGTAAAATATGCTAATTTAAATAAAGTGTAAAAAACTTTAAAAGAAATTTTATGTCACCATGATTGAGATCAGTGTCTGCTTTAGTTGGGCTCATGACCCTTGAGTTTATAACTTTGATTTCTCTGGCTGCTTTAACTGTGTATTTGATACACATTTATTGTAACAATAAATGCAGGAGAAAATATCACATGATTTTGGTCAGTTAATGGTGATCTGATTCACTGATTTGTCAGTCAAATCTCTGAATATATTAACTTAGATTGCATAATACGTAGATGGATTTTAGCTTTATACAAAGTCTGTAATGCCATAACTTTTCACATGACCCTTGAAATATTATGGCATCAGTATTATAGCAATCTGAAATTTAAAAAATATCAATTATACAGAAAAATTCTTGAAAAACATCAAGAATCAACATATGAATCTCAACAATGGTGACAACCAACAAAGCCTTTTTGTGACTTTATAGTAGTTCAGAGTTGATCAGATTTTTTTTTCATTGTCACCATTGTTGCGATTCATACGCTGATTCTTGATGTCTGAGTGAGTCTATATGAACCTGTCAAAACATTTTCTGTATAATGACTTCATAAAATCTGAGTATCACAGCACTGCAGGATCTTCTATAGCAGTTTTATCATGCAAAATTAACAACTATTATTTAACAACTTAATCAGATATTATACTTCAGATGGTATCAATGAAGCAGGACATTACATGATGACTATTATCACTACAAAGTGACCAACATCATCCGACCTGAAATTCTCTTGGAGTTCTGCAATAACAAATATGCATCAAAGACACACAGTCAAAGCAGCCAGAGAAAAACTTATTTAAACACTAAAAGGTCAAGAGCCCAACTAAAACAAACACTGATCTCCATCATGGTGACATCAAACTTTATTCTTTTCAATAAAGCTTCAACTTCTAAACCTCTGTTAATTCTCAATAAGAATGTTAGTATGAAAGAAATAAAGTCTGGGTTGTAATAAGTGAAGACGCTGAGATCCTGAGAGATCTGTTAGAGTTTAATGTTCTGTTGGGGTTTAAAGTGTTTCTGTATGGTGTGTTTCGTGTCACCATTGTGTTGAAGAGTAGAGCCTGAGCTTCAGTCCAGGATGAGCATAAAAACACTGATGAAATGCTGCATGTTGCTTTATTTAACTGACAGTAACTGTGTAGTTGCTGATGCAGTGACGTATAGTCACAGCAAATCATGCATGTAGTTAACTGCATGGTTTTTAGTAAAAAAAAATCAGACAATAAATGTGAAATAACTGTGTTTCTGTTAAAAAATATGAATTGAAGATTTCTGTAAAAGTATTTTGCACTTATATAAATTAGGATATTTTACATTATTTTTACGGTTTTTGTATGGCAGCTGACAGTCATTTAACTGTTTTTTTACAGTGAAGGTGTTTGATCGTAATAATTCAGCAAATAGCTATAAAATAACTGTGTTTTTCTGTAAAACATTTAAGGAAAATTTCTGTAAAAGTTTTTTGCACTTCATTTAAATAAGGATATTTTACTTTATTTTTACGGTTTTTGTTTGGCAGCCGTAGCTGACAGTCATTGACCCTTTTTTTAAGATTTTATTTTTCTTCTAAATTAGCATAACAAAACATTAATCACTACTAAATCTCACATTTAACATTAATCTTACACACATACACACACAAAAAACATTATATTACACTTAATTTTAGCATTTACTCTCCCTTTTGAGTGCCATCGGCAAAGCATGCTGGGAAATAGACATCCCAGCCGTTTCAGTTAAACTTAAGTTTGTCTAAATTAAATTAAATAATTTCATGAATCTCAAAACAATGAAACAGTTCAGTTTACTTAAAATATATCAGTTCTGTGAACTTGAAAGAAAAAGAAAGTGCTAAATACTCAAACAAGTTAATTGGACTGAACTAATTAGTTGAATTTAAGTTTGTCCTACTCAAACCAATTAATGATTTTGAGTGTTAGGTTTTACAGTGTGATGAAAAAAAAAAACAGTGTTAAATATGGATCTTGATTCAATGTTGGTCTGTTATCAGCGTTTTAAAAAAGCGCCTCATAGTCCAACACAACTCTCCATAATGGAGACCAGAATACTGTGTCGACCATGTTAAAAGCAGAGCATTAATCTAATAGCAGCAAAACTTTCACTGCATTTTAAACTTGCTTTCACTAAATTTCTCCCATAAATACTGTGAAACATGTGGTCTACAGTATCACAAACAGCTATTAATGACAAAACTGCAAAAACGTGTAGATTGATAGAAACACTAAAGCATTTAATTCTCATTTAAGTAAAGAGAGACTCACCTGATATGAGTTTCTTCACCCAACTAGACTGACTACACAGAAATATGTGTGTCAGAAGATTATATGACCGTTATCTGTTCATCCAATGAGGAAAAAATAAAAATAAATTTGTCAACCTTTCCTGCTAAAATTCAAATTAACATTCAAATTTAGACGAATGAATGAATACAATGAATACAAAGATCACATTTCTAAAAACATGGTACATTTGCTTTAAAGGAGATTAAAACATTACTATTTACTATAAAATTACTATGTTTTTTCTCTATCCTTAGACCTTTATATCATCTTAGACCTTCATATTTGCCATAATGCATATTTTCGAAGTTGTGCTCAAAAAGTGGGTTTGCAAAAACGACCACGACCAAAGTGACCAAAATCATCATCAAACTGCTCTTTGTACATTGTAAAAGTCTGTCATAGTTTGAATAAGTCCACAGAGTTTGTTTATGCAAATATGGAATGCATGAATAGTTCTATAACACATTTCTTTATAAACAAATCAATCTCTCAAATTCTGAACACATTTTAAACGTTTCCCAACCACACTAGTACAACATGCAGTTCTTTTTGTCAATGAGCCACAGCTCTGCCGAGTTTAGCTCCAACCCTGATAAACTCTCCAGCCTGTAGCTTTCTAGTGTAAGAATTGAGAAATTAGAAAATGCCGGACAGTCTGGTTGAAGAGCGACCAGACCCTGAGAGGACAAAGGACCTCTCTGGAAATTAACATTTGAACTCTCCCTTGTGCACTATTGAGACGAAAGTGTCACCTCCAAGTCATCCTTATCTACACCCCCCAACAATTACAGCTGCCAGAAAAAACCTAACATTAAAAAGTCAAGACCAAAGTGCCCAACTAAACACTGACCTCCACAATGGTGATCAAACCAAACTATTACTTTCAACATCTAAACCTCTTTGAAGAGGTTCAGTCCTGTGTCTGCTGGGAAACTCCTAAAACTGTATAAGAATGTATAGCACTTTCTAAGTGATCTTATGAACCACTGACAACTCCTAAATAACTGGTTTGTAAATAATGCAATAATTCATTTAGAAATTATAAATTGAACATTAATAAAGTATGAAAATACAATTATTAAACACATTATAGATATGCTTATAAATCAAGAATAAAGCATATATTGCTGTATTTATAAACTGCTCATTTATGTCTATTAATGCTTTATAAATGATGAATTAACTGTTTACTAATGCTTAACTAATGATTACTAGCGTGCAGTTATTATAAAGTGTGACCCAAAAATCTGTTAGCTGGTTTTCCTGTGGGGTTGAAAGGGTTAAAATGGTGAGATGTTCAAATCTGTTTTCTGTTGTGAAATTGGATGTTTTCCTCCAGTTGTACTGCTTCTGCAACATTTTGTTCTTTATTGGAGCATTTGAATACTGGTTTTCGACTTACTGTCAAACAACACAACCCTTTATTGTCTTGTAAAGGGTACACAAAAGATCTTCAGTATATTCCTGAAATTATGTAAATAGTGTTTGACGAAAGAGTGTTAAAAGCCACAGTTTTTGTATGTGAGGGCTGTGTGTTCTAGACTGAATGCAAATGACTCTTCCTTGGAGGCCGTAGTGATCAGTTTACTGTTCAGAGTCCACCCCGCAAGATTACTGCTAAAAAACACAAGGCTTGTTTAAAAGGAAAAGGGGGAGGTGTTTCTGTAATGTACACTCTTAGAAAGAATGTGTTAAAAATGACACAACCTGTGTTAAATTTTGACACATCCGTGGGTGAGCTCCAGGACTACTAGTTTTGTGTTAATTTTAACTCATTCACTGTGTAAGTCATTTTAACACACAAATTGTGTCATTTTAAAAAATAAAGCGAAAGGGCCAGATGCTAAAATATTAACCGTTTAATCAATAGTCGAGTACAGAATGCATGTGCACACAAAGTACAACACAACGTTTCAAGCTCAATGACTGGACAGACTCACTGTACTGGACATTATTCAGTTATTCACGCTTCAACCCCTGATTGATAATGCTGCTTTTGACAAAAGTTCATGAAGAGACAACAGTTAACAGAGTTTGCACTTCGAATTTAATTAAAATGAAGCAACTGACAAAATATTGTATACAAATAACTTGTATTTCCACTGGCCTGTTTGTTTGAGAACATAGCAAACACTGCATACCATTCACAGTGATGGAGAGTGTCGGCACTCAAAATGATGAGTTGAAAACAACACAACCTGTAAAAAGAGATGTTAAAAATGGCACATGTTGAGTAGATTTTAACACATTTAGTGTGTGTGCTAAGGGACAACACATGTTGTGTAGATTTTAACACATGTTGTGTAGATTTTAACACATGTAGTGTGTGTGCTCAGGGACAACACATGTTGTGTCAAATTTAACACACAACCTGTGTAGATTCTTATCGATCTCTGTGTTTATAAGGACTACACATTTTGTATTACCTTTAACACAACTAATGTGTTATTCCTCTTACACAGAAGTGTGTTGAAACCTTTTACACACTAATGTGTTATAGTTACACAACTTGTGTCAGATATGTGTCACATGTGACTGTAGTCGGTGTGTATTTGCCAGAGTTACTTCCTGTGTTTTTACAACTGAGTGTTTGGATGAACACTGAAACTTATTGTTAACTTGTGTTTATGGAGTCCAGTGACGTTTAATAAAGAGTTTGTTTGAACATTTGGATGGTTTAGACATCATGAATCTACATAGACAAGCTCTTATTGAGAATTAACAGAGGTTTAGATGTTGATGTTTCATTGAATGTTTTATTTGAAGTCACCAGAATTGTGATTAATGGCTCCTTTATTTGAGCTCTTGACCCATTACTCTTCTTTTAGTTTTTCTCTGGCTGCTTTAACTGTATTTTAATCAAATGCATTTGTTATGGTGAGAGAAAATATGATTAGATGTTTCTTAATGATGTCATAAGCAGCAAGTGCTGATCTGATCAAGTTTATGAGTATATGGATTAGGGCTCGGCGATTTAAATCGCGATATTGTTATGCGCATCTCATCAGTAAAGCCGGTTCCTTGATTAGTAGTAAATCACCATCACCTGCTTTCAGATGGAGCGGCATTTACTACAAAGAGCCGTAGTTAACTGACAAGCTGAGCCATATCACATCAATATCGCGGACGTATCGTCAGCGATATTTAATGCGATATGGCTCAGCTTGTCAGTTAACTACGGCTCTTTGTACACAGCGAAACATCCAGTGTTAAATTAACACTCCTGGGAGTGTATGAGTCCACACTCAAGAGTGTTTAAGTTAATGAGATAACTAAGTGATTAATTTAGTGATGATTGAGCATTATTGAAGACACCTGATGTTAACAAGTAGAATCGCTGAAGGAGAAAATCACAAATTGTAAGTTACCATTATTGTGATGGGTAGTTGCTTTAGTTGGGCTCTGGCCCTTCTACACTCAAAAAAGTGCTCATGGGCATTCATTCGATGAACATAAATCACTCATTTTAGATCAATTCAAATATTATACATTTATAAGGAGATGTATTTTTGTTTTTTTGAAGAAATGTAAATTACCTAGGTTGTACATGTAATGAGAGTGAATTTACTTGGATCAATGACTGAAATTTACGTTTGTGGCCTGACCCCGCCTACTGCGCGTGTCACTGAGAGCTGTGGACTGTGTTCGAGAAACTTTTTTTGCCAACTTTTTTTGCCGCCATTGATTGGAGTCGAGAACTTTCGACGGATCCTGCTAAAGTTGGGTGAGTAACGTTATTCAAGACATTTCTAACAATAACAATGCAATTTCATACCCAGTTACAGTTAAAAAAGTATTTTACCCCCTATGTACACTTTGTTAGGCGAAGCTGTATTCCATGGTGAAAAAAAAACGTTTCCGTCGTTGACATTGAAATCAGTAACTTAGTTTTACCATTAGCTTTAAGTCTGTGAGATGTTACAATTGTCTGTATTCTGAGGTGTTTTGTTTTGTGTATTGTTAATCTCATTTTCTGGTGATACAGTAAGGAAGCGATCGCATTACTGACAGTTCTCCGCACTTTGCAACGGTCGTGATATGACGTCACATTCTGCGGCATCTTTTTTAAAAGCATAAATTCAGTAATATATAACAAATAATGATATATATATAAAATGTAAAAATATACAATCTACTCCAGTGATGGGTCGTTCATTTTGAACGAATCTTTTACTCAGAGTCGCCAGAGTGATTCGAAGTGCGTTCCAATCGACCGTAACAGAGGCGATTCCGCCATCTGACGCCGGTTTCACACCGCAAGCGTCAGCGGCGCGTGAGCAGCGCGTATTTTTTTCGGCGTCCATGTTATTCAATGAGTGCATTCACACCGCACGCAGAAGCGGCGCGGCGGCGCGTAGCAGGAGCAGAGCAGGAACAGCAGTGCAGCGATAGTTTCGGCGCCCAGTCTATTTTTAACGCGCCGCTTACGCTGAATTAAAGTGACAATGCATTGATCATGGGCAAAATACACCGCAGTTTTATCCAAAAAGCGCATTGATGATATCTATTGTGTTTTAAACAGTCAATCAAATGACCAACAGCAATTTAAAAAGAAAACAAATGTCCAAAAACAAACTTGTTGCCAGAACAATAAAAACAAAGATGAACCAAAAGTTATATAAATGAAATTATTAATAAAATAAGCTTCTTGACAAGTCTTTTCTCTTAAATGTATTTGAAAACGAAATAAAGCAATGAACTTTTCCATTATAGACTAGCCTACTCTGTCTGTACAAAACCCGCAGTTCAGGCGCGCGTGACAAACGCTGCCAGTGTGAAAGCAAAACGCGCGTGTCCTGCTCCTGCTCACCATATGCACTGCTCCTGTGCTGCTTATGCTCTGCTAACGCGTGCAGTGTGAAACCGGCGTGAGTGAGAGATTCGAATCCAAAGGGAGCAAACATGTTTAGTTCGAAGGGCACTGCGAACCATGCTGCGGACGGCATAGGGAATAATGGAACATCCATAGAGAGGTAAATGCGCACCGTGTCACCATCAGTCAGCACTTACGATGGTCGACTGGTGGACCTCTTTCATATGATTATGAATGGGTATAACAAAGTAAAAGTGTCCAGAAGAAGCTGAGACTGTCATTTTTTTGTTTGTCTTTATTTACCTGAGGAATGTATTATGAGGCAGCTACAATGCAATTATTATGACCATGGATTAAGAACACATTCACATGATTAACTAATGATTAACTAAATCAACATTCATTTTCATATTGCTTGCAGGCTCATCAAAGTCTCTTCTGCAGTGCCCAAGGAGTTGTTCAAATAAAGATATACAACATTTTGGCTGTGTTGGATGAGGTATGTTATATTTAAGCTATGCTTAAACACATGTAAATATGTATACTGCCCTACAAAGGCAAAAGACCTTAAGTCGCTAGAGTGTGGAACTGAGAAAAATGACTTTAAAGATTTTTAGTTGTCCCGCCAAATTAATTATAGGTAGGACACTGGAAATCTGGCAAATAGATGTTTTAGTAATGGAAATTATATACATAAAAAAATCTTGAGCTCAAACTTGACTTTTGACCACTATTTTAAAGTTACTGTACTCTGCCTTTGTATTGTCAGCAAAAAGTGAGAAGTCATGCCAAGGCAAAAGGCAGTAACTTCCACATTATCAATATTTAGTTGCTGATCACCATTAACAAAATCATTATAGTACACACCTGTATAAAATCTAGTGATCATGGCATTTATTTTGTATGATTTACAATTATTTATAGCCATCTACTTATTGCTATCCTGTGCTTTGGTTGCATTCTGATGGCATTATTAATACATTTGACATGACAGAATACCTCCATAGATATATTAGTCCAGCGTTGGCTCGATCGCGTTTAGGGCGGGGCTGAAGGCGAAGTTTTGGCACTCTGCCAGCTAGTTTGCAGAGCTTTAATTCTTGGTTGTATTCATCTGATACGGCGATGTGTAACGTTTTTCTGTCAACTCTGCATAATCCTTCGCGATCGATATCGCACGTTTGTCGATGGAGCAGACCATACTAAATGTTCTGACCGCTCTGAGGACATCAGAAGTTAGAGCGACTGGTGGCAGCTGTACAAAGTACACAGGCTACACCGTAATTTTAATTTTAATGGACATTAAAACAAAGGCAGATAACCGTACAATCTGGTAGGTAGCATTATTTGATTGAACACCGGCACAGTAACTTCATATTGACGCGCGGCTAAACAAAGGCAGAACACCGTAACTCGTAATTTGAGCGTTCCAAAACAAAGCCAAAGAGCGGTAACTGATGTTACGGTGTTCTGCCTTGGTTTCTCATGGGCTTTTGGAAGTTACTGCTAAGACAAATCATTATTTTCTCGAAAAAAAAACGGAATTGATTCAAGATACTGATCCACATGATAAAGAAGGTCTTGAATGTGCCAAAAATATAAATAACTCATTTTCGACCAAAAACGAAGTTACGGTCTTTTGCCTTTGCACGGCAGAATATCCAATTTCTACACATGAACAGCTATTTCTTAACTTTTGTGTATTTTTTTCTAATATTAAAGTGTTAGTTCACCCAAAAATGAAAATTCTGTCAGTAATTACTCTCCCTCATGTTGTTCCAGCCCTCGTAAGACTTTCGTTCATCTTTGGAACACAAATTAAGATATTTTTGAGGAAATCTGACAGCCGTCTCACTCCTTCAAAAGCTTCTATGTTATTTAAGACAATGTTTTATATAGTCCAAGTGATTACAGTGGCTCAACTTTAAGTTTATCAAGCCACGCAAATTTTTAGCATCTTTTAGTGCGCAAACAATATACGACTTCAGTCATTACTCCAAAATAACAACTTTATTCAACTATTCATTTTCTTCTATGTGTGCCTCTGAGTGAGTTCACATAGAGCTGGTAAGTCCCGCCCCTTCCACTAACCCCGCTGGACCTCTAGGTTGAAAAATCGTCAATGCAAGTGAATGGGAGAAAATAATTATTTTCTGGTCCCGTTTGAATTGTGCCATGAATGTGAACATATGTTGTCTGTGAATTTTTTTATATAATCTTTCGTGTGAAGAATGCTACAATTTAGCGGGTAGAAGTTTGATACGGTTAGACTTTGTGTGAGAGGACTTTGTGGACTACAACTCTTCGCTGCTTTCGACGTGTGCAACAACGCAGCGCTTATGTGTTGTATGTCACATGCATCACACACATGACCAGCGTCAGCCAATAGTGAGCCTACGTTCTGACGTACAACCCAGAAGCGCTGCGCTGTTACACTATGTGAACTCACTCAGATGCCCACATAGAAGAAAATGAATAGTTAAATAAAGTTGTTATTTTTGTATGTTTTTTGCACACTAAAAGTATTTGTGTCGCTTGATAAACTTAAAGTTGAGCCACTGTAGTCAATTTGACTATTTTAAACATTGTTTTTACTAACTTTCTGGTCTGGCAAGTTTCGATTACAAAGAAGCCTATGAAAGAGTGAGACAGCCCTCAGATTTCATCAAAAATATCTTAATTTGTGTTCCGAAGATGAACGAAAGTCTTACGGGGTTGGAAAAGCATGAGGATGAGTTACTGTACGTTCACATGGCCGCCGGCGAGAGCGGCAAAATTCACTCCCGCCGCCCTGCCAAGGACGCTGGAGAAAGATTCGGGGACGCTCCGATGCTCTGACGTAGAACCAAGGCTATCTTTTGATCCAAAATACCACAAAAACAGTAATCCACATATCCAGGATCCACATTCTTTAAATTGTAATTTATTCCTGTGATCAAAGCTGAATTTTCAGCATCATTACTCCAGTCTTCAGTGTCACATGATCCTTCAGAAATCACTCTAATATGCCGATTTGCTGCTCAAACATTTATTATTATCAATGTTGAAAGCAGTTGTGTACAATTTCTTTTCACGATTCTTTGAGGAATAGAAAATTCAAAAGAATAGCATTTATCTGAAATAGAATAAACATAATATTAATAACATAACATAATAAATGTCTATACTGTCACTTTTGATCTATTTAATGCATCCTTTCGGAATAAAATTATTAATTTCTTTCCAAACGGTATAAGATAATGTTATAAAAGCTTTTATGTGACACTGAAGACTGCAGTAATGATGCTGAAAATTCAGCTTTACCAACACAGAAATAAATTGCATTTTAAAATATATTCAAAAAGAAAAGTTATTTTAAATTGTAAAAATATCTCACAATATTACTGTTTTTGGATTAAATAAATGAAGCCTTGGTGAGCAGAAGAGACTTATTTTAATACATTTATATATATATATATATTTCTGTTTGTAATGCAAGTTTAGTGGGATGTTTTGTTGTTTTGACCATTACACACACACTGTTTGTGTTTCTTGTGTTCTCCAATTTCAAGGATTGTGAGAAGGCTGAGAAAGCAAGCTGAGATGGTCCTAAGGATCTGTGTGGTCCATGCGGAGGGTGCACAACAACCACCAAAAGAAGTGTCAATTGTAATTCAGACTGTGCTGTGTGCCATCACTTTGCTTATGGACATAATTTATTCTCTGGATCTGAGGTACCCATCCAACCTGCAGCATACTTTCGAGGTCTTTCAAAAACTGAATCTGGATGGACAAAGGCTAGCTGAAGATGTTTGGTTTGAGTAGATCAGTTTTTAGTTTTTTTTTTTTAGTTTTGTCTGCATTTCTGTTATAACTGTTTATAGCATTATGAAATGAATAAACTGTTTGACTTGCTATTTGATTTGTTTGCTTTTTTGGTGTGCATACTGTAATGGCATATTTTTAATGTATGCAACAATGTGAAAGACATGCATGGAAGCAATTCTATGATCAGCACAATATAGTCAATTTTGAATATTTGCCATTCTGTTAGACCTATAGAAAAACACATTGGTCAGTGTAATACATAAGTTATATTTTACTTTGGAAAAATTACATTAGTTCAATGTAATACAGTAAGTTTGACTTTCAAGGAAAATTACATTAGGTCAATGTAATACAGTTAAGTTTAATTTTCAAAAAAATTACATTAGGTCAATGTAATACAGTTAAGTTTAATTTTCAAAAAAATTACATTAGGTCAATGTAATACTATTAAGTTTGATTTTGAGGAAAATTACATTAGGTCAATGTAATTGTGATAATTCAGATAGAAATAGTTTGATTACATCCGACAGACATGATTACAAACAGCTTTATCAATGTAGTAATTTTATGTGGAAATTTGCCACATGATTAATATACATTCAACTGATGAGGTATTTTTTTGAGTGTATGTGTACTTTAGATTTTGTTTGGCTGTTGTATCTGAATTATAACTGCCAGTTGAACAAAGAATAAAAAGTGATCTGATGGTGTTGGTTATATTATGACAATCATCATTTGAACTTGATCACTGAACTCGATCACTGAACTCATTAAAATCCTTCTTTCTGACTTCGAGTTATGTTGTTGGTTACAGCATAACTATAAATCTGAATAAATGACCAGAATTTTTTTATGTAATATAAAGGATTTCTTAAAAGATGTTTTAAAAAAATCATTATTTTAGGCACACACAGATGTCAAGATTCAGTCTATGCATCTCAACAATGGTGAGGAGCAGAATATTCAATGAGGAAAAGTAAATTACATAGACAATTCAGATCATAATTTATTCATACCGCAATGCATGATGGGAGCCATTAATGAGTTGTGATTGCTGGCAGCCACTGCAACATGCTTTATTTTTGTCACCATTGTTGAGATTCACAGGCTGATTATTGATGTCTGTGTTTTAAATTATGTTAACAAGTAGAATCGCTGAAGGAGAAAATCACAAATTGTAAGTTACCATTATTGTGATGGGTAGTTGTTTTAGTTGGGCTCTGGCCCTTTTATGTGTACTTTAGATTTTGTTTGGCTGTTGTATCTGAATTATAACTGCCAGTTGAACAAAGAATAAAAAGTGATCTGATGGTGTTGGTTATATTATGACAATCATCATTTGAACTTGACCACTGAACTCATTAAAATCCTTCTTTCTGACTTCGATTTATGTTGTTGGTTACAGCATAACTATGAATCTGAATAAATGACCAGAATTTTTTTATGTAATTTAAAGGATTTCTTAAAAGATGTTTAAAAAAAAAATCATTATTTTAGGCACACACAGATGTCAAGATTCAGTCTATGCATCTCAACAATGGTGAGGAGCAGAATATTCAATGAGGAAAAGTAAATTACATAGACAATTCAGATCATAATTTATTCATACCGCAATGCATGATGAGAGCCATTAATGAGTTGTGATTGCTGGCAGCCACTGCAACATGCTTTATTATTGTCACCATTGTTGAGATTCACAGGCTGATTATTGATGTCTGTGTTTTAAATGAATTTATCTGAATGTCTTTTTGATCAGAACAATATTTATTAAATTTGAATTATAAGTAAAGTACTGATAATCATAGGCTGAAGAATCACAAAACTGCTGCTAGCAAGTTAAGCCAAACTATCTCAATATGTTTCCTTTTTCAGATCACATCATGATTATGTCAAAACGTAGCCAACACTATAAGATAACATTTTACTTTGTTCAGTTAACTGTTATAAATCAATAACAGCAGACGAACAACAGTAAATATTAAAATAATCATATAATGGTCTAGAGCCCAACTAAAGCAAACACCCATCACCTTAATGGTAACTTACAATTTGTGATTTGCTCCTTCAGTGATTCTGCTTGTTATCATCAGGTGTCTTCAATAATGCTCAATCATCACTAAATTAATCACTTAATTATCTCCTCAGCCCTAAATGCCGCTTCATCTGAAAGCAGGTGATGGCGATTAACTACTAATCAAGGAACCGGCTTTACTGACGAGATGCGCATAACAATATCGCGATTTAAATCGGCCAGCCCTAATATGGATGGTGCACAATTAATTAATTTATGTGCTGTTAGGTGTAACAATCTTGTGTAACTACATCATTCTGTCCAGCAGTGCAGAATAAAACAAAAACAAATGTTTTCTGAAAATTTTAATTTGCAGCAGAAACTAGTCAAACACAGACCTCAAGAATCAGCGTATGAATCTCAACAATGGTGACAAACGAAAAGCTTCATGCCGCAATGCATGCTGGGAGTCATGGCTGAGATTTGTACTATGGTGGCACCCAGCATGCATTGCGGCATGAAGCTTTTAGTTTGTCACCATTGTTGAGCTTCATGTGCTGATTCTTGAGGTCTGTTTGATACCATAGTCTGTAAGGTTTTGTACAAACTGTGTATTTAAAAATTAATTATAAGTTAATTGCAATATGTTAATCTTTTTATAAATGATCTTTTATATGTTACACCCATTATTCAATTATTATACTCTTGCTGAGCTTAACAATCTTGCATGTCCATGCTGTTAATATCATCATCAGAACATTTTTTTCTCAGGATTATTTCTGCTATTTCAAATGTGTTAAAATAAATACACATTTACAGCAATCAGAGAAAACTAATGTTAAAGGACACCTATTATGCAAAATTCACTTTTACATGGTGTTTGAACATAAATGTGTGTTGGCAGTGTGTGAGCAAAACCACCCTAGAATGATAAAAATCCACCCAGTGTTTTTTTTACAATCTCAATAAATCATACGCACTGTCTCAGAACGAGCTGTTCTCAGAATCGGCGCAATGTGACGTAGAATTGCACAAGCCCCTCCCATGACTGTTGATTGACACTTCAGTTTGAGCCTAGACCCGCCCTGAGTGAGCTGGACACAGAGTCTGCCATTGATCGACGCTTGAGCAGCTGTAGACAAGAATGTCTCCTAAGCGATTGAGGTGTGTTGTTGATGGATGTAAGAATGAACATAGCAGTCTTCATTTACTCTCGTTGTTACTCAAGGATGGATCTGTACTGTTTGTGATCAAGCTTACACTCTCCGGAGCAACAGGCCTAACGTGACTGGACACGGCAGAAATGAAAGTGCGAGCGCGCTCTTTATGACAGCTCTTCGAGTCATATTTTACGGATATAAGGTTTACCAGTTTATTTAGCACCCACTGAAAAGGTGTATTTGTTTACTGTTAGTTGTAAGGAGTGTTTTGTGTACTTCGCTGTGCATGTTGTTGATAATGAAAGGGAGAGAGAGAGAGAGAGAGTTTATGGATAAGACTTTAATGCTCACTTCTTATACTATGTTTATTCAGCTCTTACAGAGATTCTCTGGAGTAAAACTAACGCTTCATCTTTTGTGTGATGTACAATAAACTTCACTGAACTCGTCAGTATATTTTGGTCATCATTCGGACGGGTTTTGCTACAGCAGGCTTGTATTAGTGGATAAAAGCAGATGACAAATAAGTTATAACCATAATCAAACTAAACTATACCTGTTCTATGTCCATTCAGCATATATTCTCTGGCTCTGTGGGCATTATTGTCCATTATTGGGATTGGATGATTTCGGTTCTGATTCGGTTCGGGAGTATTAAAAGCCCGCCCGCACTTACAATTGATTGGTTGGGTCCTTACATGCTCTTCGTGAGGCACACTAGCACACACACACAAGGTCTCTCGCTCCCTCTCTCTACACGTTCTTCCCTCGGTAATCCACAGCTAGAGAGAAATGCTCATATAAGGAGTTCCACTCTTATCTACGTCATTAGATCCACGATCTAAAAAAAACCAGCCGAAACTTGTACCAACCCGGAAGTAAGATTTTCAGCATAGAAATTCTCCGTTATTCGTCCAAAATATTTTTTTAAAACTTTGCCCATGTTTAGCATGAGAATCCATCTCTTTAACACTGTAAACAACTCTGAATACATGAAACACCATTGTACCCCCCCTTTAAAAAACTTCTCACGATTCGTTAATCCCGATAGCTGTAATAGTAAAAACGTATAATAGCTGTAATAGTAAAAGTTTTCCAGATAGTTCCACATGTAATGCCAGATATTTCATATGCAAGCATTTCAGCCAATCACAGCAGAGGGCGTTTACACTGAAGTCTCACAGCAGACACGCCCCTTCAAACAGGGTGTTCAAACCAGGGAATGAAATCAGGCTAGGAAACATGCCTTTTACTTCTAAATTATAACAATTTTTGATCTAAAAAACATACTAACATTATAAGGGCACCCCTGGAAACATGATAAAATAATAAAAATAATCCATGGAATGGGACCTTTAATACCTGAAAACTCTGGAAAAAATTGGTCAATGTGAATAATATCTTGTGGATAAATTAACATGTAACATGTCTATGATTAAAAGTCTAATTATATGATAATATCATCATCATCATCATAATCATGAACATCATGATGATGTGGCCAGTTGTAACATTGAATCCAAGGGATGAAGAAGGTGAACAAGGTAATTCCAATAAAAACAGTTTATTAAACAAAGTAATGAAACACAATCTTATCAGTTTTCAAGCACAAACAATACCGGACAAGGAATGAAAGGAAATGAGGAACTTTAGAACACATGGGCTGAATCCGAAATCGCCCCCTATACCCTCATATAGAGTGCTATTTGAGGGAACAGCCATTTGTAGTGGTGTCTGAAACCATAGTGGACGTTATTGAGTGCACTTATTCGATCCCACATTGCACCACAATAACGAGTGTACAACCGATGTACGCTCAACGCCTGTCCGAATTAGCTCACTCGTTTTCATTCACTCCTTCAAGTGAACAGTATTGGTGGACTAATGTTGGGAATAGTGAATGAGGGTTTAGGGGGCGATTTCAGATTCAGTCATGTGATGAACTAAATACAGACAGGTGTGCTCGTTATTGAATGTCCATGACAACTAATGACTGGCGGGAAACTTTTTATCGCTTCACGTGACTATGTGGAAGCGCTGAAAAATTCTGTATTAGACAAGTAGTTTGTTGAGGGTTGGTTTGTAAAGAAGGACTACACGCCTGAGCACATATATATTCCAATGCGCATCCCTATAGACTAAACACGTAATACACATGTGCACGCCGTCAGTGTTCTCACAGGTTTGCGTTTTTGAAGTTTGCGCAAAGATTACTCTTTTTTTTATATATACAATTTTTCTACAATAGCTTGTATCTTGGATCCTATTTCAAGGTTTGCGTTCTCGAGCCTCAGACACTGTTTGTGCAAATGAGTGGCCGGAGCGTGTTAAGGGTTTCATGTTATAACAGTGTTGTGTGAGCGGCCCCTAAGTTAATAACTAATGATCTTTGCAATGGAAGTGAATCAATCAAAACTAACTTTAGCTGGACAATAACTTTATTCTAGAGCTGCTGTAAAGCCAAAACAATCTCTGTTACTTTAATTTCCTATTATCACTGTAAAGCAGCTTTGCCTTAATCTAAGGCTGTGTCTGAAGTCAGTTGTAGTTCTTGTGTTTCGGCTCGTCTCTTTTTGACTCCATATTTAATATACACAGATTTTGTGGCTCAGATAAGGTCCAGTTCTGGTTTATTTCTTTGCTCTTGGCTGACATGTGGCATCGCTATGGCCTGCTTGTGGCTTTAAACATGTGCCAGATGTGGGCCGGATCTGGGCCGGCACAATGTTGCTACACAGCAAAATCCCCAGTGTTAAATTAACACTCCTCAGTGTTTATATGTGTCCACACTACAGGGTGTTAAAAATTAACACTGAAGCAGTGTTGAAGTTAATGAGTTAATTAAGTGATTAATTAAGTGATGATTGGCCATTAGTGGTGACACCTGATGATAACAAGCAGACTCACTGAAGGAAAGAGAAACAAGAACAGAAAAAAGAGAAACACAAGAACTACTGACTTCGAGCCATTATTGCACTTATTATTTTACCAGTTTGACTTTATTTCTGTCATACATCTACACACGTTCTTATTTAGATTTAACAGAAGTTTAGATGGTAATGTTTTATGGAATGTTTCGTTTCATGTCACCATTATGGTGACCAGTGGTTGCTTTAGTTGGGCTCTTGACACTTTATTATTTAACATTAGTATTTTTCTGGCTGCTCCAACTCTGTGTTTATAAAGCATATGTGTTGTGGCAAGAGAAACTGTGACTTAGGCTGTGTTTCCTGAAAACATCGCAAGCTTAATTTGATCGTATAGACCATTTGTTGCAGTTGGTCTGCAATCAAGTTAAGTTGAAGATGCTTCTGGAAATTCAGCCCTGGTTATGTTTCAATGATGAAATTAATAGTGGCCTGATTCAATAATGTCACCCAGTATTATAAACTGATTATCTAATTGTTTTATTATTTTTTAACTACAGTAGTTACTTCCAACAATGTTTTAAAGATCTGAAGGATTTAAAATCACACACTGACATCAAGAATCTACATATGAATCTCAACAATGGTGACAAATGCTTAATGTTGCAATGCATGATGGGAGCCACCAATCAGAATGCATCAATGGCTGACATCATGCATTGCAGCATGAATAAATTATGCAGCTGAATTGTCCTGTAATTTTCATTGTTTTTTCTGTTGGCTTTTATTTTGCTATTGTTTTGTTCTGACTTTAGTAGCTTGTTTTGTGATGTTCAGAGTTGATCTGTTTGTCACTAATTTGTTTATTGTCACCATTGTTGAGATTCATATGCTGATTCTTGATGTCTGTGTGTTTAAACACAGTAACTTCTTTGCACAAAGTATTTTCAAAATTTTTGATATTGCTGTTGGATCTCAAACTGTAGAATCTCAGAGCCACAATCACCAATACTAAAACAAGACATCAAGCATATAGTCAAAGATTTAGACTCTGAATGACATCAGTGAATCAGGACACTACATGATAATGTTTTTATCATCAAAACATATTGTGAGCAGGTCATGTTTTCTCTTGCAGTAACAAATGTGCTTTATAAACACAGAGTTGTAGCAACCAGAGAAAAACATATATTAAAAAATGAAAAGGGTCAAGAGCCCAACTAAAGCAAACACTGATCACCAAAATGGTAACTTGAAAAGAAAAATTCCATAAAACATTAACGTCTAAACTTCTGTTGAATCTCAAGAACTTTTGTCGATGTATGACAGAAATAAAGTCAAACTGGTAATAATAAGTGCAACAATGTGTAATGACTTGAAGTCAGTAGTTCTTGTGTTTCTCTTTTTTCTGTTATTGTTTTTTCTCTTTCCGTCAATGATTCTGCTTATTAACATCAGGTGTCACCACTAATGGCCAATCATCACTTAATTAATCACTTAATTATTTCATTAACTTCAACACTGCTTCGTGTTAACTTAATTATCTCATTAACTTCAACACTGCTTCAGTGTTAATTTTTAACACCCTGTAGTGTGGACACATATAAACACTGAGGAGTGTTAATTTAACACTGGGGATTTTGCTGTGTATGTGGGTTGTGGTGGTTCTTTTTTTGAGGCTCAGTTTGTAGTTATAAGTCTCACAGGAGGCGATCGAATAAAACATACTTATTTTATTAGTTAGAATAAAAAGCAGTTAATGCAAAAAAAAAAACAACAACTTTAAATCAGCTTAAGAAAGAAAGTTCAATTGTAATATCATTCTATGTTTTGCAGGTACTTTCCAGGCAAATAGCATTCAATCATCTTTATATAACATTAACCCAAAATAACTTATTTGAAACAGGTACATCACAATATCAATCCAATATCCAAAACAACAGACAGGTGTGCTTGTTAATGAATGTCCATGACAACTAATGACTGACGAGAAACTAGAACAAAGGAAGGTTTTTTTTTTTTTTTTTATATATATATTATGGGGTTAAGTGCTCACGGAAGAGGAGGGTTTTCAGTTGTCTTTTGAATGTTTCCAGGGATTCTGCATTCTGGATGAGGGTGGGGAGAGCATTCCACCAGCATGGAACTGTGAATGAGAATGTTCTGGAAAGTGATTTTGTGGCTCTCTGTGATGGAACCACAAGACATCGCTCTCGTGGTTCCAAAACTTGTAACTGACGAGAAATAGACTAAAATCCATGAAAATGAAACAAAACAGAGCATAACCCTTAGGTCATGTGTCCACCAAAAACGCCTTGCTGAAAACACCTAGCTGTGGGTGCTTGAGAGCGTTTTGGCAGCGCAGCATTTTTTTCAGTTGAGACACTTTCCTTGTTATGATACAGAATATCCGCAGAAGTGTTACTAGTATCTCATTTCACACATATTTTGTTTCTGTGTTGATTCTATATTAAAATTTCGATACAATGTAACATATTTTCTCTGGCTCTTGTTTTAATTTATTTTGTTCCGTTATTATGCTTGTCGTTGTCATCTGTTGATGTTGTACAAGCAGAATGTGGCGGTTGGTCAGTGTGGTATTAGTTCCGCCTCTCCTCCACTGTGATTGGACGGTTGGGTAAAAAGTGACAGTGATGAGCGCTGCGTTTTACCCAAAGTTGAACATTCTTCAACTCTCGGCGACTGGTATAAAACGCCAAACGCTCAGCGCTTCAATGTGAAAAAAAAAGCTCAGCGCCTCGTTACGCTCATGGCGTTTTAAAAATGCGGCGCTCCCATTGAAAACAATCGAAAAAATATGCCAGCCACGTGAAAAAATGCTTTGGTGGACACACAGCCTTTTACACCAGTAGAGCATATGAAGATACATGGTGAAACAACTGTTGTAAAAGAGTAATTCGTCTAAAGTTTCTTAATATTTACTAGAAAACCAATGAAGCTGAAAAAATAATCAAAGGGAAACATTATTTACTGATTAATATCAATAAGCAAAAACATACAATCATTTACTGTCTTTGTCATATTAAATATTCTTAAAGTTAACTAAAGGACTACAGTGAACTAAAGGAAACACAAATCACTTTAAGGGTCTCCAGTAAAATAAATCACACACAGGTCTAGAAGAATGAGGCAACAAACCCTCCACCAAGAAACTAATAGTAAAAAAAAGTGAAAAGATTTACATCAAAATTAATCACAGCTAAAAAATAAGACCTGTATAACGTTAGGCTAATTGCTCATTTACTGGCAGAAGTGGAGACTGGAGTTAATATCTGAAAGCATTGATTCTGTAGCATTCATCTCTTGAATATGGATGCTGTAGTCCTCAGCTTTTTTTCTGGACACTTTTGATGTTGTTGGGTTTGAGTCCACAGCAAAGACATCTGAAGAACTTCCTGAACTGCTGTCTGACCTGGACAAGAATGAGACGAGAGGAGCTGAGTGACTTCATGACATCCATTTAACCTCTGAAACTCATCAACCACAGTGGAATTTCTTTATAATAAACAGGAAAGAAAATGTGTTTTATGAGACTATAGTTGCTCTTTCAAAAGTAAATACTGATATTTTACTTTTCTTTCTTATATGTCTCTGTAGAGAGTGCAAATTTTTCCTATGGAGCAGGATCATAAAATTGCTGAACCTATTACTGAGGAATAATAATTAAAAAAAAGCTTGAGAAAGCTGGGCCTAAAAGTTTGAATTTCTGACAGTTGGAGTTTGAAAAGTTTTGAATCATTTGAATGTTCCGTTACAGGAAGGAAATGGAAGAATAGTAACAGATTAAACAACTGACTCTGACATTTCCCTATAAAAGGGGGGAGTGGGGAGGGGGGGAGGGGGGAGGGGGGGAGGGGGGAGTGGGGAGTGGGGAGGGGGGAGTGGGGAGTGGGGAGGGGGGACAATCGTACACCCTAAGAAAACAACTGTAATAGTCTTTCATATTCAGTTTTGAATGGAATATGGTGGTAAATTGAGTGATGTCTGACCTCATTATTGAAGACACAATAGACCAGGAAGATGAAGGTTCCCTGCTGGGAGTTCAAGATCAGGAAGAGGATCTCCAGCTCCTTCCTGTCATTAGTGAAGAAACCCAGAATCCAGGAGCAACCAAGAACCACAAACTGAGCCAGTGTTTTAAATACCATAATCCTGCAGAGAAAGAGAGAGAAAGATTTAATGTGTCTTTGTTGTCTATGTTTTTCTATTCTATAGTGTCAGAGCAACAAACAGTGCACATTACTTTGTTTGTTTCATCTGAGAAACTTCAGCATTCAGTTTGGTGAGAGTTAAACACAGACTGATGGCGATGCTGATGAAGAGAATCATGTTCAACTGCAGAAAAATAAGAAATTATCACATAATTTTTCTTGACTTCAACAGCCCATGAGAAATATGTCTGTAACTAGAACTCACTGCTAGTATGACACAAACAGGACCAAGAAAACTCCAGATTAAACCCTTATCCCTTTGAATCCAGCAACTGTTTAGAGGAAACATAATATAAGAACTGAATTAATAAATCTAAAAAAACTATTTCAGGTGTTGACTGTTGAAATACAGATATTAAAGTGTAAAAAATTACTAATGCATTTTTATCTTCTGGGTTATTTTTATACATACAGAATACAACTTACTTAGCTGTGAGCTGTCAATCATTAACATAAAATATTTACTTTAATAAATAAGCAATAAATCCAAAAATAACTCACTGTTCGCTGCCGTATCCTTCAGGAAGCAGCCCGACAGACACGCCCACCACAACCAGAGCAACCGTATATCCAATCACACACAGGAATCCACTGCTAAGCACCTCCCTCTTTTTGGAGCTGATCTGTGATAGGTTCTTCACACAGATGAAGAGCAGCACAGCTTCAATGAACATCCACACAAAGCCGGAGAGAAAGAGGAAGTGCAGCACACCTGATATCACGGCACACAACTCCTGGAGATCATGAGAGACGGTTATGATGATTCTCAGTGAGACTGTGCTGAGCTGTAGGGCTCCTTCATCATTCTCACCTGATGAGGGCGTATGAGGCTCAGGAACTGTTGTGTGAGCAGGAACAGAAGGTGAGCCAACAGCAGACTCACACAGATGTTGATTCGAGCCACATTATTCACTCCAGGACTCCACTGACAAAGGGCAAAGGTCAACAGGGCCAAACTGAAGAACACCAGCCCCACGATCACACACACCAAATTCAACAGCTCCAGCAATGAGTCGCTCTGAGAAAACATCCAAACTAAAATGTTTTAGACAAGTTAAGTGACACAATTGTCCAACATAACACAAATCTGCTTGGTTTGAAAGTGCCTTCTCTGTGAGCTGTGCTTCATACATCACTACAATACACAATGTTTGCCTGCTAAATTTCACCGAAATTCGCTGATGTGACCGCTCCTTTACACAGAATATCACAGTCCTCAGAAATGGACATAAAAGGATCATCTCACACAGCAGATGACCTAAAGTTCGTCTACAATTGTCTTCAAAGCATTGCTTGAATAGCCATTTAATAGCTTTCAGGGCTGTAGAGGATGTTTTAAAGAGGGTTAATTTAGAGAACTTCTCTGAGGGTTTAGGAAGGGTTCTGACAGTAGGACGTAACAGTTTTCACTCCAGGAAGTTACGCCTGTTAATTAATCTGCTTAAAATCCCCATCTTGCAAAATATTATAGATAAAACAAATAGAAAATAGAAAAAAAAATATGTTTTATCAAATATAAGTAGCCGGGTGGTATTTGAACTTATAAGAAAGAGGAAAACTTATTCTTCCCTTTAAGAAAAGCGAGCCCTAATGATGACGAATCCAGTCGTGTGTCAAGTAAATAAATCCTTGATTTAATCGATGTTCTATGTGAGTAAATGTGATGATCATCATTTAATCTGCTGTAATAGGCTCTGTTCGTTTCATCCTGTGTATGTATGTAGCACTGAGGATGTCAAAAGGGACAAATAAAATTGCACCCCCTTTAAATTTTGAACTTGGTAAAGACTAGGGCTGGGTATCGTTCAAAAAATTTCGATACCAATACCGATACCTTGTTTTCGATACCGGTTCCTGAACGATACTTTTTTCGATACCAATTTTATGAAATCCATTTTAACAATATTACATAACACATTACCTCAAAAAAACTTTGGTTTTATTTTTTCAGTTTGACTCATGCTCCTTAGCCAGTGCACAAAGGAACAAATAACAATTTTTATATATATATATATATATAAAGAACTCATGCTCACCAAAACTGAATTTATTTGATCAAAATTACTGTAAAACTTGTAACATTGTGAAATAGTATTACAATTTAAAATCTTATTTGAATATATTTCTAAATGTAATTTATTCCTGTGATTTTTCCTGAATTTTCAGAATCATTACTTCAGTGTCACATGATCCTTCAGAAATATGAAAACAGTTTGCTGCTTAATATTTTGGAACTATGATACATTTTTTCTTAGATGAATAAAAATTTCAAAAGAACAGCATTTATTTGAAACAGAAATCTGTTGTAACATTACACATGTTTTAAGGTCATTTTTGATCACTTGAATGCATCCTTACTGAAAAAAATATATACTGACTAACCAACACATTTTCGAACGGCAGTGTACATTCAGTAGGTCATTATTGAAAAAATAAACACTGTCAGAGTGATCAACAAGGTATCTCTTCATTTACCAGTCGAAGACGGAGCAACTTTCTGCTCTTATGTTTACTCCGTGCACTGTCAAGGTCCTCATCATATCTATCGCGGTACCGGTCTTTGCAGCAAGTAGCAATTATTTTACCGCAAGTTCTGCATCGCGCGCTGTTGGCATCGAACCTGGAGAAATGTAGCCACACTTTTGATCGACTTAGGGTATTGTGTGTGTGCTCGCGTCTCATATGAGTATGTGCGCGGAGAGTTTGTGTGTGTGTGTTCGCGTCTCATTGAGTACGTGCGCGAGTTTGTGTGTGTGTGTGTGTGTGTGTGTGTGCTCGCGTCTCATGAGTATGTGCGTGGACAGTTTGTGTGCGCGCGCGCGTCTCATATGAGTATGTGCGCGGAGAGTTCCGCACGTCTCGTGTGTGTAGAGTTTGCGTGTACGTGCGTGAGCGACTTTAGGTGTGTCGTTGTGCATTTTATTTGTATTTGTTTGAGTTAACCCCTTAGGTATCGAAATCTGGTACCGAACAACAAGTCATTTTTCGATACTCGATAGTATCGAGGCAATTCGGTCGGTACCTAAAAAGTATCGAACTCGGTACCCAGCCCTAGTAAAGACATTATTGTTACATTTATTTGTAATGGATTGCACAGTGTTCATCTCGGTTAAACTCATGTTCATCAGCAGGGGGCACCCAAGAGTTACACTATGCATCAGTAGCTGACTAACAGAATAGATGTAGCATTCAGTGTGATGAAGTAGCCTGGGTTTCCCAGTGATGAAGTGCAGTGTACATGCAAATAAAAGTGCTCTTTGTTTGACCTGTGTTTTTCATGTCTTTTGTACAGGTAAGCTGAGAATAATCTTTATAATGCCCAACATTATTTTATTTTTATAGAGCCGTAGTTCGTGCCTGAGACGTTAAGAAAAGTTTAATTTGACTGTGATTAAGAGTGTCATACGTAAAATGGTGGACGAGAGTGTTAACAACTCAAGAGAAAAAACTAGTAACTTTTAACGTGAGCAAAAAGGAGGAATAAATCCCTAAAAAGATATACTGTATACTCGAGATGTGAGTGCGAGACGAGGAATAATTAACCAAATAGGTGTGTACGAACATTGATTGTGTAGTGTGTAGTGACGAGTCTGGGCAGTCTGAGTTAAAGGGTTAGTTCACCCAAAAATGAAAATTCTGTCAGTATTACTCACCCTCATGTTGCTCCAACCCCGTAAGACCTTCGTTCATCTTCGGAACACAAATTAAGATTTTTTTTTATTAAATCTGATAGCTTGATCACTCCTCCATAGGCTTCTAAGGGACCGAAACTTGCTGGCCCAGAAAAGTTATTAAAGAGATCGTCCAAGTGACTACAGTGGCTCAATCTTAAGTTTATCAAGCGACGAGAATACTTTTTGTGCGCAAAAATAAACAAAAATAACGACTTTATTCCACTATTCATTTCCTTCTCTCTGGGCCTCCAGTGAGTTCGCGTAGTGTTTTAGCGCAGCGCGTCTGTGTTGTGCGTCACACGCATCACACACATGATCAGCGTCGGCCAATAGTGAGCCTACGTGGTGACGTGCAACACAGACGCGCTGCTCTAAAACATTACGCGAACTCACTGGAGGCCCAGAGAGAAGGAAATGAATAGTGGAATAAAGTCGTTATTTTTGTTTATTTTTGCGCACAAAAAGTATTCTCGTCGCTTTATAAACTTAAGATCGAGCCACTGTAGTCACTTGGACGATCTCTTTAATAACTTTTCTGGGCCAGCAAGTTTCGGTCCCTTAGAAGCCTATGGAGGAGTGATCAAGCTATCAGATTTAATCAAAAATATCTTAATTTGTGTTCCGAAGATGAACGAAAGTCTTACGGGGTTGGAGCAACATGAGGGTGAGTAATTACTGACAGAATTTAAATTTTTGGGTGAACTAACCCTTTAAGAAGGCACACGTGTCTGTGATTAGTCTACACATAGACATGTTAACCTCATTTAGCGTTACTTTGTCAGCCATTACATGTAAACGCGCATTCAGTATGTACTGTTAATAAGAACTCCAGTCAGATTCAGTGGTAAAATCCTTTTATTAATCATTTTGTGAGCTTATTATGAGCACAGTAACTGGTGATCGGTTGAAATCTAGTTCATTATATAGTCAGTTCATTAGCATATTTCATAGAAGATTAAAAACAATTAAAACAGTGATTAGAAAGAGTATTAAAATATATGTGCAGTTATCAATGCTAGAGTAATGTTAATTTATACTAAATAGCTATTTACATGGTTATGTGTATCGAGTTTATGACTCATTTGTATTTATGTTAAAGGAGTTTGTGATACTTTAATGACGTTATTCGTCAGACCTTTCCTTTACGCCATGTGAGAGCACATGTTCAGATCTATGTTATGCTATTTATGTATTTAGAGTATGTATTTCTTGAGAATTGAGTGTGGTATGAAGAGTAATGTGTCTAGTGTACCTGCTTACACAGCAAAAATCCCCAGTGTTAAATTAACACTCCTCAGTGTTTATATGTGTCCACACTACAGGGTGTTAAAAATTAACACTGAACAGTGTTGAAGTTAATGAGTTAATTAAGTTAACACTGAAGCAGTGGTGAAGTTAATGAGATAATTAAGTGATTAATTAAGTGATGATTGGCCATTAGTGGTGACACCTGATGATAACAAGCAGACTCACTGAAGGAAAGAGAAACAAGAACAGAAAAAAGAGAAACACAAGAACTACTGACCTCGAGCCATTATTGCACTTATTATTTTACCAGTTTGACTTTATTTCTGTCATACATCTACACACTGTCTTATTTAGATTTAACAGAAGTTTAGATGGTAATGTTTTATGGAATGCTTCGTTTCATGTCACCATTATGGTGGTCAGTGGTTGCTTTAGTTGGGCTCTTGACACTTTATTATTAAACATTAGTAGTTCTCTGGCTGCTCCAACTCTGTGTTTATAGAGCATATGTGTTGTGGCAAGAGTAACTGTGATTTGGGCTGTGTTTCCTGAAAACATCGCAAGCCTAATTTGATCGTATAGACCATTTGTTGCAGTTGGTCTTCAATCAAGTTAAGTTTAAGATGCTTTTGGAAATTCAGCCCTGGTTATATTTCAATGATGAAATTACTAGTGACCTGTTTCAATGATGTCACCCATCATTATAAACTGATTTATCCAATTGTTTTATTAAATTTTCACTACAGTAGTTACTTCCAGCAATGTTTTAAAGATCTGAATGATTTAAAATCACACACAGACATCAAGAATCTACATATGAATCTCAACAATGGTGACAATCAAACAAATGCTTAATGTTGCAATGCATGATGGGAGCCACCAATCAGAACGCATCAATGGCTGACATCATGCATTGCAGCATGAATAAATTATGCAGCTGAATTGTCCTGTAATTTTCATTGTTTTTTCTGTTGGCTTTTATTTTGCTATTGTTTTGTTCTGACTTTATTAGCTTGTTTTGTGATGTTCAGAGTTGATCTGTTTGTCACTAGTTTGTTTATTGTCACCATTGTTGAGACTCATATGCTGATTCTTGATGTCTGTGTGTTTAAACACAGTAACTTCTTTGCTCAAAGTATTTTCAAAATTTTTGATATTGCTGTTGGATCTCAAACTGTAGAATCTCAGAGCTACAATCACCAATACTAAAACAAAACATCAAGCATATAGTCAAAGATTTAGACTCTGAATGACATCAGTGAATCAGGTCACTACATGATAATGTTTTTATCATCATAACATATTGTGAGCAAGTCATGTTTTCTCTTGCAGTAACAAATGTGCTTTATAAACACAGAGTTGCAGCAACCAGAGAAAAACTAATATTGAAATATGAAAAGTGTCAAGAGCCCAACTAAAGCAAACACTGACCACCAAAATGGTGACTTGAAAAGAAAAATTCCATAAAACATTACCGTCTAAACTTCTGTTAAATCTCAAGAACTTTTGTCGATGTAGAAAAGAAAATAAAGTAATAAAAGTCAGTTTGACAGAAATAAAGTCAAACTGGTAATAATAAGTGCAACAATGTGTAATGACTCGAAGTCAGTAGTTCTTGTGTTTCTCTTTTTTCTGTTATTGTTTCTCTTCAATGATTCTACTTATTAACATCAGGTGTCACCACTAATAGCCAATCATCACTTAATTAATCACTTAATTATCTCATTAACTTCAACACTGCTTCAGTGTTAACTTAATTATCTCATTAACTTCAACACTGTTCAGTGTTAATTTTTAACACCCTGTAGTGTGGACACATATAAACACTGAGGAGTGTTAATTTAACACTGGGGATTTTGCTGTGTAGACATTTGCAAACATCAGACATGATTGTTTATGATAATCTGTTAAGGTATCACACAATAACAGGATAGAAGTAGCATTCAGTACGTGATGAAGTGCGGTGTACATGCAAAGAAAAGCGCTCCTTGTTTGACCTGTGTTTTTCATGTCTTTTGTACAGAAATAAATGTGTTGCCCTAGGAAGTGACATCGTATCCTTCTTAAAAGTGTAACATGTATAATGTGTATTTTGTGGTTAGAGTTCGAGATGATCGAAGATGTTTGATCGATGCACATGACAGGCATTACGAAGTCTCTATAAAAGAGTTCGGTAAGTCGTTAATGTAATGTGTATGTGCATAACAATAACAAATGTGAATGACGTGCGTAATATCATATGAGTGTTATATTTCATTTTCGTGTAATGGTGTTTGAATGCATGTGATGAAAATGCTGACAGTGGTTTTTGTATGTGTGTAAAGTGTATTGTTTAAGAAATATTGTTAGAAATTTACACTTTATAAGGCTTTACTTAATTTTCTGTGAGGATATTTTTGTGAACTATCCATTTTGAGTTTATAAACTTGGTTATATAATTATGGTGACCCCATGTGGGGAATTTGAGTAGTGTGATTGAGTGGTTGAGGTTGAGTGATACTAAATTATCACCTGTTATTTGTTGAACCATTCAGTTCACAGCATTGCAGATCTTAACAAAGAAAATTTAAACAATTGGTTGAATTAATAGAGAATAATAAAGCTAATCTAAAACGTGCTTCAATGTCAATTGATTTTGTTAACTGGCAACATAAAGATAAAACAAATATCTATACCATACAAATCAACTAGTCTGTGGATGACTAGTCCACCAAACTTCTGGTACACAGCGTCATAAATATTACCTGTCTGACATGTTCTCTCACATCTGATGGGCGGCTGGTTTGCAAGATGAGAGCAAATGTGGACAGATGAACACAGGAACACACAGTGTAGCTGCTGTTGGTCTCTAAAACAGAACAACCATCTACAATCCACTCGCTGATATTCCAGTACACACAGGACAGGGAACCGTTGGGGTCAAACTCCTGCAAAAAAAAAAAAAAAAAAAAAATCAGAAAACGTCCTAGGATTTTTGTCAAGTATCACCGTTTGCTCAGTAATTAACCTCTGCATGGGTACACAAACAATTATGAATTCAAAAGTAAAATTGCACAAAATATTTAAGCTAGATTAGGTAGAAATTGCTTCTTAAGATAGCTGCACTTTCACAACACCTGCTCCCTATAAGTTATCCGTATAATTCAAGTTATTGCTGTGTTGAATAAAACGGAAGAGCAGAACTAGACAATTAAAATAACAAAAAAAGAAATATGCATTTACATCAAGTTTCATTCTATTTAGTCTAAAAAGTCTATGAAAGTCTCTCACTCTGATGTGTTTGAGGGTGAAGTTGACTGGTTTGGTGAGTTTAGTGTTGGTGGTTTTGGGAAGAGTAGCTGAGATCACAGTGGACATCATGGTTTTAATCGTGTCATTTGATGTGTTGAAGAAGTCTGGCTTCAGTAGATTCTCCATTGTGTTATAACTCATGAAAGCCACAGCAGCTGATTTTGTGTAAGATAAAAATGTAAATTTGGTTTAGTGGTAGAATGAATGTTAAAACTGGAGTTAATTAATTTCATTTGCAGAAACCTACAGTGTAATTTAGACACGTACTGTATATCAAAAATCAACACATGAATCTTAATAATGGTAGCAATAAAACAAATTCAGCTGTATAATTTATTAATGCTGCAGTGCATGCTGGGAGTTTTGTACCATGCTGACAACCAGCATGCATTGCGAAATAAAACTTTTGATTGTCACTATTGTTGAAATTCGTGTGCTGATTGTTGATGTCCGTGTGTCTAAATAATACAGGAGTTCAAAATGTTTTATGCACGGTATGATTTCAATATCCTTCAAAATAACTGATTATTGAAACATTGCTGGATCCCATGCTGTAGAATCACGGAGATACTCTGATCAATAAATATAAATTTAAAATACCCATAAAATCAAAGATTAGACATTAGATGATTAGCCTATGGCATTGTCACAACAGCCAAAAATACATGATCAACCTCCTCTTGGCTTTCTCTTGCCATAACAAATGTGATTTACAAACACGTGTCTCAACAGACAGAGAAAAACTAATGTTAAAGAGTCAAGAGCTCAACTAAAGCAAATACTGATCACCATAATGGATCACCATAATACAACTTTATTATTTTCAATAAAACATCAACATCTAAACCTCTGTTCATTCTCAACAAGAACTTTTGTACATGTATGAAATAAATAATCGTAAACTGGTTTCACACTCAGTGTGGCTGGAAGTCAGTTGTAGTTCTTGTTTCTCTTTTTTTCTGTTCTTGTTTCTCTGTCCTTCAGTGATTCTGCTGATCAGGTGTTCATCGGTGTCTCAATTCAATCATTTGTTTTCATTTACTCTGTCAAGTGGACTATATTGGTGAATATTATATTAGTTAAATTCCTGTGGGCTACTTTCTCGAAAATTGCAAATATTTCCTAGAATGCATTGTTTTCTACGGTATATTATTGTTTTAGTGGAAAAAAGTGTGTTATTGCCAGAATTTGGCAGATGTTTTACAGCAAGATTTAACAGTGTGCAACACTGGAAACTGCAGTAATCATGTGTCTAAATTAACACACTATCACTGCAATACTGAAAGCTGCAGTGAACCATACAAGAACCTGCCGCAATTCTATTAAATTACCACACATGAAGTGCAGTATTTTAAACAGTGTCCTTACTAACAGTTAATGCATTTACACACTACTGAAGTTACTGACGCCGCCACACGTGCACAGGCAGTTATCCGGGAACGTGATCTGATGGGCGAGATCCAGAAATGTTCCTAAATGTTCCTTGAGAGGGCGTTCTCCCTGCTCAAGGCACATGAGTTTAACTTCAGCAGGGGTGAAAATGGAACAATTAGAGAATTATTAGATGTTGAAGATTTGAGTATAAACAGAGGTTTAGATGTTGTAGATGATTTGTTGAAAATGTTTCCGCTTTTGATTTAATTGGCCTTTTAACCCTTGACTCTTTAACATTATTTTATGTTTTTGACAGTGTGTTTATAAGACACATCCATTATCATGAAAATGTGATCAGGTGGTTTGGATAGTTATTGATCACCATCTAGTGACCTGAATTACTGATCTCATCATCCAGTGTCTAAACATTGATCATATGTGTTATTAATTTTATATTTTGCATGTTTCTGGATTTGTCCATGTCCAGTGCCTGCTGGGAAACTTCCCACTAAAAACTTTATAAGAATGTTAGGGGACAATGTTTTTTTTAATTCCTTCATTAAACCCAAGATGTTCATCAGTGATTGTATAACAAGTGCAGGCAACCGTTTGTTAATGTGGTCAGTTAATTTAAAGTGTACAGTAGGTCTGCTCACTGTCAGTAATTGTGGTGAATGTCAGTTTTTTTTTATTAAATACGTTTTACATACTTGTTCCGTTGTTACTCTTTGCAATCCCAACGAGATCAATGTCCAAAGATGCATTTTTTGTGCCCAGCTGAGGGATTTGGTCGGAAGTGAATTTTGGTCCAATCATGAAGATTTGTACCTCTAAAGAAAATAATGTGAATGAATCTGAACTCTTGTGTCTCCTTTTATTTACTTTACATTTAACATAGCAAGAAATGCATGAGGAACTATCTGCAAAAAGCCAGATTCTGCACCTTAACCCAAAAAGGGATTACTAATAATATACAAATAAATCAAATTCTATATTAAAATGATTGATTCCTTGATTAGTTCACAAACCCTCTAGAGCATATTTAGTATGAAAATTGTGTGTAGTCTAGATACTGTTGCGTCTTCACTTACCTACGGTGTCAAGAGTAAAACTGACGCTGTCATTTGTGTCCGTTGGCTTCACCAGTAAAGATATGAGCTTCTCACTGGCTTTTAATACACGGTTTCCAAATGTCACTAGTTCCGTTGAGTCAGCTGATTGAATCTCTGAAGTGTTAAGAGCCACATCCAAAATTGTAGTCACAACCTATTTTGTTATGATACAAAAACACTTATGAATGAATATCAATCCTTCCAGACAAGCAGCATTAAATGTTCTGTTATCATAAATTACTGATATTTGGTCATTTTATGATTTCTCTCTTAAAAGCTTACATCCAAAGGGAGCACTTGAGCTGTAATGTTCTCTATGTTGTCAAGAAGATTTTGAAAACATCCTGCAGAAGTCTGACTCTGAAATCACAAATGAGCTTTATAAATCAAACTGAAAGACTCTGTGCACTTTGAAAATGAAAAAAATCAGCTTACCCTGCATTGATCCGGCAGTATGTTATCCAGAACTGCAATGAGGGAATTCATCATTAAAACATGAATACAGTAAAATCAAACACCACATTCCAGTCTACATATGCTCACCTGTAGTAGTTGGAGTGAGTGTGGTCGGGGTGTTATTCTCGCAGAAGCAGGAGGAGAAAGTGCTACTATAGCATGTACAGGTGTCCTTATTACCAATACAGTTACAGTTATTATTCACACACTGGTATTGGTCTTGGTTTTGGTATCTATATCTCCGGTAGTAGAAACGATGCATTGTTGTGTTGCAGTACATGCGGTACTGAGCACCAGTGCATATGTACGTGTCATTATAAAGCACACAGTCATAGACTGGAGGAACTGCTGCAGGGATGCTATTGCTGTGATTAGTACAGAAGCAGGAGGATGAAGAACTATAGTAGCATGTACAAGTGTCTGTATTTCCACGGCAGTCACAGATATTGCTTGCACAGCGGTGCTCGTTTGTATTGTAATAGAAATCATGTACACTTGTGTTGCAGTACATGTGATACTGAGCACCAGTGCAGATGTATGATGTGTCATTATAAAGCACACAGTCATAGACTGGATAAACTGCTGTAGTGAGAGCAATGATATTACCGTAAGTCTCACAGAAGCAGGAGGACAAAGTGTGACTATAGCATGTACAGGTGTCATTATAACCAATACAGTTACAGTTATTACTTCTACAACGGCGCTCATTTAGGTTGTAATAGAAATCTTGCACCGTTGTGTTGCAGTACATGCGGTACTGAGCACCAGTGCAGATGTACGTGTCATTGTAAAGCACACAGTCATAGACTGGAGTAACTGCTGTAGTGAGAGCAATGATATTGCCGTAAGTCTCACAGAAGCAGGAGGAGAAAGTGCTGCTATAGCATGTACAAGTGTCCTTATTACCAATACAGTTACAGCCATTACTCATAAAGCGCCTATATCTAAAGTCAAATAAAAAAAATTTCAAATAAATATTTGTGTTGAACAATAAACCACGTGTATTCCAGCATTGGTACTGGTCTTGGTTTTGATATCTCTGGTATGAGAAATCATGCATTGTTGTGTTGCAGTACATGCGGTACTGAGCACCAGTGCAGATGTATGTGTCTTTATAAAGCTCACAGTCAGGGTCTGTGACTGGAGTAACTGATGTAGGGTTAGTGATGTTATTGATGTAAGTCTCACAGAAGCAGGAGGACAAAATGCTATAGTCACAAATACAGGTGTCCTTATTACCACGACAGTAACAATCATCGCTCATGCATTCGTACTGATATTGGTTTTGGTATCTATATCTCTGGTAGCTGAAACTGTGCATTCTTGTGTTGCAGTACATGCGGTACTGAGCACCAGTGCAGATGTACGTGTCATTATAAAGCACACAGTCATAGACTGGAGTAACTGCTGCAGGGATGCTATTGCTGTGATTAGTACAGAAGCAGGAGGATGAAGAACTAGAGGAACATGTACAAGTGTCTCTATTTCCACGGCAGTCACAGATATTGCTCGTACAGCGGTGCTCGTTTCTATTGTAATAGAAATCATGTACACTTGTGTTGCAGTACATGTGATACTGAGCACCAGTGCAGATGTATGATGTGTCATTATAAAGCACACAGTCATAGACTGGACTAACTGTAGGGATAGTGTTGCTATAGCCGTAAGTCTCACAGAAGCAGGAGGACAAAGTGCTACTATAGCATGTGCAGGCGTCCTTATTACCAAAACAGATACAGTCATTACTCGAGCATTGGTATTGGTTTTGGTTTTGGTATCTCTGGTAGTAGAAACGATGCATTGTTGTGTTGCAGTGCATGCGGTACTGAGCACCAGTGCAGATGTACGTGTCATGATCAAGATCACAGTCCAAAACTGGAGAAACTGCGGCTCTTGATTTAGCGGCAGTGGTGGATATTAAACCTGAGGATGAGAATATCTTCAGCAGGTTTTGCACATTTATTTTGAAACACATGAAACAATACTGGAAAAGCAAATCTGCAGGCTCTCTACTCTGTTCATTTTTATGATAGTTATATCAAAAAAATATTGTGATAGATATATTGTAATCATCCTTTAAAATGTATAAAATATTTTCCAAAATGCTACATTTAACTTATTAGAGTGACAACCCCAATTCTAAACCCAAATTAATCCCTAAAAAAAAAAAAAAAGAAAGAAAATCACAAATTCTGTAGTTTCTCCCAACAGCCCAAAACACTGTGAGTCTTAGGAATGCAGATTAACTGTGTATTAGTTACATAGACAACTGCGTATTTGACAATGACTAAACATAGAGAAATGTATGTAATCAATAGTATAAAAAAATGTAATAGAGTTCACAGGGTCGAGAGTTTGAAGCAAACACCACTGGCTTACACTTACACAGGATTAAAGTGATGATAGTCAACAGTGACCGTACAACACCTGGCATGAAAAAAAGAGGACAAATATCAGCACAATGCCATGAGAATTGTTTTCTTATAAGAAATCTTGTGTCTTTTTATTTTTAGACTACAAACAACTAAATTAATTAAAATCAGATGTTTTCTGTCTCTCTGAACAAAACCAAACACTAAAATCCAACTTTTTCTTAAAAACCTAAAGACAGATTTAGGTTTCACACCATGTACTCATATAAACGGTCAGTCACAGGTCTGGTTTGAATACACAAATACATAAGAGCCTATGCATTTGATTTATTTTTTTTTTTCAGTGATGGGTATTAAGCTTTTAACAATTAATTTAATACAGAAGCAATGTGTAGTTTCTCATTTCTTAAACAACCATGTCAGGTGATGTACCCCGTGGTTGCACCAAAGTTGCTGAAATCACCAGAATGGTGTTAAGAATAGAGTGGAAAGAGGGAAATCCTAGGGTGTCACACTAAAATGAACACTGAAAAAGTGGTAACCAAGGATCTGTTTCTAATGTATCTAACACAGGTTGATGTAGTGAGATTAAACTACAGTTTTTACATGCATGAAATGTAGATGTTACCACATAAGGGTCCCTAAAGGGACCTTTGCCAAAAAGGTGGTGAAAAGTGGTGAAACCAAAAATGTTGTCAAACCAAATTTGATGCTTCACATGGTCAATTACTCTGTGTGGCGAAAAGCTAATATATTTTAGTATTAAATTAAGATAGTAAAGGTAATTTAGTCTCAGTATATGGAACCATTCAAGAGCAAAGTAGCTGATTATACACTGTAAAATCGAATTAGTTAGACTTACTTAAAGCATGCAAACCGATTGCTTTTTTGCAGTGAAATAGGAATGTGTTGTACTGACAAATACTTAGTTAGTATAGTTCACTTACACAAGAGTTATAGTAGCTAAAAAATAAATGAGGGTACTTGATAATTTACTTTAGATTTACTCTTGACTTAGCTATCATTGTATCATTGTGTTTTGCATGCTGAATGTTGAAGTCTGTGTGTGACTCAAGCTTGGTCAAGCGCAAGATATTGTCACAAATATAGAGGGATTATATATCAACCCAATTAAAAGTTTATGACATGAGTTGTTCAAAGCCTTTGTAAGGATGCTGATTGTTAGAAGGCAGACTGAGATGGTGAACAGGAACATGGTTTGTGTAACATTAGCAACACATTATAGGCTGATTTATAACAGAGATCGGTGCTCTTATAAAACCTGACATAAAAAATTGAAATATAATTATGGAATTATTTTATACATTTATTATTATTTTAATTATAATAATTAAAAAAAAATAAAGCAAATGAAAATGTATTGCAGTGAATTGAAATTCATGAATCAACAGTTTTTCTCATACATATTTTTGAGGCAGTGTGAACCAACCTTTCAATGCTAAAAATTGACAAAATACTCGCCTTTTTGAAGAGAGGACGTCATCGTCAATTCTGACAGTCCGATGTGTTTCTCTTTATCCAAAAGAGTTTCCTTTACAGTTGGAGAAAAACAAATTAGCTTTGCCACTGACGCATATTCCTGCTGTTTGTTTCCCCTTTGTGTCAAACATACCAAATCTGCATTTATGAATTTAAATGTTATAAAGAGATTATATCATTTATTGTCAAAGAATAATTCAATAAAGCATGAAAGGATTCTCAGATTTCAAATGTTTTCAGGGTAATTAAAAACTGTATTGAAATTATGGAAAATCATAGTAAGCCTAAACAGGGGACAGAAATTATACATGAATCATCAAACATGCAGTTTCCAAAAACATAAACCTGATATTGTGAAATTCATAAAGATTTCTCTCTAAATACTGTAAATGGCTTAAGAGTGCCTTGTCAATTTACTCCACTAAAATTCCACACAAATTACGTCAAATCACGTCCATGATCACACATCAACACATGCCACAGTGTGTTTGATTTAAAGAGACTGATGAGAATCGTTATGAACAGAAAGATCTTACCTGAAATAAGCTTATATACAGTGATCCTTACCCGACACAACTGACTGAAGAGGATATTTGTGTTTACAGTAGATGTGATGTTTATAGAGAAGTTATCAGTCCATCAAGCTGATGAGGAAATATGAACCCAAGTCTGTTGTTTCCTCTTCAAATTCAAATTCAAATTCAAATACAAATACTACAAATAGCTTACATGTCCAGTTTCTATACAATGCATTTTCTGTGACCTTCTATACAGTAGCTTCTTAATGCTAATTCAATATCAGGATTGTATCAGTTTTAACTCAAGGACTGTGATGTTGCTGTAACGTTAGCAGCTGTAAGAATTGAGAAATTAGGAAAAGCCGGACAGTCTGATTGACGAGCGACCAGACCCTGAGAGGACAAAAGGACCTCTCTGGAAATTAGCATTTAAACTCACCATTTGTGAGGGAAAGTCTCACCTCAGAACACATCTCTCCCCCTCTTCCTCACTCCTGCTCTCACATGCTGAGACCACATGTAAATCACCCAAGAAAATGTATAGTTTAATGTGAATGATTATCTCAGAGTATTTTTCATGTTTGGTATCATTTAAAATGTCTCGGTGCGACTGGTACAAATGTCTCATTTCCAAATAAGTAAAACAAAAGGTAATACGGTTTTTAAGAGTTTATGGATAACTGGCACATAAGGAGGAGTTGGCCTATAGACAAATGGTCTCCCTACGCCCCCAAAAGGTGTAACCTCTGAATGCAAATTTCTTTTGTCAGTACATGTTTCCATGTGAAAGGTTTGTCTATATAATGAAATGCAGCGGGAAATTCTAGGCCTTTTCTGTATTTCAGATTGGCCCGTGAGGCTGAGAGTGAGAGCTCTCAGCCTCATGTATTTCTTAATGTTGGGTTTGCATCTTCTCTCTATTCCAGAGCATTTGATGTTTTGTATCGATTATCTTTGAATTGATTATGAAATTGGCATGATACAGTAACCTGACATAATAAATTGTTACATTTGATTATTCTGACTTTGACATTATTTTCATTGAAGAGTTAAACGGAATAGTCAAACATTCGGTCACGTTTTATTGATGCCCAGATATCATTAAAACCTTTTCATTTATGGAGTCAGATGAAATAACGAGAGAATACATATTCAAATGTATTGCATTTAATCAAAAAATACTTTGCCTCTAAAGGACAGTAACACGTTAAGACCTTCCGCGCTGATCGGATGCCGGTTTTGGGCCGATCGAGCGCGAGCTTACACAGCAACTGGTAATTGATCATTCGTTTTTTAATTTTTCAGAACGACGCAACCCTTCATGACTAATCCCAACATTTCCTTCTTAACTTCCTCATTAAGATGGACATTTCAAGTCTCATTCATCCCTCAGACTCTGATTATTGACTCGCGTTGTAAAAATAAAAGAAAATGTGGATATCAAATTGAGAATCAGAAATAACTTTATTGCCAATGTAACGGGTACCGTGGCGACGGCACCCGAAAGGGACAGATTATTCTCCTGTAACACACAGGAGAGAAACGAGGAGACAGTGTGTCACGTTCAAGCTCTCTGGAGTAATTTTATTCACAATATGTTCATTAAACAAATCTCTGTTTCTCAGTCACATTATGCTTCACATATCACATTTTCAATGTCTTCTTAACATTATAATGACTTTCAGTGTTCATGTCAATTCACAATCTGCAATAAAATAAACTTCTCAATTTCACATTCTTGTTCACTGACTCTGTATTTTTATATTTCACACTATTCATCAAAAAAGAAATACAAAAACCATAGTAATATACCTCAATTACTTCTCTTAAATGATTAAACATTTCTATTCACAATATTTTACCCGTATCACAATAATACGATGCTGCAAATCACTCTCAGAATTATTAGTATACTTCAAATATAACTTTAAACCTTATTTTACACATTAATCATTATCAATTGACATTCAACCCACATATATAGTACATTAAACAATATTTATTAACCTTTAGAGCTGATAGAATACCTTCATGTGTGCATTTGTATAAGGAAAAAATTGTATTTTTAACTGACGCGCTCACAAACGTTACATGTGCGTTTTCAGTAGGCCGCTAATCGGTCGAGCTTTTCTCTCTCGCTTAAATCAAACTCAAAAACAACATCTGACGAACATCACTTCTCTAAAACAATTCACTTACATTCTAAACACATTTCAGCATGGTTAAATTCAACTTTAAAGTGTTTTTACACATTTACCCACCTGTAACACACAGGAGAGAAACGAGGAGACAGTGTGTCACGTTCAAGCTCTCTGGAGTAATGAAAAACTCACGACTCACACAGCTTAACACCCATCGCTCGACTCTGCCCCTAACGGTCAGGAGTAGCATTGCACACTTCTCTCTTATATTTTTTTACAAGGAATCACATTAAAATAAAACCCTTCCGAATGTTTCTTTTTCCAAAATAACACGATAACATATTCAAAATGAAACCAATAATTTTGAATACACCTAAAGTACAATTACAGTACTTGTGTGATCGTCACACACTTCCCAGCAAAAAGAAATGGGTCCCACCATTTTCTTCTCTACTTATCTAACTCAAAGCCTCTTTTAACAAGCAACCGGAACTGGCAATATATATGGTGTTGCTGGTACCGTATAAGGCATGTATGTAAATAGGGGGTAAAGGGTAGAATAAGGGTTAAGTGGACATGTTGGGGTTGAATAAGGCATAAATGGGTGCAAAGGTTGAGTGGTCTGAGGTACAGGGTAGACGGGTGATTGTAAGTGTGTGTTTGTCACATTAACTGTAGCCTGTGTTGTCTGTGTAGGCTGACCAAAGCTCTCATATGTGAAAATCTGTTTAGGTCGTCGCTCCCGACTTGACCCGTCTAACCTGGGTCTGGTTATCTGGCACTGCACTGACTGGAAACTGTTCCTCTTGACTGAACTCTGGATCCTCATCATATCCATCTCGTTCCTCAGGTCCCGCAACAACAAACTGATCTTCATCTTCTCCCGCCATGAAGGGCCAATAAAATCTCTCTCTGGCAAGATTGAGAACTCTTTCCGTGCCGACATGGGCCATTTCATTATGGAGTTTCTTCAAGACAATGTCTTTGTACTTAGCAGGGAGCACCAACTGCCTTCTTTCATACCCCTTTTCCACCAACAAGAACCGGGTGCTGGTTCAGAGCCAGAGCCAGAGCTGGTTCAGAGTTGGTTCGACTGACGAGCTTACTAAGAACCTATTTGCCTTTCCACCGGCTAGAGAGCCACAACAGAGCCAGATCTTACGTCACTGTATACGTCTCATGTTGCCCAGCAACCGCTAGTGCGGTAGCGCCAAACACAAACACGCCAGGCTTGTTCGAGATGCATCGGCTTCTCGCAGATCGATCGCCGCATGACATCAAAGCACTGCGATAGCGATCTAAAAGCACAAGGAGTCGTATGCTCTCCAAACACTCCCGCAGCTCCGATCGGTCCTCGCCGCTCCGATGCATCTCGAACAAGCCATCAACAATAACGGACGTTGCAATACTATGGATGCTCATGGGTTTGCAAAAATACATCGGAATCCAACGCGTTCGTGCAGCTCGCAGTAACTTACATAGACGGATATTATAATCGAGCTGCTATTAGCTCGACTAGCTGCTATTTAAAAATAGCGGTCACAAGTTTCGTCTTGTTGGTCACGGTAACCCCACCCCCAGCCCCTGACGCAAGCGGTTCTTACTTGGCTCCGTTCTAGACCCTGCAATGATTTGGTGCTACTTAAGAACCAGTTTTACTGGTTCGGAGCTGGTGCTTTGGCGGTGGAAAAACAAAGAACCGATTTGAAACTAGGCTCTGGCTCCGAACCAGCACCAGCTCTGCCTTGGTGGAAAAGGGGTATCATTAGCACGCCTGTACAAGAGACCATTCTCCAAAACTAACTTTCCCCATTCATGAAATAGTCTTCTAGTGGCTCCACTAGCCGCTTTCCGTATCTCGTCAGTTAAAGGTGTACCCGCCTCTTTTAACTTGATCATTTCACCGATGGCTTCATCTGCATGTTGTGCCTCCACAAGCTCATCGTGGCTGATTGCAGTCAAGTGATCAAATGAGGGGGATGAGTCCGCTTGGGAAGAGATGTTGAGAGCGGCCACCCATGGTACATCTTTCAGTTTGGCTACTTTACTTCCATCCCATATCGCACGAACCACGTCTTCGGTACACTCTTTGGTACAGGACTCAGCATAGGCCTCAATGTTTAAAGGAATACGCGACAGCGTATCGGCATCGATGTTAGCCTTTCCTGGTCTGTACTTTGTCAAATCTGAAATCGGAGAGTTCTCCTACCCACCGATGGCCTACTGCATTTAGCTTGGCTGTAGTCATAACGTAGGTCAGGGGATTGTTGTCGGTGAATATTGTGAAATGGGGTGCGTAGAATAAGTAATCCCTAAACTTTTCACACACTGCCCACTTCAAGGCTAGGAACTCTAGCTTTCCACTATGCAGGTGGTAGTTTCGCTCAGCTGCAGTCAAAGTCCTAGACCCGTACCCAATGACTCTTAACTTGCCATTCTGATATTGATAAAGAATCGCGCCAAGCCCCTGGTCTGAAGCATCGGTATGTAATACAAAGGGTGAGTCGAAGTCGGGGTATGCTAGCACGGGAGGGCTAACAAGGAGAGATACAAGTCGGTCGAGGGCTTTCTGATGCTCGGTGGCCCACTCCACAGGTGTTCTGGATGGTAGTTGTGGACCTTTACTTTTTCCACGTGCTACAGCTGCTTGTCCTGGCTTGACTTGTAGTAGCTCATAGATGGGCTTTGCTATCCTTCAAAAGTCCTGAATGTAGGAACGGTAATAGCCCAGGAACCCGGTGAGCTTTCTTACATCTCCCACTGTCTGTGGTGTCCTGCTGGCTAACGACCGCACTGCATCCAGGTCTTTGGGATCAATTCTCACTCCCTGAGCTGACACAAGACGACCCACATATCTTACTTCTTGTCGGAATAACTCACATTTTTCAGGTCTCAGTTTCACTCCATGACGCTGAAGAGCTTGGAGTACTTTACGGACCCCTTCCACGTGCTCATCAAAGGTTTTTGCGTAGCAGAGCACGTCGTCAAGGTACGGAAGACAGCAATCATCTCTCAAGGAACTCAACATCTCTTCCATACTCCTCTGGAAAGCTGCTGGGGCATTGGAGAGGCCAAAAGGGATACGAACCCATTCATACAGCCCCCAGGGGGTAATGAAAGCAGTGAGGTGCTGGGAGTCCTTGGCGATAAAGCCCTGATGATAAGCATTTCCTTGGTCGAGGATGCTGAACCAGGAATAACCACCGAGGCTATCAGTCAGGTCTTGTATCCTAGGTAGGGGATGTCGATCAGGGATGGTCTTCTGATTCAAGAGACGATAATCGATACAGAGGCGGAGTGTACCGTCTTTCTTTCGGACGCAGACCACTGGAGCAGCATAAGAGGACTTTGACTTCACAATCCAACCTTTCATGAGCAGATCTTGTACATACTCCTTCACCTCTTTGAACAGTGGTTTGGGCACCAAAGAGTAAGCTCTCTGCACTGGAATCTCGTCTTTGAGTGAGATAGACATCTGTAGACTAGGAATACATCCAATATCATGACTGTCTTGTGCAAAAGCAGCCGATTCTTCCCACAGCATTTTCTCGACTTTCTCTTGTTCCTCATCATTAAGGTGGCTGAGGTCCACACGGGGCTGCCATAACGCTGGAACACTGTTTAACTGGGGCTGTTGCTGCTTTAACGACTGTTACTCTGGGCCTGGGGCTCTCTAATGGATTGTTCTCAATCACTCTAGCCACCGTCTGGACGCTACCAAGGGCTGTCTTCCTTGGTATTGTAACAGGATGCTTCGTGTTGTTTCTCACTGGTATTATGACATAAGGTCTCTTTGCGGTCTGTAATTCTAGTAAGCCCTCCTCAATCTCAAGCTCGGTGAGATGGCCACTGTTCTCGTTAGGTTCAAACAAGAGAAGAGGGTCTGACTGGTCTACAGCGGATGGGACCTGACACTTCACCCAGGCTACTTGTCCGGCTGGGACCGTAGTCTCATAATTACCAGTTCTTATCAATCTCTGATACATGGAGGGTTTGTCAGTCTGAATGAAGTTCATCAGCAGCTCAACTTTCTCAGCAGGAACCGATATTGCGTCAGATAGAAGCGTGGTAAGTGCTGGAACAAGTTCTTTTGTTCGATTCTGAATCACTTCCTCTAGGACATTAAATCCAAGTAGTGGCTGTGCAAGAGGAATGCTACAGATGAGAAAAGGCACCATGATTGACTGGCTAAGCGCACCATTTCCACTGAAACTGACTGCAATAAGGACCCAGCCATCAAAAGGGAGGATTTCTCCATTCACCGCGTGCACTTCCAGCTCTTCTCTCTCATCAAAGATTTCACTAAGCGGCCTAATGGGTGTGTTTGGTAGATACTTCTCTTTCCAGCTTTTATCTATCATGCTCACCTGGGCTCCAGTGTCCAGTAAGGCATTGACTGTCAACCCATTGAGGTCACATCGTGCAAGGGCTTTGGCTCCTATGAACTTGGCCAGACGTCTACTGGTTTGAGTGGGTAAAGAGAGAGAAAGTTGGTTATTGACTTGTTCATTGTTTTCTTTTGGTCTCTGATTAACTGAACCGGTCTCTGTATGACTCTCAGAGCTCCGTACGCTACCCTCAGCACCGTGGGACTGAACGTGAAGCCCGGTCACTGCTTGTCCCGTGGCAGAAACCGGCTCCAGTTTTCCGGACGCTTGGGTTTTTTCAAACAGCCTACTGCTCTGTGACCGTCCTCACCACAGTAGAAACAATGAGTGCAACCTGGGCGGTTCTGTTCGAGGCAATTAGCACAGCTATTTGGTCTGGTTTTCCTTTGATCCACTTTAACTTGACAATGATGGCAACATTCTGGGTTTTGAATCTGCTGGGGTCTTTGCAGTAGTTCAACTTTATTCATTAACTCCTCTACTTTCTCAGTTAACTGCTGGAGTACATCAGTCTTTGACTGTTTGTCTGGAACATCTTTCTTTGTACTACTGCCTTGTACTGCTGCCGCTTTAAGCTCTGTGCTATTCACACTTATTTGTTTCTGCTTCACAACCGACCCCAAACGTCTCTGTCTCTCATTCTCAATGTTTGTTATCTTCATCATTTGCTTTAAGATTGTCTTGTCAGACACGCTGCTATCTGAGAGAAACGGTTTCAGTTCTCGACGTATGTCGTTATGCTTATGACTGAGACCCTGATACACGGCGTGAAGGAAAACGTCTTGAACTGTGTTCGCATTATACTTCACTTCTGTGTCAGCGTATTTTGAAGCGAACAGGATCTTTTGTTTGAGGCCTATCACTCGATACAAGAATTGTTGTGGAGTCTCGCCGTCGTTTTGTTTTGTGCACATGAGCTCTTGGAAAAGTTCTGTGTTGCTTCGCCCACCTAAATGGGATTGCAGAAAGCCTTTCAGCTCGTCTATCGTCAAATCGTCCTTGTGTATTAGCATGTCTTTAAAGTTTCCCGGTTTCATGGCTCTGAGAACGCCTCTCAATATTTCAGTCTCGCTGAATCGCTCTTTAACACCCTCATCGATTTGCCTGCATATGCTATTGTAGCTTAAATCTGAGCCCTGGTCGCCGATCTGTCCACCTTGGATCTTGAACTCGCGACGAAGCAGTGAGAGGTCTCGAAGGGGAATTATTCGGTCGTGTCTTCCATGTGGCTGCTGTTCTGGTGTGGGAGTGTTGTCATATTGTTGAGTAGGTTGTAATGGCGGAGGTGTGGGTGTGAGTGAGGATGTGGGGCTGTTTATGTATTGCATGACTTTATTGCTAAGCTCAGCGTAACTAGAAAGCACTCTCTGTAACTCTGTGTCAGCGTTCTGTGTGCTTTTGACTTCAGTAGGTGTGAGTGGGGGGTTGTCCACGCTAACTGCAGCTGTGTGAGTAATATTCGAACCACTGGCTGTCACGTTAACGGTTGTCAGTATCTGTCGCTAGTTGACCTACTGTCCTGTTCTCACTCAGTACTGGAATTGACATTATCTCGTTCACATTCTCCCCAACATCTAATTTAGGTTGAGCATAACGAATCTGAATGACATTATTCACAGTATCATTAAGCTCTAACAGCACTGCCATACCTGAATCCTCAGATTCCACCAACATGTCACTGTTCATAAAAGTTAGAATGTACTCAAAGCAACTCTCTTCTTCACCAACTTGAAGTTTGGATGAGTCCTTCCCTGGCACCGGACCAACTCTCTGGGCTAGTTGGAAAAGTTCATCGGCCGTCAGCATGAGTAGACTTTTCTTGATGCTCCACACCAAGCCTTTTCTCTCACCATCCGCCATGACTGCTTTTCTCTCTTCCCCACCGTCGGTTGCTCGTCTTGGTCACGCTTTCACTCGCCTCTGCTGGTCTGGTTCCACGTGTGCAGAACAATCGTCACCCCACCGGTACTCGTTCTGGTGAAAGCAGGATCCATGCATCACCCAATCTTCCTCTCACTTCAAGCCTGAAGAGACGTCAGCTCCTGGAACAAGTCAACTGCTGATTCTGGTCGTGCTTGTAGCCTGCGCATCTACTGTCATTCCCCGTACGGGCCACCAAAAATCTGTAACGGGTACCGTGGCGACGGCACCCGAAAGGGACAGATTATTCTCCTGTAACACACAGGAGAGAAACGAGGAGACAGTGTGTCACGTTCAAGCTCTCTGGAGTAATTTTATTCACAATATGTTCATTAAACAAATCTCTGTTTCTCAGTCACATTATGCTTCACATATCACATTTTCAATGTCTTCTTAACATTATAATGACTTTCAGTGTTCATGTCAATTCACAATCTGCAATAAAATAAACTTCTCAATTTCACATTCTTGTTCACTGACTCTGTATTTTTATATTTCACACTATTCATCAAAAAAGAAATACAAAAACCATAGTAATATACCTCAATTACTTCTCTTAAATGATTAAACATTTCTATTCACAATATTTTACCCGTATCACAATAATACGATGCTGCAAATCACTCTCAGAATTATTAGTATACTTCAAATATAACTTTAAACCTTATTTTACACATTAATCATTATCAATTGACATTCAACCCACATATATATAGTACATTAAACAATATTTATTAACCTTTAGAGCTGATAGAATACCTTCATGTGCATTTGTATAAGGAAAAAATTGTATTTTTAACTGACGCGCTCACAAACGTTACATGTGCGTTTTCAGTAGGCCGCTAATCGGTCGAGCTTTTCTCTCTCGCTTAAATCAAACTCAAAAACAACATCTGACGAACATCACTTCTCTAAAACAATTCACTTACATTCTAAACACATTTCAGCATGGTTAAATTCAACTTTAAAGTGTTTTTACACATTTACCCACCTGTAACACACAGGAGAGAAACGAGGAGACAGTGTGTCACGTTCAAGCTCTCTGGAGTAATGAAAAACTCACGACTCACACAGCTTAACACCCATCGCTCGACTCTGCCCCTAACGGTCAGGAGTAGCATTGCACACTTCTCTCTTATATTTTTTTACAAGGAATCACATTAAAATCAAACCCTTCCGAATGTTTCTTTTTCCAAATAACACGATAACATATTCAAAATGAAACCAATAATTTTGAATACACCTAAAGTACAATTACAGTACTTGTGTGATCGTCACACCAAGTATGTTTACACACACACACACACACACACACACACAGTGAGTTTGTCTTGGTGACAGAAGCTTCCAGTGCAGAAGGAAAGTACAGAGATATGTAGGAATTAAACAATAGAAGTTAAATATAACACAATAATAATATTATGAAGAAAACTATTTAAATAATGCAATATAATACAGTAAAAGATTTATAGAAACATATACAGTATATAATAGTTTTGTGAATGTACAGATATGTTATTTACAGGTGTACAGTTTAAGATGTTATTTTTTAGGCAAATTGGTGCCCATGTCAAATTGCAGCTTTGACTACGACGGTCAAGGAAGAAAGTGACATCACCTGCAAAGCCGAACTGGACGCAGCTCAGCGACCCTGTGATCAGGGACCAATTCTGAGTGGACTCTGTAACAATATTAGCTCAAAGGGGAAATATGAATAATAATCCATAATTACCAATTATGATTAATTATTAATATTTGGGTCAGTTAATTAGATTAACTTTGAGGTAAGCCAAAATTAATATTACAATCAATTAATCAGTTCCGACAAACTCTTTGATTATTCATTTATTCTAAGAAAAGTATATCTTTCATGGTCACTGAAAAATAATTATTCCTTAGCCTGTACAGCGCTTAGAGCTTGTAACAAGATCAAGATCGTAAAAGGGACTTTGTATGCAAACAGAGGATCAGAAACCAAATGCATAATTGTGCACAAGTTATATTAACTAAATCACATAACTAAACTAAACAAACAAACATACATTTGTCCATACATACATGCATAGGGGTAAGGTGGTGAGTGTTATGGAACCGGAAGCAGGTAATAGAACTATGGAAAAGATCTATTTCAGTATGAAAAGAACCATCAGCTGATCATTTTCAGAGCACCTCATTAAATTGATACTTGCATGGATACAATTCTTGAAGTGGTTGAAAATTGAGTTTGTTGGTGGGTCCGTGAGGGTCAAAAGTCATGGTGCAAGTTGCCATCTTGTGGTTCCGACGCTGTTGTGGGTCGGAGCTCGCATGGTGGCTTCGAGCACATGGCTGTTGTGAGTCAAAGCCTGCTGCCCTGGCCTGCTGAGGGCACGCTGGACGGTGCGGCATCCTTTAGTGCCGAGAAGGCAAGGAGTTGATCGCTGCCAATTCAATGATGGTAAAGTTGCAGTTTTTCTGGATTGAAGAAGAGGCAGTCTGTCTCCCTTTGGGGAGCATGAAAACATGGCAGGCAGTGCTCCGGCCTGCTGGGCCCAGGGCCCAGGGGCCCAGTGAGGGGGGAGGGGTTTTCCCCCAGTATCAGCAGAAGCAGTGTTGTAGCTGGATGAGACAAGCTAAGAGAGCGAAGGGCTAGCGGAGAGGCCTTTTAAAGCCTGGTAAAGGTAACACCTTGAAGGGCTGGCACAACCAATGAGAAGGGTGGAATTTCAGGCGGGAGTTTCCTCTGTGGGGAAGATTTATGATGCTATGTTCTAAGCATGCTCATTTGCAATGGCACGCTGGGTTGGTTCTTAACCCTCTGGGGACCAAAAACGCGCCCGCGCGTTTTGCTCGTTTTTTTTTTTTTAGCAATGAAAATAAACACTAAATGCTCTGTTAATTTTGATCTTTCATTTTCGTGTAATACATCAATCGATCCTGTTCAGTTTCTATTTTTTTTCTGTATACTCACAATAAAAATAAAGTGTTTTGCTTTTTGACAAATAAAGAAACTTTAACATGATGCGATTTCTGCCTTCTCTCTGTCAGTAAACTCCCATTTGAAACGCATTCGAAAATGATCTATAACTCCGCGAAAATTCAGTCAAACAGGCAAACAGACCCACGGGCATAAAGCTTGAGATCGCATCTGTTAAATGAAGTAACTTATATAAAAAACAAATATTCTCATCTTCTGTAATCTGTATAAAAAGAGAGCGACTCCAGTCGAGCTCATTACGAGCTAATTCACAGTAATGTGACGCCCACGGAGAGCGCATGCTATTCAAACGCAAATTCTGAGAACTATTGAAGATCTGTGAAACGCCCACATCAGCTGTAAACAAAGCGCGTCGCGATCGAGTGAGGCATAATATAGCCTACCTTATGGAGAAAAGATTCCTTAGAACAGTGCTGATATGAGGAGCAATATCTCCTGATATGAGGAGCAGATCCCGCTGAGGAGTGAGGTAGGCTGTTTTCTTTTCTCAAGTGTGGAATAACGTTAGTGTAGGCCTATGCAAACCGCAAAAAGATGAATCGCATTTCTATAATATGACTCGCCTTTCTGTGAGATGAATGAAGGGTACATATTTGTAAAGACTGTTTAGCCTAAATATAAATCGCGCGTCTGTGTGTGAAAGAATAAACTGCTTTGCTATAGCCTACTGAGATGAGTAAAAATCGACTGGAATATGTTGAAATAAAATGTATTTGTATAAGCAACGTATTAAACTGCAAATTAGCATTTATATGCCCTAATATTTCATAAAAACAATGTTACAGTCAGTCACTTGTTGACTAGATTTGGGTACAGTTTTTAGGCTACTGTAGAATATACTGCCACATCAAATAAGCTTTTGTTTAGCAATTTCTGCTCATATCTAACGTTATATATATATATATATATATATATATATATATATATATATATATATATTTGTCAAAAATAAAGTCATAGACTAAGATGTTAGATGTTCCAATGTTGGCTATATTCAAACTAATGAATACATTTGATAAAATGTAGGCCTATAATCTTTTTTCTTTTTCTTTTTTACAAAGAAAGAGTACACTTGAAATATTGTTGAAATTGTAATTATTGTTGTAATTGTAACATTTTTAATAAAATTGCAAAACATATTTACAAGAGAGATGTAAGCGAAATCTTAAATGGTCAATATAAGTCTTCTTCTAAATATATCTTTTGTCCTTTCATTGTGGCTCAGTCAGTGTCACACCTGAAATAATGGCTCATTAGGCAGAGTCATTATGCAGAGTGGGTGTAAACTACTCCTCCCCCTCGCATATTGGCTTTCCAAGCAAAACCTGTTTTACACCATTTAAATCAATGTATTTTTTATTTTGTGAACGATAAAGCAAGACTATTTTCACATAATTTTGAAGCTAGAACTCAAAGGGACATTAGACATTAGACAAAAGTCTTGTGGACACATATTTAATATGTGTTTTGTGGTCTTAATTCAGCAACTTTCATTCCTTTCATTCTTTCATTACATTTCGTTTTCCAATAACCACGCATAAACATTATTCTCTTAAAAATACAAACATCTACATACAAGTTGCTCGCATATTATGGTAGCCCTGTTTGTGCTATATAGAGTGAATTTACACCTTTGCCATTAACATGTTTATAAATAACTGAAAAAAGCACAAATGTCAAGGCATGTCAGAACATCTCAAGGGCCCCAAAAACACATTGGTCCCCAGAGGGTTAAAGATGAAACTAAGAAAGATTCTTGTAATACAAATATGTTGCACAGCTATTGGCATATCATGTACATAATCATTTCGATCTTTGAAGTACCAATTTATAGAGACCAAACATGTGGGTTATATCAGTGGCGGCTGGTGCTAAAAAAATTTTGGGGGGGCACAACAAACTGAATTTTTAATTCAGGACTGAATGTAGGCTTATTGTTAAATAACAATTTAACAGTGATAATAATGTAGCTATCATAAGCCTAAAGTTTAGCTAAAACTTCAGCCGGTAGGGTTTGGAAATAGCCAATTGCCAAATAAATCTGAATTTTTGGGCTAAATGGCGATGTATGGTATAATCTGAGTATTTAATTATTATTTTTCTATTTGAATAAAAAAAACCTGTATTTAATTTTTTTAAGAAATATTTAATATCCTGATCGATATTGTCCTACAAACAATGTTTATATTGAAGGTTATAAAAACAAACATAGTGTAACCTTGCTGTCTATCTGCAGTCTATCCAAAAAAGGGGTCAAATGAATCACATTACATTTATATTTATAATTTAGTGCTAATGTATATTTTAGTCAGAATAATTGCGCTCCTGTATTGCGCTCCGTCTGTCCGTGAAATGTAAGTTATGCACTGAGGAAATTATTGGATGTCACTTCAGCTTATGGCTAAATACTAATAGAGGTACATTTGTTTCCACCAATCGCTGCACAAGTTAAGGTTACGTATGATGACGAAAGCACGTTAGTGCGAGCCCTCCCGGAACCCATAGAGAATGCATTGCAGTGCCTGCAGTTCGAAAAAAAAAATCTTTGAATGTAAGTCTATGGGAAGACTCTGGGCGATTCTCAGCCAGAGTGAAATCGCCCAAAAAGAGGCGGTACTCCACAGAACGTGACTCGGCGCTGATTGGACCATATCCAGAGGCTATGACAACAGTGAGTGACTGCTAGCGTAACTCTGTGGTTGAATGAGATAGTGATAGAAAGTCCCTTTCACACTTTGGTGGTGCGTCGCCCGATCGCCCTAATGAAGAAACCGCCGCTGGGTTATATAATAAGATATATAGTATCAAAGAGATAATAGTATTAACAGATAATAGTATTAAAAGACACCACACAAGACAATAAACTCACGAAATGTTCTGGAATGCATGTTAATTTCAGGTTAATCAGTTCATCGATAAATGAATGCAGGAGAGTCTGTATTAAGGATTGTTTCTGTCTTTCCATTGTCTCTCTTTTAAGCATGGGACACATTCTTTAACACTCCTTTAAGGACCGCCTTGCCCAGTTTGGGGGATGGGACCACAGTGAAGTTTGAAGAATTTTATGGTACATATACCAAACAATTGTGTCTGATCTGGTCTGTCGTTACAACTCTTTTAATCTTTTGATTATTTTAATTTCTTCTATGTAAAGCACTTTGAATTACCATTGTGTATGAAATGTGCTATATATATATATATATATATATATATATAAACTTGCCTTTCCTTGCCCTTACCAACAGGTTTGCGGCTCTCGTGAGCTCAGATGTTGATGAAGAAGAAACACATCGTGTTGCACACAAGTGTGCCACTTTGCCTGCCTTCCCGACACCAAACCCAACCATAGATCTCGGATGAGTGCCTAGACCTGGTTCAAGAGCTGAAACAGATGAAACACGTCAACTTTGAGCGCTATCGTGAACTAAATGGAGAAGTTAGACACAGGATAAAAGTAAAGTGAAAAGCATTTTGGAATAGCGTTGCAGACGATCTTGAAGGTGCAGCATTGAGACAAAAATACTGGGTTCTCTATCAGACTCTCGAGAGGCTGAGTGGACAGTCTAAAGGCTGATTTATACTTCTGCGTCGGACCTACGCCGGAGCCTCTACGCTGTAGGCAACACGTTGGTTTTCATTTATACTTCTACGTTGTTGTCCGCGTTGATGCGCAATTACGCTTGCAGAGGGAGTATGTGAAACCCAAGGGAGCGGTCCTAGCAGACCAATCACAGTGCTTGCGTCCGCGTAGAGTTGACGCGTTGTTACATTTTTGAAGAGGTGCACTTCAGGGTACGCCGAAGGGGACGCGCGCTACACACAGCCTACAACGTAGCTACGGCGTGAGTTCGACGCAGAAGTATAAATTGGGCTTAAGTCGTCCATTGACAACATCAAGAAGGCGGATGACTCATTTATCAGATCAAAGGATAAGTGCCTGCAGTGGCGGGAGCACTTTCAGCAGCTCCTTAATCATGATCGGCCACAGAGCCGCCACCTGTCGAGCCACCTGCAGTGCCGATGCTTGACGATGGGCAGATGAGGTGCGAGCCGCCGTATGATCATTGAAGGTTCAGCTTGGACCGCATGGTGGCCAAAGCAATTAAGGCCAGTGGAGAAGTTATACAAGGCCGGATCCACGTCTTCAAGAAGTTAATCTGGCGATCGAATGAATCCCATCGACTTGGAAGAAAGCCGTGATCATCTTCAAGAAAGGTGACAGCCATGAATATAAGCAGACATCAGGAGCAGACGAGTCCTCTCGATTCCATCCTCTCAGAGGCTATTGAGACCAGATCGTCCCTATCCACCAGCTTATGGAGGAGCGAATCCGTTGTCAAGTGTGTGGTCATCGTCTTCTTGACTTCCTAGCAGCAACTCGACGAGTTTTTCGTCCATTCTGGTGTCTAGCAAGGTGACGTCACCTCCCCGCTTTTGTTCAATACATTGATCGATGCGATCATGAGGAAGGTCTTCGAAAACAAGCGGGAGTCCAGTATGGCATTGACGGCTGCGTGACTGACCTATGTTTGCTGACGACAGCGACATCCTGGCCGATACGGAGGCCACTGACACTCTCCACGACGTTGCCTGTTTCGCCAAGCCGTTTGGACAAAAAATCTACATCGATAAGACCAAAGTTATGAGGATCGACAGCTCACCAGTGTCAGTCCACCTCAAGGGAATTCAAATTGAACAAGTACCAAACTTCAAGTACCTAGGTTCTCTGGTCCATGATAAGATGATCACCTAAACTGCTGAAGTTCAGCGTCTCCCGGCTGGACCGACTCCGGAACGGATGTATCTGAAAAGAGTGTGGCGACCATCCTACAGTGGAAGAGGCCATCCAGAAGCAACGTCTGAATTGGTTTGGACACGTCTTAGTAGAGCGCAACTTCTTCAGCATTGCTACATCTGAACACCAACTTTAGTTAATGTAGAAACACAACCCACTCCTCTTGTTTTCCCCATTTCCTCTGTGATGTGATCCGCTCTGAACAGCTGGAAGTCAGGCAGATGTTGAACTGAGCTTCACTCAGCCAGGTTTCAGTGAAGCACACTGCAGCAGAGTTAAGTCCTTGAAAAGTCCTTAATGCAGGTGAAAAGAAGTTCGTCAGGCTTGTTAGGAAGGGATCTGAGATTATCAAGATGAATGCTTTGGAGCGGGGTTCGGAACCTGCATTCGCGGAGCTTAACCAACGCGCCGGCTTGTTTTCCCAGTCTGTGTCTGACTGCGCATTTGAACAGCACTGCTGCCCCTTCAACTAGAAATGTCCAACAAAACGTCTGAATAGTCAAAAACTAGAAAAATATTGTCTGGTATGTGTTGCGTAATGTTAAGGAGTTTTGTATCTGGTAAAACTAATAGAAAAAGAATGACTAAACACAGAACAAACAAACAAAAACAACAGAAGAATTGGAGAGCACCACAACGAGGCCGCCATTCACAGCACCGTCTTGTATGCAACAAATATACAGTTCTCGGGGTCGTCAAGTCATCTTCATTTATATAGCGCTTTTAACAATGTAGATTGTCTCAAAGCAGCTTTACAGAGATAAGCGTATAATTTAAGGCAACAGAGATTGTTTCGGCTGTACAGCAGAGTTAAGTTATTTCCATCTAAAGTTAGTTTTAATTGATTTGCTTCCGTCGCAATGATCATTTGTTATTAAATTAGGGGCCGCTAAGACGACACCATTCTCTCTACACAGACTTTAAATGCGAACCTGTGAGAAACACTGATGGCGTTCACATGCGCATTTAGAATGGGTTCTATAGTTATGTGCGTTTGAATATACGCAGGTTTGGAATTCCCTACAAGCCAAGCCTAAACAGAATACTTGTCTTTCCTTATAAATTTTGATAAGGAATTTTATTTTATTTGTTGCTTTGGGGTAGGAACGCGAGACGAATTTTCCCGACAACGCCTTATCTGTAGAGTGGTAGTGGGATCCTCCATAGGGAGAGACTAGTTGGCACTTCAGCACTGCGTTGTCATCTGTCCAGGCGAAGGTCCTTCGTCAGATCTGGATACGGCCTGGATCCGGCAGGCTGCAGGAAAACCTCGGGATAAACACAGACACTAAAATTAGCGTAGATGCCATTCTTCTCATGATGTAACGAGTACATCAGGATTTTTGGGAAGTGTTCCCGGTTCCGGCTGACCTACTATATGCAGCCTAACATTAAATTATAGAAGTCTATAATGTATTATGTGAAAGCTAGGTCAAAGAGATGTGTCTTTAATCTGGCTTTGAACTGACAGAGTGTGTCTGCTTCCCGGACAATGGTAGGAAGACTGTTCCAGAGTTTTGGTGCTAAATAGGAAAAGGATCTACCGCCAGCAGTCGATTTTGATATTCTAGGTATTATCAACTGGCCGGAATTTTGAGATCGTAATAGACGTGACGGACTATAATGCGTTAAGAGCTCGCTCAAGTACTGCGGAGCTAAACCATTCAGTGCTTTGTAAGTAATCAGCAATATTTTAAAATTGATGCGATGTTTAATAGGGAGCCAATGCAGTTTTGACAGAACTGGGCTAATATGGTCATACTTCCTGGTTCTGGTAAGAACTCGAGCTGCTGCGTTTTGAACTAGCTGTAGTTTGTTTATTAAGCGTGCAGGGCAACCACCCAGTAGAGCATTACAATAATCTAGCCTTGAGGTCATGAACGCATGAACTAACTGTTCCGCATTTGTCAATGAGAGCATATGGCGTAATTTAGATATATTTTTAAGATGGAAAAATGCAGTTTTACAGATACTAGACACGTGACTTTCAAATGAAAGATTGGTATCAAAGAGCACACCCAGGTTCCTAACCGACGACGAAGACTTAACAGAGCAGCCATCGAGTGTTAGACAGTATTCTAGATTATTACGTGAGGAAGTTTTTTGTCCAATAATTAGAAACTCTGTTTTTTCAGAATTAAGTAGTAGGAAATTACAAGTCATCCAATTTTTTATATCCGCTATGCATTCCGTTAATTTTGTGAATTGGTAAGTTTCGTTAGGTTTTGAAGAAATATAGAGCTGAGTATCATCGGCATAACAGTGAAAGCTAATGCCATGTTTCCTAATGATATCTCCTAAGGGTAGCATGTACAGAGTGAACAGCAACGGTCCTAGTACTGAGCCTTGTGGTACGCCATACTGAACTTGTGATCGATGAGACATCTCATCATTTACTGCTACAAACTGATAACGGTCAGATAAGTATGATTTAAACCATGCTAGTGCATTTCCCGTAATGCCAACATAATGTTCTAATCTATTTAAAAGAACGTTGTGGTCGATGGTGTCAAATGCAGCACTAAGATCGAGTAACACTAATAGCGAGATACAACCACGATCGGATGATAAGAGCAAATCATTTGTGACTCTAACGAGAGCTGTTTCGGTACTATGGTACGGTCTAAATCCTGACTGGAAATCCTCGCAGATATCATTTCTTTCAAGAAAGGAACACAGTTGTGAGGATACCGCCTTTTCTAATATCTTTGACAGAAAAGGTAGATTCGAGATCGGCCTGTAATTGACTAATTCTGAAGGATCAAGTTGCGTTTTTTTAACAAGCGGATTAATCATAGCCAGCTTAAAGTTTTTTGGTACGTATCCTAGAGACAAAGACGAATTAATGATATTAAGAAGAGGATCTATGACCTCTGGAAGTATTTCTTTCAGTAGCTTAGTCGGTATAGGGTCTAACATACATGTTGTAGATTTAGATGATTTAATGAGTTTAGTAAATTCTTCCTCTCCTATAGCAACGAATGAATCAAATTTTTCCTCAGGGAGACTACAATGCACTGCCTGATGTGATACTGTAGTAGACGGTTGCATAGTTATAATTTTGTCCCTGATATTATCAATCTTATAAGTGAAGAAGTTCATAAAGTCATTACTGCTGTGTTGCTTGGAAACTTCGGTGCTTGAAGCTTTATTTTTCGTTAGTTTAGCCACCGTTTCAAATAAATACCTAGGATTATGTTTATTTTCTTCTAATAGGGTTGAAAAATAAGCAGATCTAGCAGCTTTTAAAGCCTCTCTGTAAGTAATTGAGCTCTCTTTCCATGAAATGCGAAATACCTCTAGTTTTGTTTTCTTCCAGTTGCGCTCCATTTTTCTGGCTGCTCTCTTAAGGGCCCGAGTGTGCTCGTTGTACCACGGCGTTGGACTTTTTTCTTTAATCTTCTTTAAGCGCAACGGAGCAACTGTGTCTAAAGTGCTGGAAAAGAGAGAGTTAAACGTTTCTGTTGTAATATCTAGTTCTTCTAAGCTATCTGAGATGCTGAGATGATGAAACTGTTTAGGAAGATTATTAATAAAGCAATCTTTAGTAGCAGAAGTGATAGGTCTCACATATTTGAAACACGGAGTCGGCTTTGCAGCCTTGGCTAAATGAAGTTTACACGAGACTAGATAGTGATCTGAGATGTCATCGCTCTGCTGCAGAATTTCAACGGCATCAACATCTATTCCATGTGATAATATTAGATCTAGAGTATGATTACGACGATGAGTAGGTCCTGACACGTGTTGTCTAACTCCAATTGAATTTACAATGTCTTTAAATGCCAATCCCAATGCATCTTTTTCATTATCGATGTGTATATTAAAATCACCAACAATTAGTACTTTATCTGCAGTCAATATTAATTCTGATAGAAAGTCCGCAAATTCTTTGATAAAGTCTGTATGGTGCCCTGGTGGCCTGTATACAGTAGCCAACACAAATCTCAAACGTGATTTATCGTTTACACTATATATTTTTACATTAAGCACCAATGCTTCAAAAGAATTATATTTAAAACTTGATTTCTTAGTGGTTTTGAAACTATTACTATAAATTACAGCAACACCACCCCCTTTGCATTTTAGACGAGGCTCATGTTTATAACAGTAATCTTGCGGGGTTGATTCATTTAAAGTAATGTAATCGTTTGGTTTTAGCCAGGTTTCTGTCAAACACAGCACATCTAGGTTATTATCTGAAATCATATCGTTAACAACGAGTGCTTTTGAAGTAAGCGATCGAATATTCAGCAACCCAAGCTTTAGCATTTGCTCATCTGTATTATAGCTGTTTTTTATTTGTTGAACATCAATTAAATTTTTAACCTTAGTTGGGTTTAAACGTTTTTTGGATTTCCAAATTCGGGGAACAGACACAGTCTCTATATGATGATAGCTAGGTGAAAGAGGCTCTATGTGATAGGATTTATCTGACCTTGGTGACGTGAGGCCGCTAGCAGACAGTCGGTTAAGCCAGTCTGTCTGATTCCTGACCTGAGCCCCAGATTGTCATGTTTGAGCTCTAAGACTATGAGCCATATTACTAGAGAGAAGAGCAGCACCATCCCAGGAGGGATGAATACCATCTCTTTTCAACAGGTCAGGTTTGCCCCAAAAACTTTTCCAATTGTCTATGAATTCTATATTATTAAGCGGACACCACCGAGACAGCCAACCGTTAAGCGAACATAATCTACTAACTATCTCATCACTCCTGCGAACAGGAAGGGGGCCAGAGCAAATTACAGTCCTTGACATCGTACTTGCAAGTTCACACACCTCTTTAATATTAATTTTGGTGATCTCCGACTGGCGGAGTCGAACATCATTAGTGCCGACATGAATAATGATCTTAGAGAATTTACGATTAGCATTAGCCAGCACTTTTAAATTTGCTTTGATGTCAGGCGCTCTGGCTCCCGGCAAACATGTGACTATGGTGGCTGGTGTCTCTATTTTCACGTTCTGTGTAATAGAATCGCCAATAACTAGGGCACAATCATTCTCAGTGGGTGTTTCACTGAGCGGGGCAAATCGATTTGTTATGGTAATAGGAACGGAAGAGTGGTTTTTAGATCCGCGACTAGAGCGATCCCTCACTGTCACCCATTTGCCCGGCTGCACGGGCTCTACTTCAGCCAGAACCGCGTCATGTAAAGAGTTCTCTATTCTATGCGCATCCAAAACATCTAAAGCACTAGCACTCTTACTATCCTCAATTAAAGTTTGGATGCGTGTTTCTAATTCTGAAATCTTCTCTGTCAACCTAACTGTCTCCTTACATTTATCACATATAAATCCTATATTGCCGACAGAGAAGGCTATACTAAACATGTGACATGAAGTGCAAGTGACAATAACAGGACAAGACATTACTCACCGTGTTTGTTGAGTGATTCTTACTCACCTGAGCTTTTTATGAACTCAAAGGCGCGGACGCGCGACAGAAAAATAAATAAATAAAATAGCTGAGCGCACGGGTGGCGCGTTAACAGGCTAGCGAATTACTAGCGTTTTGTGCTAGTAGTACTAATAACAAAAGCTAGCGATGTCAGGTTAATCTGAGATGTTGGGTAAAATGTAGTAGTATAAACAACTAGAAATAGTAGTAAAATGATGGTTCAAAACAAAGAAATATAAGGCTAAGACGGAGCTTACAGCACCGAAGCACACAAACACACTCACAGCAGGCAGCGAGGCAGACAGGAGCAATCGATCAGCGATCAGACAGGAGCAATCGCCTCAATCGTCAAAAACAATAGTGATTGTATTCAGGAAAAAAGTTTATGTTACATTTTAAAAACTGAAATGCCGTGGAAGATGGCTTAATTTAGTATTTCATATTCAAACTAGGATATTCCTCTTAAATCATTATGGAGCTTTTTTTATTTATTTTGTGCAACATGACAAAAACTAAATTATATCATTGTTTATCTCTGTCAGCGGACAGAAGGTAACTCAGTTCTCAAAGGTGTGGTTTCCAGGTGGAAGAGATTGAGAGGAATAAACAGGTAAGTGTTCTGAATGATGGCATGTTGAATAAATTTAGCTTGATGGTAGTTGCCTCTTTATGCTTGTGTTGAAGATTTTATTATTTAGAAAATAAGTAATTTAACTGTTTTTTGTACACTATTATTTCCTTGTCTGTGGGTGACTTTTGCTTGACTTTGGAACCTGAGAGCAGAAGGTGTTGTTGCAGCAGATAATTCTATTTCAGTAATGTCACATGGTACAAAACTATTTCTCAAAATAATCTATAGAATGCATTACCATATTTGGGAGAAGGATGTAGGTATATACGTTTGCTGGAGGGTCTTTCTGGAGGGTCTTTCTGCAGAGGGGCACTCGGCTTTGTTTGTTAATAAAGTCTAATTTTTTCTGGCATCAAATATCTCTGAAGTCATTCCCCTGAAAAGAATTAAACCACAACAAATGGCGCCCAACGTGGGGCGTGGCTTAGGAGCTGAAGGAGCCACGAAGGGATCGCTGGTGACTGACACAGACAACAGTGGCCGCTGTACTTTGAGGTGAGCAATTTTTGCTTTTGAATAAGGTATGTGTTAGTCACCAGTGGCCCGGATGTGGTAAGACAAGCTTCTCCAAATTAAAAGAACTTAAAAAGTGAGCTGTTTGATATCAGAAAAAATTGCATGCATTGTCTTTGTATGTCAAGTAGTTTGTAATAACGCGGGGGAGCTCCCGATAGTGTTTGTCAGTGCTTGTTTAATCCTGAGTGGATTCTATAACTACTGGTGATGCTGATTTAGCGCTAAGAGTTTTGACGTACGTACGTAAAGTTCTGTGTTTGTTTATCAAGAGGGCCTCGAAGGATGATGAGCAAAAAGCATGCACACAGAGGATTTATAAGGATATAAGTTAATTTGTATTTACTTGTCAAGAGGGCCTTGAGGATGGCAAGTGTACTGATAAGGATATCAGTGGTTTATCTGTGTTTACTTTAAGTATAGCATGTGCACAGATGGTTAGCTCACGGTTACCGTTTTGTTAAACAAAGTTTTAACAAAAGTCTGCTACGGGTGAAGCTGGAAAAATAGAGGTTTTAAAAGTCTATAGGTTTAGAGTAACGGTTACCGCCTCGAATGCATGTAGCGAGGGACTGCTCGGGTTACTAAAATCATATGGAATAGGATAGGTAAAAGTGTTACTGTGTTGATGAGTGAATCTGTTAATGTATTGTTCAGATCTGACAGGGAGTACAGAATAGTGTGTGTGTGAGTGTTTATGGGATCCTGTGTCTTGTGTGACTGTGCCTGTGGTTGAAAATAAGTGACCTCTGACCCAGGTTGCTTGAAGGGACAGAGAATGTGTGAATGACCTTTAGGAACATAAAATGAGGTGTATTAAAAAAAGAAAGAAAGAAAAGTAAGGGAAAACAATTGTTTCAAGATATTAACTTAGCAGAATACTTTGTAGTATAAAATAAGTTAAAATAATAAGATATATATTTAATCAATAAATGTAATGATAAATATTAATAGATGAATACAAATATGATTGCACGTGCTTAATATATTATAGGCTATATTATATCTGAAGACGTCTAAAATTTGCATCTCGTTATCCCTGAAGACAGAGTGGGAAAAAGTATTTCATTGCAGATAAATAAGTTTGTGTTAAGAGAAAAATAACTGGTGGAGTGCTAAAGGTTAGCAAGATTGAGTGACCAAGTTTCAAAAGTCAAAAATACTTTACAGAAGTTGATGAGAGTAAAAAATAAGAGGAATTCCTTGATGATTGTTGAGAAACATACTAGATTATTGTGAACACAGCATGTAAATATAGAAGAAAGATTGAAGCCTAATTTTATGATAGGGAAAATTATTCAACTGTATTATTCTCAATAATCAAAGTTAGAATTATTGCTGATATTGCTTTTTCCTGCAATGAAGAACTGCTTACTAATAGAATGAGGGAAATGCTATGGTCAACCAGTGAGATTTTTATATAAAAGAAATAGTGAAAAGATGCAGGTTAAAAAGTGGAATGTAGATAAAAAGCTAATAGCTTATATGTAAAAGTTCAATTTGATTCATGCAGATCTCTGAGTGTTCAAATTGCAGATGGCTTCAGTGTCCTGTGGAAGCAACAAGAGGGCAAAGGGCAAAGACACGAATGCAGAGACACAAATGCAGGGAAGAACAGAGAGAAGTGGGTGAGGGGTTCTCAGCTCCCTCCTGAAGTTGACCACTCAAAAAGACTCAGAAAGACTGAATTAATGCGGGAAAAGGTGAATCTTTCACTTGAGACTTTTCCTGAGGACAAAGAGAAATCCTGAGATGTAAAACTGGCAGGATCGATCAAAAGCCCAAACTAAGAAGAGGCAGAGAAACAACAGAGCCTATATTCCACTCTGCAATGGCCTTTGAGTGACAGCAAGGCTGAAAAACATGTCAACAGACACTGATCTAAAAACAGAAGAACTGACCACATGTGTGACAAACCTTATGATCACTCTAGAGACTTTGTCAAATTTGGTTAATTATGATATTAACTTAATTCATTCTGATATTCACTGGTCTCATGGCAATTCTTTATATTCTCTGCTAAACTAACCCTCTCTGCTTTTTCAATAGGTACAAGTCCAGCTCTATAAGAAAATAAAATACAGAGAAGTGGGTGTTCAACTCACCAAATAGTTAAAACTGAGGCTGCATTTGGTATAGTGAGGGCTATTATATTAGACTATAGGGCTAAAGGCATGATAGAATTATTCTCTGGCAAAGAAAAAGATAGACACAAAATGTCAAAGAATTATTATTTTTGCTTGCAAAACAAAAACACTGGTCACTCCATCTTGTTTTAATATTTTTTATAGAGATAAATTGGAGAAGGATAAATAACTCCAAAAGTCCAAAAATATTAAATAAACAATGATGTCAAAACTGGGATAATGAGATGGAAATGTTATTGGCCATGGATCCAAGATTGAGTAAAGATCTCCAGTTTTCTTCTTAAAGCAGCTCATGAGCAAAAACAAAAAGAATATGAAAAAGTAGACCAAACAAATGACAAAATGCATTTGAGAAATTACAATTGGCTGTCTTACTCTCAACTGCACCATGCTTAGGCCTATTATTCTGAAATATTTAATCTATTAGAGTTTGAAAAAAAAAGAAAAAAGGGATTATAACAACAGTGGTAAACTAAGCATTAAGATAACTGACACTTCTGAATAGTGTTTGAATAGCTGTTGTGATGTTGTCCGTCAGACCTTTGGAATTCCACAGCTAAAAATATAAGTTCCGCATTTAGAGCAGAACCTGCGGAAGAAGAATGTGTGATGGCCAATGAGTGACTGAGTATGAATGAGTGAGAGCTGGTGTACACTAAGGCAAAACAATTATTTTGCCTATACAGCTGTATCTAAATTTAATATGTGGGCCCACAGGGCATATTCTGCCCAATAAAATAATAACCATGGATGAATTTGGTTAATATCCTGGTCGAAACTGTAGTGACAATAGAAAAAGAAAATGAAAAAAAAAAAAAAAAAAAAAAAATTGTAAAAAAATAAAACAGTACTACATTTTGCGCAGCGCCTAACACATCTGACTTTCCTTTCAGAATATCATGATGGAGAATAACACATCTGATTTCTTTTCAGCATATCTTGAAGGAGCTGACGTGTTGTCAAAAGTATGAAATATTGTCTTGTAACTTTTGTCTTGTTGCAAAGTGGGTTGAGTGTTGTCCAAGATGCCTGATAACTAGTATGCTGATAGTGAGACTCAAAACAATGAGATAACTGAGCTGAATTGACTAATTGTAAAAAGTAATATAGGGGTTAAGCCCTGCTGCTAATGAATGCAAAAAGCCCCAAAAAGGGGACAGAAACACCACTCAGCCCACATGACCATTTTACAGGTGACAACAAGAAGTACAATGGGCCAGATGAGCAGATGATTTAATACGTTGTTGTCACTAACAGAACTAACAGAAATAATGAAGGTTTCATTCACAGATGAGAACAGTTCAGTTCCAGGAAGGTTTCTGGGACGATTCAAACAAAAAGAACCAGTGACTGTGCGTTGTCATCTCAGAAGAGGCTTGAACCTTGATCAGCAAAGTGACATTTGAGTCCATGGCTCTCAACTTAAAATACACCAAAAGACTCCAGGAACCCGCCACACAGCAAGTGAGGGTTCAAGGACATGCTGACAATGACCTTCCCCTGCCAGTGAGAGAAAAGGAAAAAGCCAATTGCAACAACTCTCAATGACCAACATGAATGGAAAAAGAAGACAAATGACCAGAAACACATGAATGAAAAGTTGCAGAATGGAAACTTACAAGGAGTTGTGCAAAGAAGAGAGAATCAACAGAGATGAGTACAAGTTCAAACAATAGTCAACATCAACCAAACTTTCTTTAAATGTAATGTTAAAGCCATTGAATATACTAGTAGCAACTTAATAATAACCCCAGAGGAAGAAAAAAATATTGAATTAAAGAATATATCAAAAACAATGTAAAACGATAATGAAAAATCAGAAAAGAAATGAAAATAATGAATGATAAGCGACTGATTCAAGTAACTGTCATAGCACAGTGCGAATTAAGACAAGTCATGAAGGAAAATACAAATAGACCTAAATGACATTTTAAAATAGATCATAATGGGTACTCGAATGTAATTTGTCAATGAAACGGGTATACATAATTAGTTTAAGGCTACAGTTGAAAATTACAGAAAAGATTAACACTGGCTATTAACAAATATTTGATTTCATTTATGATTTGAATTATGATTTGATTCAATATACTATTGACTGATTTATGGTGCTAATGGAACGACCACCTCAATTGTAAGTTGTTCGAACTCAATAACAAACAGGCCTTATGAGCAATTCATATAGTACCAGAGGGGTGAGAATGACAGGTTGTTGCACAAAAACATACTTTTGAATATTCTCAATCCAGATGCGCATGGTTTTCACCAGTGCGCAAGGGGGGAGTAAGGAGGGATTAAAGAATAAGGAAGGAAAATAATTAAAAGGCTAAATTAAGAATAAGGAAAAAGAATAAGGAAAAATAAAAAGCATTTTTTGCAATTTTTGACTGTACACAAGTGAAATTTGTGCCAAAAATAAAGGTAGGAAAGGAACAGTGACACAAATAGGCCATACAGTATATCAGTACCAGAAGGACTAATAAAACACTTGGTAATGGATTATATGAACAAGATAGAGATGGGTAAAGGCAATGAGATCAACAGAGGAGGGTCAGGAGAAGTAATTAAATATTACCAGAGAAGTATTCCTTAGATTTGAAATTCTATCAGAAATAAGTTTAGATAATGGGTCAGCGGTCATTCCAGAAAAAATTGAAGATTAAAATTAATTGTGTGCAGAAACGTAAATTACAGAAAGGAAGTTTTACCAATAATTAAGTTATAATGCTTTATGTTTGAAATGGTTGAGGAAAAAACTTAGATATACAGAAAAAGAAATGACCATACAATGAATATGTAAGACAGTGCAAAAAGTTATTTTCGAGAGTATTTTTTCTAATTGTCTAATGAGTTTATTGAATGACTTTTATGAAGTAAATGTAACATTGCTCTTAAAGCTTTTTAGTTTGAGTGATTACATGTGACATAATTAAGTTAATTCATGATAGTTCATTTAGAAATTAGTAGAAAGGAAGAAAAGGTATTCAGTTAAGGTATGCTTGAACTGAGGAGCTATAATGAGAAGGAGCTGCAACACGTGAGATTAAACATTTTAAAAATGGTATTTATTGTTTAAAATTGGTAATAAAGTAGACAGAATTTGAAATGTAAAACGTTATAACGAAGCATATTGCGATTTAATGGATAGAAGATGCACTACAATGTTATGTTTGTTCATCAACTAAAAATGACTGACTAAAAGATTGATTCTTTAAAAATAAGTGAATTGATATTCCTTCATAAAAATAAGAAGCGAATAAAAAAGAGAGAAAGTTATGTTTACCCACTTCTATATTAAATACAAATTCATATGGATTATGCGAAATAAACATGCAAACTAAATAAATTATTCTACTATAATTAGCAGAGATTTTTATAATGATTTGCCTTTATTATAATGAAAACAATTACATGAAAAAGTAGAATGACTTATGTTTGGAGATTAATTACGATTGAGTCAAAAAGTTAAGGAAAATTGATTTAAAGAATTAGGAATGTTTTTTGGAGTTGCAATATTGAAAGGGGGTTATTATTCTGTTGTGTACTTCCCATATTAAGAAGATAATGAAAACTAATTTTAGAGGGCAACCAAATCATATATTATTAAGATTGGGCTTATAAACCAAATTAAGATTTACAATCATTGGACGTTGATTGAAGTACTTCGAATAAGGATGAAAAAGATAATGAATAAGCCAGATCCTAGGTATCTGGGTCGAAGAAGATATCTACACCGCAAGAAGAACTATATAGTATAAGGGATTTTTGTGTTTGACATATTCTACATAACCGTGACAATAAGACAATGCTGAACCAATTTCATCCACACACTTGTAACAATGTTTGATGGTTGATTAGGGAGGATTTGAGTCTTTTACTTTCTCCATTGAAAAAGAAAAAACAACTGAAAGAAAGAAAAATGTATGGAGAAAGATGTTTGGCTTGATTGCTCCTCCAGGAGTGTGGTGGCATAATTTTAGTCATTGAAAATAAGAACGAGTGACTTAATTTAGTCACTAAGGTAGTATAACTGAGGGGACTGGATTTTGAAACTACACTCTGGAAAATGATAGTGAATGTGGGGCTTAAATAAGCCCCAGAGGAGGGAATGTTGAAGATTTTATTATTTAGAAAATAAGTAATTTAACTGTTTTTTGTACACTATTATTTCCTTGTCTGTGGGTGACTTTTGCTTGACTTTGGAACCTGAGAGCAGAAGGTGTTGTTGCAGCAGATAATTCTATTTCAGTAATGTCACATGGTACAAAACTATTTCTCAAAATAATCTATAGAATGCATTACCATATTTGGGAGAAGGATGTAGGTATATACGTTTGCTGGAGGGTCTTTCTGGAGGGTCTTTCTGCAGAGGGGCACTCGGCTTTGTTTGTTAATAAAGTCTAATTTTTTCTGGCATCAAGTATCTCTGAAGTCATTCCCCTGAAAAGAATTAAACCACAACACTTGCAGGTGCTGGGATCGCGCTGGCAGATGAAGAGCGGAAGATCTGGAGTGAAGATGAAGGACGTAGAAGGTGAGGATTCTCAAACGTAAGATGATTAGGTAAGGAGCCAGTGAAGTTAAGACGTAGTGATCAACAAGACCAGATGATTGTGAAGTGAGGGGTGACTGCTGATATACAGTGCTGAAGAGTGATGACGAGGGTGACGAGAGTGTGTGCAGATGGAGGAGTGTGTGCAGGTGATGGAGGAGTGTGTGCAGGTGATGGAGGAGTGTGTGCAGGTGATGGAGGAGTGTGTGAGAGTGATGGAGGAGTGTGTGCAGGTGATGGAGGAGTGTGTGCAGGTGATGAGGAGTGTGTGCAGGTGATGGAGGAGTGTGTACAGGTGGTGGAGGAGTGTGTGCAGGTGATGAGTGTGTGCGGGTGATGAGGAGTGTGTGCAGGTGATGAGGAGTGTGTGCGGGTGATGGAGGAGTGTGTGCGGGTGATGGAGGAGTGTGTGAGGGTGATGGAGGAGTGTGTGCAGGTGATGGAGGAGTGTGTGCAGGTGATGAAGTAGTGTGTGCAGGTGATGAGGAGTGTGTGCAGGTGATGGAGAAGTGTGTGCAGGTGATGGAGGAGTGTGTGCAGGTGATGGAGGAGTGTGTGCAGGTGATGGAGGAGTGTGTGCAGGTGATGGAGGAGTGTGTGCAGATGATGGAGGAGTGTGTGAGGGTGATGAGGAGTGTGTGCGGGTGATGGAGGAGTGTGTGCGGGTGATGGAGGAGTGTGTGAGGGTGATGGAGGAGTGTGTGAGGGTGATGGAGGAGTGTGTGCGGGTGATGGAGGAGTGTGTGCGGGTGATGGAGGAGTGTGTGCGGGTGATGAGGAGTGTGTGCAGGTGATGGAGGAGTGTGTGCAGGTGATGGAGGAGTGTGTGCAGGTGGTGGAGGAGTGTGTGCAGGTGATGGAGGAGTGTGTGCAAGTGATGGAGGAGTGTGTGAGGGTGATGGAGGAGTGTGTGCAGGTGGTGGAGGAGTGTGTGCAGGTGGTGGAGGAGTGTGTGCAGGTGATGGAGGAGTGTGTGCAGGTGATGGAGGAGTGTGTGCAAGTGATGAGGAGTGTGTGCAGGTGATGGAGGAGTGTGTGAGGGTGATGGAGGAGTGTGTGCAGGTGATGAAGGAGTGTGTGCAGGTGATGAAGGAGTGTGTGCAGGTGATGAGGAGTGTGTGCAGGTGATGGAGGAGTGTGTGCAGGTGATGAGGATTGTGTGCAGGTGATGGAGGAGTGTGTGAGGGTGATGGAGGAGTGTGTGCAGGTGATGAGGAGTGTGTGCAAGTGATGAGGAGTGTGTGCAGGTGATGGAGGAGTGTGTGCAGGTGATGGAGGAGTGTGTGCTGGTGATGGAGGAGTGTGTGCAAGTGATGGAGGAGTGTGTGCAGGTGACGGAGGAGTGTGTGCAGGTGACGGAGGAGTGTGTGCAGGTGATGGAGGAGTGTGTGCAGGTGATGGAGGAGTGTGTGCGGGTGGTGGAGGAGTGTGTGCAGGTGATGGAGGAGTGTGTGCAAGTGATGGAGGAGTGTGTGCAAGTGATGGATGAGTGTGTGCAGGTGATGGAGGAGTGTGTGCAGGTGATGGAGGAGTGTGTGCAAGTGATGGATGAGTGTGTGAGGGTGATGGAGGAGTGTGTGCAGGTGATGGAGGAGTGTGTGCAGGTGATGGAGGAGTGTGTGCGGGTGATGGAGGAGTGTGTGCAGGTGATGGAGGAGTGTGTGCAGGTGATGGAGGAGTGTGTGCAAGTGATGGAGGGTGATGGAGGAGTGTGTGCAGGTGATGGAGGAGTGTGTGCAGGTGATGAGGAGTGTGTGCAGGTGGTGAACAGGAATGATACTGGGAAGTGTAGTGCTGAGGGTGACTGAGCCTGTGACTTTGACAATCATTTTGTTAAGATATTTTGTAACAAAAATGCATTTGAATAAAACAGGAAAGTGTCAATGTGACCTGAACAAAAGCAAAACTCTTTCATGTGTTTTAATACAAAGAAATCAAGACACAGATTTACTTTGAATGAGACATTAGTTGCACATATAATTATTTTTTATAGCTTAGTTTTTAAATTTATAACACTATACCGATAAATCCTGTGGCCTTCCCTCTTGAAAATACATTTATGACATATTTTGTACGAGACAATTAAAGTAGTGTACTGTAAAATGGGTCCTTACAAAAAGAAACAGCTTTCTGACCTTCACAAACAAAAATATAATTTTGCAAGATTAACAAATTTATAACTTTACAACTCTGAATGTAAATTCATTTATTTCCCTTCACCATGCACACATTAAACAGTTTAGTTATTTTTTTTTTTTAACATTTACTTGAAAATATTTCAGCTAAATTATTCTGAGGAATCTGTAAAAATATGCTTTTCACCCTCCACCAAAAAATCCTGTTTACAAAAGACTAAATAAAATGTAAGAGCTTTACATCAATAACATTAACAGCTATAAAATAAGACACTCGTATAACATGTTTTCCTATCATTCAAGTTGAATTATGAATTTAAAATTCCCAAAACATTCACTCTGTTATATAAAATACCCGTATAATAATGGCACTTTTTTTCTATTTCCTGATCGTGATTGCTGTAGTCCTCAGTGTTGTTTGACACAGCAAAGACATCTGAAGAACTTCCTGAACTGCTGTCTGACCTGGACAAGAATGAGACGAGAGGAGCTGAGTGACTTCATGACATCATTTAACCTCTGAAACTCTAGCCTGGTTAAAACCAGACCATTCTCAGTAGTAACTGAGTTATGGTCTGGCAAAGCTTCATTAATAACTCATTTCCAAAGGGGTGTCACCAACGGACGTCGCTCAAATGCCTCTGGGCGCAATTGGATGGACCTAAAACCAATCAGAGCGATCGTCATCGTGTAAAGCCATAAGCTGCGTCCCAATTCGCCTAAGTTACACTACGCCATAAAAGTATGTACTCTTTTTGTGAAGAAAATTTATTTACTGTGTAGCAAAAAAGTGTAGCAAAAAAGTAGGCAAGCTTTGTGACATACTACTTCGTCATCTTTATCGGACGGATCTGTCGCGTGCATCCTGTCACCCTGTCAATCATCTTGTCACAGTTAAAATCCTCTATTAAATCTAATTTAACTTTCTACCGTTTTGGAGAGAAATGTAGTAGCACGTTCATCTGCCAGTGGGTCTTTCATGGAGACTGTCCTCATGTGTTTGCAATTTGAATATAATAATGCATTTGAAAGTTGTTGCGCTTCACCAATGAACGTCGCTCAAATGCCTCTGGGCGCAATTGGATAGACCTAACCAATCAGAGCGATCGTCATCGTGTAAAGCCCTCCTCAACGTTTCTGATTGGTGCCGCTATTTCGATGGATTAGAAATGGGCTTGAATGAGCTCTTTGACAGACTACTTGCAGAGCAAATCTAAATTTGCCGGAAGTTGTCTGGGTTTTCCCAGGCTACTTCATGAACAACAGTGGAATTTCCTGTAACACTTAACGTTCAGTTGTAAGTCATTTTTAAGTGGTTAGTTAATGATGAACTAATCATTTACAAAACATTCATAAATATGCTGATGTAGAGCCAGCCCTGATTGGCTGCTTGAATCTCAATTTAAAAGAACGTCCAGTTCGCGGTCTTTCTTTCTTTTGGCCACCGGTGGAGAAGAAGTCATTGCACGGTTACTCATGGTTCTTACAGGGCTTTCAACCGAGGAGGTCCTTCAGAAAATATCAGAAGCAGGCATAGAAGTAACCGACGTCGAGATGAAAGGAGATGAAATGGACTTTCAGGCAAATGACACTTACTCAGATGATAAGAATTTATATGTCACAGTTAGACATTGAGTTTAAAATGAAATGTTGGAAAATGTGAAAATGAAAAGTATTTAATACATTTTTATTTTACTTCTGCGTGTGTGTAATATATATCTCATTATAGTCAACGATTGTACCCTGTCAAAGCCAATTTTGTACCATTTTTGAAGGGTCCATTTTTGTACTGTTAAATAAAGGTACAAAATTGTCACCACAGGTACAAGACTGGTCTCTTAAGGTACAAATCACAAGGGTACAAATATGTACCCTATGCCAAGGGTACAATATTGTACCCTTGAGGGTACAGCCCCAGTGACAAGCCATTGTACCCCTAAAGGTACAATTATGTACTTTATTTTCTGAGAGTGTAGGCAAGGCTCATATAGGCATATATAATCAAAATAAAAGAAAATTGTGTGGAATGGTGAAGTGCTTGTGAACTGGGTAGAGAAAGTGCTTGTGATCTGGGGAGCTGACATTTTATTTTATGGGTATTTAATAAATTTAAGTTTTTTATTAAGGAACAGGACTTGTTCAACAGTGTGAGGGCTAAGTCTATTTCTTTTTTTTTTTAATTTTCTACTACCGAAGGGCATGACACTCGAAACCTGCTCAAGGGGTTCGCGCTATTTTTGAATCTGAATATGACGTCACAGATCACGTGGTTATGGCAAAACGAATCAGGCTCCAATACACTGCTTCAATGTGTGATGTTTTTTTTTTTTTTTTTTGATACAAGCTTCGAAGCCTCTGTGCCGAACGTCACATCGCTACATTTGTGTGTTTCTGATCTTTGCAGCCGTGTTTACCAAAACATAATTTGTTGCAGCAAAGAAAGCCAGAAACAAAGATAATCAGGTGAAACAGTTTTCAGCATAATTAGAAGTAGAATAGTTTACTAATTTCCACCACAACAACAAAAGTGGATATTGCTTTGTTTTGCATCAGATCAAATTTTTTTTCCTTCAATGTATTTTAAAAATCAAAATTCAGAATGTCCCGAGGTGGGTAGTAACGAAGTACATTTACTTCGTTACATTTACACAGCAAAATCCCCAGTGTTAAATTAACACTCCTCAGTGTTTATATGTGTCCACACTACAGGGTGTTAAAAATTAACACCGAAGCAGTGTTGAAGTTAATGAGATAATTAAGTTAACACTGAAGCAGTGTTGAAGTTAATGAGATAATTAAGTGATGAATTAAGTGATGATTGGCCATTAGTGGTGACACCTGATGATAACAAGCAGACTCACTGACGGAAAGAGAAAAAACAATAACAGAAAAAAGAGAAACACAAGAACTACTGACTTCGAGTCATTACACATTGTTGCACTTATTACCAGTTTGACTTTATTTCTGTTATACATCGACAAAAGTTCTTGAGAGTCAACAGAAGTTTAGACGGTAATGTTTTATGGAATTTTTCTTTTCAAGTTACCATTATGGTGATCAGTGTTTGCTTTAGTTGGGCTCTTGACCCTTTTCATTTTTTAATATATGTTTTTCTGTGGTTGCTACAACTCTGTGTTTATAAAGCACATTTGTTACTGCAAGAGAAAACATGACCTGCTCACAATATGTTTTGATGATAATGACGTTATCATCATGTAGTGACCTGATTCACTGATGTCATTCAGACTCTAAATTTTTGACTATATGCTTGATGTCTCGTTTTAGTATTGGCGATTGTAGCTCTGAGATTCTATAGTTTGAGATCCAACAGCAATATCAAAAATTTTGAAAATACTTTGAGCAAAAAAGTTATTGTGTTTAAACACACAGACATCAAGAATCAGCATATGAATCTCAACAATGGTGACAATAAACAAACTAGTGACAAACAGATCAACTCTGAACATCACAAAACAAGCTACTAAAGTCAGAACAAAACAATAGCAAAATAAAAGCAAACAGAAAAAAAACAATGAAAATTACAGGACAATTCAGCTGCATAATTTATTCATGCTGCAATGCATGATGTCAGCCAGGGATGCGTTCTGATTGGTGGCTCCCATCATGCACTGCAACATTAAGCATTTGTTTGATTGTCACCATTGTTGAGATTCATATGTAGATTCTTGATGTCTGTGTGTGATTTTAAATCCTTCAGATCTTTAAAACATTGCTGGAAGTAACTACTGTAGTGAAAAATTAATAAAACAATTAGATAATCAGTTTATAATGCTGGGTGACATCATTGAATCAGGTCACTAGTAATTTCATCATTGAAACATAACCAGGGCTGAATTTCCAAAAGCATCTTAAACTTAACTTGATCGCAGACCAACTGCAACAAATGGTCTATACAATCAAATTAGGCTTGCAATGTTTTCAGGAAACACAGCCCAAATCATAGTTTCTCTTGCCACAACACATATGCTCTATAAACACAGAGTTGGAGCAGCCAGAGAAATCTTAATGTTAAATAATAAAGTGTCAAGAGCCCAACTAAAGCAAACACTGGTCACCATAATGGTGACATGAAACGAAACATTCCATAAAACATTACCATCTAAACTTCTGTTAAATCTGAATAAGACCGTGTGTAGATGTATGACAGAAATAAAGTCAAACTGGTAAAATAATAAGTGCAATAATGGCTCGAAGTCAGTAGTTCTTGTGTTTCTCTTTTCTGTTCTTGTTTCTCTTTCCTTCAGTGAGTCTGCTTGTTATCATCAGGTGTCACCACTAATGGCCAATCATCACTTAATTAATCACTTAATTATCTCATTAACTTCACCACTGCTTCAGTGTTAACTTAATTATCTCATTAACTTCAACACTGCTTCAGTGTTAATTTTTAACACCCTGTAGTGTGGACACATATAAACACTGAGGAGTGTTAATTTAACACTGGGGATTTTGCTGTGTACTTGAGTACTTTTTTAGAAAAATTTTACTTTTAAGAGTAGATTTGAATGTGGGTACTTTTTACTTTAACTCGAGTACATTTCTAATGAAAAAAATGTACTTTTACTTCGTTACATTGGGCGACGTTCCTCTCGTTACTTTATTTTAATGCAATATGTGTTGTTAAATGCGTAGTTTATTCCAAGCGCGCTGTCTCTGTTTTTCTGGACTTGAGCGATGCTCAATTCACAAATGAATCACTCTTTTGAGTCGATTCTGTTCAAAGACTTCATCAAACAAGTTGGCAGATCTGTCTAAGTCGGTTCGCGAATCAGTTTGAATGATTCAGTTCCTGATTCGGTTCAGTTCCTGCACGCACTGAATCATCTGAACTGAAGCGATTTCAATTCACACTGGACTCGGAGTCGTAACAGGAAGATTTAAGCACATCAAGAGCGTTAGATGAAGTGGCAGTGGACCTACAGTACAGTCAAGTGAGAGCAAATCTGCAAATGCATCATATTTTTGCCAGCGATGAAGATCTTTATTAGTTGAACATCTTTGAATGATGAAATGAATGATCATCTCACATCTGTGAATGAATGATTCCACAGGAGTCAGGACGATATATTCGATTTCATTTCACTCAGGTAATACATTTTACAACCAAACAGATTATTACACCACGATACTAGAAAGTATGACATTACCAGTTTTTGGGACATATACATTAATTTACATTAAATAAAGCTACCATTGTTCACAGTTTATGAACAGCCGCCATCCCGCGGTATTGTGTGTGTTGTTGCGCAGTGGCGTGCGAACTCGACTTGAAAACGAATGCCTTTGCCTGCCGTAGACAGTTAACCAGTTTAAACATGCTTGCAGAAATATACATTTGATTATATTTTGGAGAACAGTCAGAAGAAGATCTGTTGATGTACTTTTATATGTTTTTTTTTTTTTGTGTTCAGATGTTCAGTAGCAGTCATGAGCGTGAGCACATGTGTAGAGTTTTTAACTCTTCTCTGTCAATACATGCCTTTGAATGCAACACTCTGCAGATTCACTTTATTTCGACTGTCTAATAATCCAAATGTAGTTGTATAAGTTACTATTATACAAACCAGAGCTATACAGATGGCAGAAATAATGCTTACGTCTCTCTTCTGTTTTTGTTGCAAAGATAGCTGATAATAATAGTCATTTAAATAAACAAAATCTAAATAATATCATTTTATATATATGACGACTTCAGAGGCAAAAGCCTCTAGTACCATCTGAAATTTTCTTCTAAAAGAGCATTTTTATCAAGCTTGTATATTTATGTTCACACTTAAACGGCAATGAAAAGTAGCCTACCTATTAATTGTCATTAAAGTGAAATAACTGAACTTAAATATACGAGCTTGATGAAAATGATCATTTCAGATGGCACTCAGAGGCTTTTGCATCATGAAGTCTTCATACATATATATATATATATATATATATATATATATATATATATATATATATATATATATACATATATATATATATATACACATATATACATATACATATATATATATATATATATATATATATATATATATATATATATATATATATATATAGGCCTATATGATCCGAAGTAACTAGTTACTCGCTACTTGAGTAGTTTTTTCATTGGATGCTTTTTTACTCTTACTCAAGTAACTATTAAGATTATTACTACTTTTACTTTGAGTAAATATTTCTATAAGTACTTGTACTTTTACTTGAGTACAGTTTTTGGATACTCTACCCACCTCTGAGAATGTCTGATCTGTGGCAAGAAAGCAATATCACTTTTGTTGTTTAATTAACAAATTATGTGTTTCGACACACTGTTGCAAAGATCACACACTCACAGAAAAGCTGTCAAACTGTCCAACTAAAGAAAACACCAATCACCATAATGGTGACCAAACATTTTCAATACAACATCAACATATAAACCTCTGTTAATTGTCAAAAAGACCTTCTGCTGAGATCTTGAGAGATTTCTTGTTTTTTATTTGCATTTGATTTCAGGCTGTGTGGCTTTAAGTCAGTTGTAGTTGTTGTGTTTCATTTTCTGAGAGTACAAACATGATGTTGAACCAACATCACATTGTAACAATGATTCAATACCATTACCATTGATTTTTGGATGAAATCTTAAATTGTGGGAGAAAAAGTGATGAGTAAAAAATATACACATTAACATTTATTTAACATTATTTTGATGGTTGCTATCTATCTGGGACCCTAATCAAACACACCTGAACCAGCTAATCAATGTCTTCAGGATTACTAGAAAGCTACAGTCAGGAGAGTTTATCAGGGTTGGAGCTAAACTCTGCAGGACAGTGGCCCTCTAGGACAGCATTTGCCCATCCCTGTCCTAGAGTTTCTTCTAATGAGCTGATGAGTTGAATCAGGTGTGTTTGATTAGGGAGACAAAGAAAACGTGCAGTGTTGGGGGTCCTTCAGGAGCAGGGTTGGGAAACACTGTTTTAAGGCATGAAGAATTTCAAAAAATGTTTAAATAAGTTTGGAGGGATACAATTATTGACTACAGTGGGACTTTTTTTAACAACTGCCTCTGACATTTCTCTATAAAAGACACGGATTGCCAAAGTAAGAACAGGGCTCCATGAAAACAACTGTAATATTATTTCATTCAATTCAGTTTTGAATGAAATATACTGGTAAATTGAGTGATATCTGACCTCATCATTGAGGACACAATAGACCAGGAAGATGAAGGTTCCCTGCTGGGAGTTCAAGATCAGGAAGAGGATCTCCAGCTCCTTCCTGCCATTAGTGAAGAAACCCAGAATCCAGGAGCAACCAAGAATCACAAACTGAGCCAGTGTTTTAAATACCATAATCCTGCAGAGAAAGAGTTAGTGTCTTTATTGACTTTTTTTTGTCTTCTATGTAGTGTTCAAATCTGAATGTTTGTTACTTGGTTTGTTTCATCTGTGAAATTTCAGCGTTCAGATTTTTGAGAGTTGAGTTCAGACTGATGATGATGTTGATGAAGAGAATCATGTTTAACTAAAAAGTAGTAAAGAATAATTAACCACCTTGTTTTCTCTTTAATATGAATTAAATAATAAGAAATGAGCTTACTGTTAATATGACACAAACAGGACCCAGAAAACTCCAGATAAAACCTTTATCCATTTTAATCCAGCAGCTGGTTAGAGGAAAACACAATATAAGAACTGAATTAATTTGTCAAAAATAAGATTTCTGGTGTTTACTTCTTTGTGTGTGTGCGTGTGTGTGTGTTTTGTACAGTGTTTGTAGAAAATATTATTTTATCAGATGGCAGGAATGGCACAAAAGAGCTGAATAAAACAGAGCTACCTTGTTTGCTTCTAATGAAATTGACTTTAAACAACAAAACAGCAACAATAACAACAACTCACTATTCGCTACCGTATCCTTCAGGAAGCAGCCCGACAGACACAGCCACCACAACCAGAGCAACCGTATATCCAATCACACACAGGAATCCACTGCTGAGCACCTCCCTCTTTTTGGAGCTGATCTGTGATAGGTTCTTCACACGGATGAAGAGCAGCACAGCTTCAATGAACATCCACACAAAGCCGGAGAGAAAGAGGAAGTGCAGCACACCTGATATCACGGCACACAACACCTGGAGATCATGAGAGACGGTTATGATGATTCTCAGTGAGACTGTGCTGAGCTGTAGGGCTCCTTCATCATTCTCACCTGATGAGGGCGTATGAGGCTCAGGAACTGTTGTGTGAGCAGGAACAGAAGGTGAGCCAACAGCAGACTCAGGCAGAGATTGATTCGAGCCACATTATTCACTCCAGGACTCCACTGACAAAGGGCAAAGGTCAACAGGGCCAAACTGAAGAACACCAGCCCTACGATCACACACACCAAATTCAACAGGTCCAGCTTTGAGTCGCTCTGAGAAAACATGTCAGAGTACATGAGTGCCAGATCTGTGCTGTTCTTCAATGCTCACTATAAATGTTCTCGTACCTCTGGTGGGCGGCTGGTTTGCATGATGAGAGCGAATGTGGACAGATGAACACAGGAACACACAGTGTAGCTGCTGTTGGTCTCTAAAACAGAACAACCATCTACAATCCACTCACTGATATTCCAGTACACACAGGACAGAGAACCGTTGGGGTCAAACTCCTGCGAAAAGAAGAAAGAACATGCAGAAAATATAACAACACTGAATAGTTGTTCTCAGGTTGGACAAAAACACATTTCAGTCTCTCACTCTGATGTGTTTGAGGGTGAAGTTGACTGGTTTGGTGAGTGTAGTGTTGGTGGTTTTGGGAAGAGTAGCTGAGATCACAGTGGACATCATGGTTTTAATCGTGTCATTTGATGTGTTGAAGAAGTCTGGCTTCAGTAGATTCTCCATTGTGTTATAACTCATGAAAGCCACAGCAGCTGATCCTGTGTGACAGAAACAGAAGCTTACATACAAAACTACTTACATAACTTACATAATACAGGAGTTCAGAATGTTTTATGCACTGTACAATTTCAATATCCTTCAAAATAACTGATTGTACTTAATACACACTAATATTGAAACATTGCTGGATCTCATGCTGTAGAATCACAGAGATACTTCAATAAATATGATCAATAAATATAATATTACAATACAAAAACCAGAGGTGGGTAATCCAGGGGCCAAAGAGTAAAAGTCCTGCCATACACAGCAAAATCCCCAGTGTTAAATTAACACTCCTCAGTGTTTATATGTGTCCACACTACAGGGTGTTAAAAATTAACACTGAACAGTGTTGAAGTTAATGAGTTAATTAAGTTAACACTGAAGCAGTGGTGAAGTTAATGAGATAATTAAGTGATTAATTAAGTGATGATTGGCCATTAGTGGTGACACCTGATGATAACAAGCAGACTCACTGAAGGAAAGAGAAACAAGAACAGAAAAAAAAGAAACACAAGAACTACTGACTTCGAGCCATTATTGCACTTATTATTTTACCAGTTTGACTTTATTTCTGTCATACATCTACACACGGTCTTATTTAGATTTAACAGAAGTTTAGATGGTAATGTTTTATGGAATGCTTCGTTTCATGTCACCATTATGGTGGTCAGTGGTTGCTTTAGTTGGGCTCTTGACACTTTATTATTAAACATTAGTAGTTCTCTGGCTGCTCCGACTCTGTGCTTATAAAGCATATGTGTTGTGGCAAGAGAAACTATGATTTGGGCTGTGTTTCCTGAAAGCATCACAAGCCTAATTTGATCGTATAGACCATTTGTTGCAGTTGGTCTTCAATCAAGTTAAGTTTAAGATGCTTTTGGAAATTCAGCCCTGGTTATGTTTCAATGATGAAATTACTAGTGACCTATTTCAATGATGTCACCCATCATTATAAACTGATTTATCCAATTGTTTTATTAATTTTTCACTACAGTAATTACTTCCAGCAATGTTTTAAAGATCTGAATGATTTAAAATCACACACAGACATCAAGAATCTACATATGAATCTCAACAATGGTGACAATCAAACAAATGCTTAATGTTGCAATGCATGATGGGAGCCACCAATCAGAACGCATCAATGGCTGACATCATGCATTGCAGCATGAATAAATTATGCAGCTGAATTGTCCTGTAATTTTCATTGTTTTTTTCTGTTTGCTTTTATTTTGCTATTGTTTTGTTCTGACTTTAGTAGCTTGTTTTGTGATGTTCAGAGTTGATCTGTTTGTCACTAGTTTGTTTATTGTCACCATTGTTGAGATTCATATGCTGATTCTTGATGACTGTGTGTTTAAACACAGTAACTTCTTTGCTCAAAGTATTTTCAAATTTTTTTATATTGCTGTTGGATCTCAAACTGTAGAATCTCAGAGCTACAACCACCAATACTAAAACAAGACATCAAGCATATAGTCAAAGATTTAGACTCTGAATGACAACAGTGAATCAGGTCACTTCATGATAATGTTTTTATCATCAAAACATATTGTGAGCAAGTCATGTTTTCTCTTGCAGTAACAAATGTGCTTTATAAACACAGAGTTGCAGCAACCAGAGAAAAACTAATATTGAAATATGAAAAGTGTCAAGAGCCCAACTAAAGCAAACACTGACCACCATAATGGTGACTTGAAAAGAAAAATTCCATAAAACAATACCGTCTAAACTTCTGTTAAATCTCAACAACTTTTGTCGATGTAGAAAAGAAAATAAAGTAATAAAAGTCAGTTTGACAGAAATAAAGTCAAACTGGTAATAATAAGTGCAACAATGTGTAATGACTCGAAGTCAGTAGTTCTTGTGTTTCTCTTTTTTCTGTTCTTGTTTCTCTTTCCTTCAGTGAGTCTGCTTATTAACATCAGGTGTCACCACTAATAGCCAATCATCACTTAATTAATCACTTAATTATCTCATTAACTTCAACACTGCTTCAGTGTTAACTTAATTATCTCATTAACTTCAACACTGTTCAGTGTTAATTTTTAACACCCTGTAGTGTGGACACATATAAACACTGAGGAGTGTTAATTTAACACTGGGGATTTTGCTGTGTATGTTTATTCCACCCATAAACTCAGTCATCTGATTTCACTAATTAGTTCTCTCTCCTGCTGAATTAGCAAATCCAGGTGATTGGAACAAAATACTGAGGAGGACTTTTACTTTCTGAACCTGGACTTCACACCTCTGCATAGCAATGCCACATGTCAGCCAAGAGCAAAGAAATAAACCAGAACTGGACCTTATCGGAGCCACAAAATCTGTGTATATTAAATATGGAGTAATTTCAGCCACAGCCTCAGATGAAATCAACTGAAGAGAAAAGAAGACATTAAATCTGTGAAGATCTCAGCAGAGGAGGATTAAACAACTCCACAAACAGCATTACCAGCTTCACTTATTACTAACCAGACTGACTTTATTTCTGTCACACGTCTTCAAAAGTTTTTATTGAGATTTAACAGAGGTTTAACTCTATATGTTTCATTTGAAGTCACCATAACAGTGATTAGTGTTTCCATTTGTTGGGCTCTTAACTCTTATTATACTACAGGGCCGTTGAATGCTTGAATCTGATTGGTTGACGAACTTTCTAAGGCGTGCATTATTTTCAGGGAAACGCACAGCTAAAGTAGTTCCAGGCAGGTCTTGACCGCATTACAGTTCCATATCACTTCGCGTAGTTAACGGTAATAACGGAAAATAGGATACAATTCATAACAAGAAAAAGCATGCAGCCCCATGCGCTTGATCTGCAATTTTCAATGTCTAGCTTCACAATCAATGGAAACATGCAGTTTAATTTTAATAAATAAAGTATATAGTCCTAGGCTATCTATAATCAATAGAAAATTAAACTGAATATAGGCTAAATAAATGGATAGTCCTGCAGCACGGATTTTTTTTGCAGATAATATATAACAAATAAATAATTATTGATAGGCACTTGTTAAAATGGCTTTGTGTTTCATTTATTTGGCTAGTCTGCTGTCATCTGTCAATAATATAAAAAAGAATGAACAAATTAATTATAACGAATTGAATTAATAAATAAATAATAATAATGACGCACATTGCAACATCTCTCTCTAATAACTGCATTAATAGCTGCATAAAGCCGGGGACACGCTTTAGGCCGGTTATGAATGTAATTCGATACTTATGACTGATCATGCCCAAACGCGTGTTCAGCGCGTTCAGTCTGTGTTCAAAGTCGGTGTTTAAAATCTGCTGCAGTCGATGAAAACAGTCAGAGAATGTGTCAGCTAGTCGTGTGTCCCCAGCATTAGTCTGCTATCAGTGGCTCAAACCTCCGTTACTAACTCTAAAATGACGTTTTGGAATTAGCAACGGAGGCATGGGATTACATGCGTAAGAAATTAGTCCTACATACAAGAGCGTTTTAATGACAACAACTTTACAAACGTCTTGAAATACATAATCTGAACAATGTCTCGAGGTGTGGTAACTGTAGTATAAGCGGAATAATTGACTTCAGGCCGTTGAATTATTAGAAAAATAATGCACACCCGAGGTGAACGGCCACTCCGCTTTGCGTCGTGACCGCATTACCACCTCGGGTGTGCATTATTTTTCTAATAATTCAACGGCCTGTCGTCAATTATTCCTTACTTATATCTTTTATCTTTTTTGGCTGCTATGACAGTGTGTTTGTCAAACACATTTGCAGCAGCAAAGAAAGCTAAAGTGAAATGAGATCAGGTGATGATGGTTACCTGTTGATGGTATTATAATCATCATAAAATAGCCTGATTCACTGAGGTATTTTAATCTAACAATAATGTTGTCACATTAATATTTTTTTCACAACACAAACCCTGTGTTTCTGCAGCATGCGATCCAGCAATATTATAACAGTAAGTTAGAAGACTTTAAGAAACATGTGCAAGTAAAAGTCAGTTTAATATGACACACACAGACATCAACAATCAGCGCATTAATCTCAACAATGGTGACAATCAAAAGTACCTTGCTGCAATGCATGCTGGGTACCAGCATAGTACAAAACTCCCAGCATGCATTGCAACATGAATAAATTATGCAGCTGAATTATCGTATAATTTTGTTTAATTCTAAATATTTACTGTTGTTTTTGTTGTGAATGAATAGCTTTTCAGTGATGTTCTGAATTTATCTGTTTATCTAAATATGTGTGATTGTCACCATTGTTGAGATTCATACGCTGATTGTTGATATCTGTGTGTGTCAACTCAAGTCAAATTTTGTATTTCATGTTTGTTTAAAGATTTAAACCGATTGTTATATTGCTGGATCTCACGCTGCAGTAACACAGGGTTTGTGATGCAAATACATTAGTGGAACAACATAATTGTTAGATTATAAAACCTCAATTAATCAGTCTGTTTCATGATGATTATAAAACCATCAACAGGTAACCATCATCACCTGATCTCATTTCACTTTAGCTTTCTTTGCTACTGCAAATGTGTTTGACAAACACACTTATGGGATCAAATTCCCGCCAAATATATAGCGGTCGCGTATAAAAAAATAATAAGCGTGAATCAAAAATTTAAAAACACATGTAAAAATATATTGCACAAACTGAAAAAAAGAATGCAAAATGATCAGAATAGCAAACAACGTGGTCACGGATCAAAATATAATAAGCGTGAATAAAGAAATAACAAGCATGAATAAAAACTTTAAACACATTAAAAGTTATTTTGCACAAAACTTAAACTTATGGTCATGCTTTGTTAAAAAGTATGGTTTTATTACTGTGTACTTTGTGCTTTCTTGCATTTTCTGCTCATATTTTACTCTTTTGTACGCTTGTGATGTTTTTCTCTTTGCTCTTCTTTCTATGTTCTGCGCTTGCTCTTCCAAATGTTGCAGTTCGAGTTTCATGTAAATTAGGGCGGGCTTAAGCGTCACCATTGGTCCACTAGTTCTAGATTGACAGCTACTCCTCTAGCCAATCAATCGAAGAGGGGAGTTGACGTCACACTAATGCGACTCGTGGTACAAGCTGTTTATGTTTGTACAATTTCTTCAATTCCATTATAATATACTAAAATGTTATTTTTCTAATACTTTTATATACTGTTCAATTTCTTATTTGTGCTTTCTATGTGCATTTATTAAATTAATTATTTTCGCTTGGCATACCAGCGTGATTGCGTCACCGCCATAGACTGTAAAAAAATAGGTCACCGCACACTTCAGTGGGTGGTGCGCGCCCGTGAAGCACTTCATTCTGAGTAAATATAACAACAAAGAAGCACTGCTGCACTCTCTTTTATTTCATTTTTCTTTAATCATTATACTCCTTTTCAGGAGTGCTACACTTACAAGGGAAGACGGCAGTTCAATTTAACTTTTACAAAGACTTTCAAGCAGTGAAGCTATCTGAACTCTGGACATAAATAATTAAATTCATTTTTTTTTTTAGATACATGAGAATGTTAATGTGCACACTGGTAATTGGTGTTAAACAATATTACTTGGCTCATGATGTCAATATGTTAAGGCTGCTGTAAGCGAAACATCCTGCAATTATGAAACACTACAATTCGTCGCAAAAACTAAGTTAAAAACGGCCATTGTCTGAAGACTTTAGGACTTTGACCTGTCACCGCTACGCATTGCCTACCTTTTTTTATTAACCTCGCCAAATTTGACAAGATTATTGAAAATGATTGTGTTACAGAGAAGATGAAACCAGTTGAATTTAATACAGTGATTTCTTACAAACTTATTGTGTTTACTTACATAGCTACATAATTGCATATTACTTTAGGATTAATGTTTTAAATATAGCTTAAAATTTGAATACAGCAACATCTCCATCAGCGATAGGTAACGTTGTTTCTAGAGTGCCGCTGTCCTGCAGAGTTTAGTGTCAACTCCGATTAAAAACCTCACCTGTCTTAAATATCCTAAAGACGATGATTAGCTGGTTCAGGTGTGTTTGATTAGGGTTGAAGGAGCTAAACTCTGCACCCAGGACCGACATTACCCATCCTTGTTATTGATTAAATATGAAAGTAAAACGGCCAGTAGGTGGTGGCTGCTCGGAGAAGATCGACACTCGCGGTGCCAGGTCAAGTGCATTAGAGGTGAATGATGGATCATCAGACAGGCATAACTGTAACAGGTCGTTGTTAGGATGACGAATTTAACGATACCATATTGGCAGGTATACGTATATACCGGCAACAGGTTGAGTTGCAGGCACACATGCAGTTTAAAGGTGTCCTGTTGATGGTCGTCTTCCCCTGTATAACAAGTAAGCATCAGTAGCCACGAGTCGCATTGGTGTGACGTCAACTCCCCTCTTCGATTGATTGGCTAGAGGAGTATCTGTCAATCTAGAACTAGTGGACCAATGGTGACGCTTAAGCCCGCCTTAATTTACATTAAACTCGAACTGCAACATTTGGAAGAGCAAGCGCAGAACATAGAAAGAAGAGCGAAGAGAAAAACATCACAAGCGTACAAAAGAGTAAAATATGAGCAGAAAATGCAAGAAAGCACAAAGTACACAGTAATAAAACCATACTTTTTAACAAAGCATGACCATAAGTTTAAGTTTTGTGCAAAATAACTTTTAATGTGTTTAAAGTTTTTATTCATGCTTGTTATTTCTTTATTCACGCTTATTATATTTTGATCCGTGACCATGTTGTTTGCTATTCTGATCATTTTGCATTCTTTTTTTCAGTTTGTGCAATATATTTTTACATGTGTTTTTAAATTTTTGATTCACGCTTATTATTTTTTTATACGCGACCGCTATATATTTGGCGGGAATTTGATCCCATACAAACTGTCATAACGGCCAAAAAAGACAAAAGATATAATAAGAGTTAAGAGCCCAACTAATGTAAACACTAATCACTGTTATGGTGACTTCAAATGAAACACATTAGAGTTAAACCTCTGTTAATTCTCAATAAAAACTTTTGTAGACGTCTGACAGAAATAAAGTCAGTCTGGTTAGTAATAAGTGAAGCTGGTAATGCTGTTTGTGGAGTTGTTTAATCCTCCTCTGCTGAGATCTTCACAGATTTAATGTCTTCTTTTCTCTTCAGTTGATTTCACCTGAGGCTGTGGCTGAAATTACTCCATATTTAATATACACAGATTATTTTGGCTACGATAAGGTCCAGTTCTGGTTTATTTCTTTGCTCTTGGCTGACATGTGGCATTGCTATGCAGAGGTGTAAAGTCCAGGTTCAGAAAGTAAAAGTCCTCCTCAGTATTTTATTCCAATCACCTGGATTTGCTAATTCAGCAGGAGAGAGAACTAGGCTAATTAGTGAAATCAGATGACTGAGTTTATGGGTGGAATAAACATATGGCAGGACTTTTACTCTTTGGCAACCGGATTACCTACCTCTGACTAAAACAATAACAATACAGCAAAATCCCCAGTGTTAAATTAACACTGCTCAGTCCACACTCTCAGAGTGTTACACCGTCCGACAGAGTGTTACACCGTCCGATTTTTAGCCGAATTCTGACTTGTGCGACTCTTTTTCGGGTCTGGACGATTTTCAGCTTTTCAGTTTGTTAATAAAAGAAGCCTTTTCCTAATAATAATAATCATAATCATAATACAATAATACTAATAATAATTTAATACATAAATTGGAAATGCTAAATCATCTTGATATTGATAGCTGATGCTTGTTTTGACAATATCTCTGGATACAAGATATTGTCTATAGGCGCAACCCAGCACGAGGATATATCACCCTGATTCGTGCATATTTCACATGTATAGTGTGAGCAGTGAAGTCACAGCTCGATGATTCGACCGTAGAGTGTGAGCACATAAATCCTGAGCTTTGGCTTTACATCGCATGTGATCTACTCGTTCAGTGTGAGTAGGTACCTTGCTGAAATCACACAGACATTGCACAGTGTATGCCCGCCTTTATAAGTAACACTGAAGCGGTGTTGAAGTTAATGAGCTCATTAAGTGATTGATTGAGTGATGATTGAGCATTATTGAAGACATCTGATGTTAACAAGCAGAATCACTGAAGGAGAAAATCACAAATTGTGAGTCATCATTATGGTGATTAGTGTGTGTTTTAGTTGGGCTCTTGACCCTTACATTATTAACATTAGATTTAGTTTGGCTGCTGCAACAGAGTTATAACAGCCAGATGAACAAAGAGAAAAAGTGATCTGATGGTGTTGGTTGTGTTTTAACAATTTTTTTACCTGAGTCACTGAACTCATTTAGAGCCTGAGTTGGGTTTACTTTGATTATAACAGCACTGTTCTTGCATAATTCATACATTTTTATAATTTTCAATGTAATCCAAAGAATCTCTTAAAGTTGTACTGAAACCAAAAGTTTCTTTATTTTTCTAGTTTTTCATTTAGGCACTTTGACATCAAGAATCAGCCTGTGAATCTCAACAATGGTGACAATTATAAAGCATGTTGCAGTGCATTCTGGGTTCCACCAATCAAAACTCATTTATGGCTCCCATCATTCATTGCTGCATGAATAAATAATGAGGTTAATTTTCTTGTTAATTTCCTTTATTATCACTATTTTATTTAATTTCTGCTGTTTTTATGTGACTTTTTAGTCGCTTGTTTTCTAATATTCGGAGTTGATCTGTTTATCTGAATATGCTGTTTATCACTATTGAGATTCATACGCTGATACTTGATGTCTTGGTGTGCCTAAACGTAAGTTTTTTTAAGTTGTTATTTTTTTTGTGTCAGAATAACTTGAAAAATCCTTTGGATTATATTGGAAATGCTAAAATTATTATATTGTACAAGGCCAGTGCTGATCTTATCAATAAAGTACAGTGCTATGCATAAGTTTAGACACCCATGCTAAAGTTGACTAAAAAGAGGAATAAAAAATCATCTTTTGGAAATTAAACTTAATGCCTTAATTTAAAAAATTAGGAAAAATCCAACCTTTAAGGACACCAATTTTCTTTGTGAATGAATAATGTATCGTAAATAAATAAATGTTCTTCCTTAAAATACAGGGTGCATAAGTTTGGACACCCCTATGTTAAATTCCCATAGAGGCAGGCAGATTTTTTTTTTTTTTTTTTTTTTTTTTTAGGATACTATGCATCCTGATAAAGTTCCCTTGGCCTTTGGAATTAAAATAGCCCCACATCATCACATAGCCTTCACCATACCTAGAGATTGGCATGGAGGACTTTCCATAAGATCATCTCTCAATGCAAATCAAACTAGCTATTAGGCTAACTGAAATAAAACCATGCCAATCTCTAGGTATGGTGAAGGCTATGTGATGATGTGGGGCTATTTTAATTCCAAAGGCCAAGGGAATTTTATCAGGATGCATAGTATCCTAAAAAAAAAATACTTAAAAATACTTAAAAATAAAGATCTGCCTGCCTCTATGGGAATTTAACATAGGGGTGTCCAAACTTATGCACCCTGTATTTTAAGGAAGAACATTTATTTATTTACGATACATTATTCATTCATAAAGAAAATTGGTGTCCTTAAAGGTTGGATTTTTCCTATTTTTTTTTAATTAAGGCATTAAGTTCAGTTTCCAAAAGATGATTTTTTATTCCTCTTTTTAGTCAACTTTAGTATGGGTGTCTAAACTTATGCATAGCACTGTAAATGTAATTAAGGTCAAAAATGTATTATGTTTTAACATAACCAACACCATCAGATCACATTTTCTCTTACTTCATCTTGTAGTTATAATTCAGTTACAACAGCCAAACTAAATCTAAAGTTAAAAATGTAAGGGTCAAGAGCCCAACTAAAGCAGACACTGATCACCATAATGGTGACTTCAAATTTGTGCTTTTTAGTGATTCTGCTTGTTAACATCAGGTGTCTAGAATAATGCTCAATCACTCAATTAATCACTTAATTATCACATTAACTTCAACACTGCTTCAGTGTTACTCATAACACTCTGAGTGTGGATTATATAATCACTGAGCAGTGTTAATTTAACACTGGGGATTTTGCTGTAAAAAATCAAAAAAGACAGTAAATGTGGTTTTGTGCCTTATGACTACTCTTTCTAAGTTTTTTGTTAATTTAATCAAACTAAAACATTTCACATACTTTTACTGTTGGTCTTGGCGATCCCAATGAGATCAATGTCTACAGAAGATTTTGTCGTGGTAAGTCGTGGGATTTGATCTAAGCTGACCAGTGGTCCAACCATGAAGACTTCGACCTCTGATAAAACAAACAAACAAACAAGCAGTTATGTGATATATTCATTTATTTGCTTTTTTAAAAGTCCAATTAAATAATTAAATTTGCACAAAATACAAACAATTAAAGTGTTTGGGTTTAATCTCTTATGTAGTTTGAACCCTTCAGGTTTACTTTGTTCATTCTAAGTGTTTAAATGTAAATGTAAGATAGATATTACAGTACACTGTATACTAAAGTACTCAAGTGCTTCAGTTCCCAACTGGTTTTGCTTTTGTAAGCCTGTCTAACAGTCCAAATGGGTTTTTTTTGCTAAGACGGGTGAAGGTCTCTGTGCGTTACTGCCTTTCCTTTTACGCAACACAACAAGATTAAATTAAATACATTTTCTCATATGTATTACCTCGTTATTTCATCAGACTCCATAAATGAAAAGGTTTTAATGATATCTGAGCATCATTAAAAGTGAGCAAATGTTTGATTATTCTTTTTAACTCTTTAAGTATATTTTACCCGTTCCAGAATACGAAACTATGTCGCTCAGAGGTCCTCACGTCTTCAGTTTAACGCGGGTCTCACGATCACAAGCTCATCAGTTTTGGTCACCAAACAGAGGTAATTGCTATATACCTGAGATCGGTCACATTCACGTTTACACAAGTAACATTAAATTAAAAAAGAGGTAAGACACACCCATATTTAGGTTGGTCAAGCAGCATGTTTGCTGCCCTAAACGGAAATTCACTTCTTGTCTTTGCAAACCAAGTACACTTGAAACAGCACCAAATATTAGTCATCACTAATCTGATGCAAAACTTGCGGTAACATACAAATCCATTTAATCTACTTGGGAAAACAATTTCAGAGTCAGTCTGAATAAAATCAAATGTAACAATTTATTATGTCAGGTAAATGTATCATGCCAACTTCATTATCAGTTCAAAGACAATAAATCCAAAACATCAAATGCTCTGGAATAAAGAGAGACGATGCAAACCTGACATTATATGTATGTATAATGCAGAAACTCTTTCCTTAAGAAACCCACAGACATCAAGGATCAGCATATGAATCTCAACAATGGTGACATGCTTCATGCCAATGCATGCTGGAAACCATGAATGTTATACCATTGTTAAAATTCACATACTGATTCTTGATTTATGTGGGTGTCTTAAGAAAAACGTTCCTACAATCTATTTAAAAATCAAAAATCAGAATATCTGCTCTTTTGCAACAAAATATTGCTGATGAATAAAATCTATTAATAACAAATGACCACTTTTCTTAAGGAAAAATAGTAGTGAATTATTTGACCATACTGTTACAGTCCCTAATGTAAATGTCTAGGAGTCAAGGGCAGAGGTGGAAAGTCCAGGGGTCAGAAAGTAAAAGTCCTGCCATATGTTTATTCCACCCATGAACTCACACAGCAAAAACTCCAGTGTTAAAGGTCCCCTATTATGCAAAATTCACTTTTGCATGCTGTTTGGACATAAATGTGTGTTGGCAGTGTGTGTACACAACCAGCCAATAGTGATAAAAATCCACTCACTCCTTTTTTATTAATCCCCATAAATCATCAGCAGTGTCTCCCAACGACCTGTTTTCAGAATGCGGCTTTAGTGACGTCACTAAGCACAGGCCCCGCCCACGAGTGTTGACAGACACTGCCGTTTCAACATAGACCCGCCCTGATCGAGTTCACAGCTGCTGCACTGACGAGAATGTCTCTTAAGCGTTGTAGGTGTTGTGTGGCTGGATGTATTAATCCACATAGCTCTCTCTATTTACTCGAGAAATCTGAGGCAGCCGCTGAAGACGAGGTGGAATTATTTTGTTTTTAAAGAAAATGCTCCCTCAACTCTACCGAAATTCGTTTATGTACTTGCGCACTTCTTATAACTTACTGTGTTTACTCAGTTCTTACGGTGATTTTCTGAAGTAAAACTGACGCTTCATCTTTTGTGTGATGTACAATAAACTTTATTAAACTCATCAGTATATGTTTGATCATCATTTGGACCTGGTCCAAAACAGCAGACTTGTAGGCTATTAATAATGGATACAAGCAAATGACAAATGCGTTATAACCGTAATTAAACTACTAAACTATACCTGTTCCATCTCTATACAGCACTCTGACTCTGTAGGCATTATTGTCCAACTCTGGGTCGAAATGAACACCGTTACTGAGAGTTTCTGATATTATCATCATTCCGTGAGATTAAATTGTCCTGAGAGACTGAGCGTGAGCTCATGAAGCTCCGCCCCCTGTGCTGTGCAGCAGCAGCTTATTTGCATTTAAAGGGCACACACTAAAACAGCGCGTTTTTATGAGGACCAAAAAATGACAATTTAAACATACTGTAAAAAATGATCTGTTGGGTATTTTGAGCTAAAACTTCACATACACACTCTGGGGACATCAGAGACTTATTTTACATCTTGTGAAAAGGGACATAGTAGGGGACCTTTACATGAACTCTCCTTGGAGTTTATTTGGCTCCAGACTCAAGAGTGTTAAAGTTAATGAGATAATTTAGTGATTGATTGAGTGATGATTGAGCATTAACAAGATGTTAACAAGCAGAATCACTGAAGGAGAAAGTCTCTTTTAAAAAAAAAAAAAGTGATCATTATGGTGATCAGTGTTGGCTTTAGTTGGCCTCTTGAGCCTTAAACTAATAACGTTAGATTTTGTTTGGCTGTTGTATCTGAGTTATAACTGCCAGATGAACAACAAGAAAAACAGATCAGGTGGTGTTGGTTATGTTTTGACATAATCATCATTTGACCTGAATCACAAAACTCATTTGGAGAGTTCGGTTTACCTTGTTGATTACAGTAGCCTGTGAGTCTACAGTATACTATTTTCAATATAATCAAAACGTTTTCTTAAAAGTTGTTCTGATCAAAAGGATTTTATTTGGACACACAGACATCAAGAATCAGCATGTTCTTCTCAACAATGGTGACAATAATAAAGCATGTTGCAGTGCATTCTGGGTGCCACCAATCAAGACTCATTCAATGCTCCCATCATGCATTGCAGTATGAATAAATTATTATCTGAATTGTCTTAGTAATATTCTTTTTGTCAACATTGTTGAGAATCATACACTGAATCTTGATATCTGTCTGTGCCTTAAAAAAAAAAAAAAAAAAAAAAATAATTTTTATATTAGAACAACTTTTAAGAAATCAGTTGGATAATATTGAAAAATCTGGATATTATTCTGTAGAATCACTGTGATGTTGTAATGACCAAAATACATTTAAGTCAGAGATTAGGCTCTAAATGAGATCAGTGATTCAGGTCAAATGATGATTATGTTAAAATATAACCAGCACCACTTGATCACCTTTTTTCTTTGTTCATCTGGCTGTTATAACTCAGTTACAGCAGACAAACTAAATCTAAAGATAAACATTTAGGGGTGGTTTCCCGAACAGAGATTAATCTTAATCCTAGACTAAAATTGCCCTTTAAACCAGATTAACAGAAATCTGCTTTCTCGGTCAAGGCTTTAAATAGTCCTAGATTTAGTTTAGTCCAGAGTTTAATAAGCTAATTTCCTGGAGATTCCTGGAAGACTAGAGTTACTCCAGGACTAATTTGAGTCTTAAATTAAACCTATAGGAGGCAGGATTAACATTGTGTTTCAAAGTGGACAAAGTGGACACTTGGACACACACACACACACACACACACACACACACACACACACACACACACACACACACACACACACACACACACACACACACACACACACACAGTACAGGCCAAAAGTTTGGAAACATTACTATTTTTAATGTTTTTTGAAAGAAGTTTCTTCTGCTCATCAAGCCTGCATTTATTTGATCAAAAATACAGAAAAAATGTAATATTGTGATATATTATTACAATTTAAAATAATTGTTTTTAAATTGCTTTAAATGATCATTTATTTATGTGATGTAAAGCTGAATTTTCAGGATCATTACTCCAGTTTATCACATGATCCTTTATAAATCACTCTAATATGATGATTCATTATCAAAGTTGGAAACAGTTCTGTTGCTTAATATTTTTTCATAACCTTTGGTACTTTTTTAGGATACTTTGATGAATAAAAAGTAAAAATATAAAAATATAAAAAAATTAATAAAAAAAATTAAGAAAAAAAAAAAAAAAAATAGAAATCTTTTGTAACAACAATATATACTACACCGCAAAATCCCCAGAGTTAAATTAACTCTGCTCAGAGAACATTTGGTCCCTCTCTACAGAGAGTTAAAATTACTCTGAATCAGAGTTAAAGTTAATGAGATACTTAAGTGATTAATTAAGTGATGATTGGGCATTAATGATGAACACCTGCTGTCAACAAGTTATCAGCAGAGGAGGATTAAACAACTCCACAAACAGCATTACCAGCTTCACTTATTACTAACCAGACTGACTTTATTTCTGTCAGACGTCTACAGTTCTTATTGAGAATTAACAGAGGTTTAGATGTTGATGATTTATTGAAAATGTATGATTACCATTATCGTGATGAGTGTTTCCTTCAGTTGGGTTGTTTGACTCTAGCTTATTTTTTTGAGTGTTTGTGGTTTTTGTAACAGCTTTTACCAAAACATGTAATTTGTTGCAAAGAATGCCAGAAGCAAAGATGTTCAGGTGATCTAGTTTTCAACAACAAAATGTAGAATGATGCGCTTATATCATCACTGTCCAAAAGTGGTCATTTGATGTTAATAGATTATATTCCCTAACAATACTCTTCAATACTTTTTTTCTAAGACACAGACATCAAGAATCAGCATATGAATCTCAACAATGGTGACATGTTTCATGCCGCAATGCATCCTGGGAGCCATGAGTTTTATACTATTGTGGCTCCCAGCATGCATATTGCAGCATGAAGCATGTCACCATTGTTGAGATTCATAAGCTGATTATTGATTTCTTTGTTTAAAAAAAAAATTCCCCTATTATATATTTAAAAAATTCAAAATGTCCAATCTGTGGCAAGAGAGTATTGTTAGTGAATATAATCTATTAACATCAAATTACCACTTTTGGACAGTGATGATATAAGTGCATTTTTTTACTATCTGCTGTTAAAAACTACATCACCTGATCATCTTTTTTTGGCTTTCTTTGTAACAAATTACGTGTTTTGGTAAAAGCTGTTACAAAAACCACAAACACTCAAAAAATAAGCTAGAGTCAAACAACCCAACTAAAGGAAACACTCATCACGATAATGGTAATCATACATTTTCAATAAATCATCAACAACTAAACCTCTGTTAATTCTCAATAAGAGCTTCTGTAGACGTCTGACAGAAATACAGTCAGTCTGGGGTGCGTTTCCCGAAAGCATCGTTGGCCAACTATGGTCGCAAGTTCCGTCGTTACCAATAGAGTTCAATGGACATTGCGATGAACTGGGTCTTTTCCGCTCCGTGTGTGCGCCGCGCGTTCTGCTCTGTCGTTAACTGCCCAAACGCTCCAATCATGTACCAATCACGCACTGGAAAAGCTGCAAAGTTCGCTCAAATAACGTGAAATTTCTATGTAGTAGACTTCTGTTTTCAATAGCCCTACTGAGCTGGTATAGTCATGCTGGGCAACAGTGGTAAAATGACCTGCTCTGATCACATGCTCTGGTAATAATAGCTTTGTAGGATTATATTTTATTTTGATAATTAGTAAAAATAAAATAAAAATCTGTTAAATTGATTATGTTGATTGATTATTGAAAAAAAAATATATATATTGATATACTGATGTTTAATATTATTTTAATATAGGGCTATTTTCTGTTCCTTTTTTTTTTCCTGTCTTGTTTAATTTAATTAGGTGTAAGTTTAAATATTGATGATTACAAGCTTGGGGGAAATGCAATTAATTACAGCAAATTGTGCAATTGCTGTAATTATATAAATAAACAATGGTGACAAACAAAAAGCTTAATGCCGCAATGCATGCTGGGTGCCACCATAGTACAAATCTCATCCATGACTCCCAGCATGCATTGCGGCATGAAGCTTTTCGTTTGTCACCATTGTTGAGATTCATACGCTGATTCTTGAGGTCTGTGTTTGACTAATTTCTGCTGCAGATTAAAATTTTCAGAAAACATTTTTTTTTTCATTCTGCACTGCTGGACAGAATGATGTAGTGTCACAAGATCTTTATACCTAATAGCACATAAATAAATTAAATGCGCACCATCCATATACTCAGAAACTTGATCAGATCAGCACTTGTTGATTATAACAACATCAATAAACACCTGATCATATTTTCTCTCACCATAACAAATGTATTTGATTAAAATACAGTTAAAGCAGCCAGAGAAAAACTAAAAGAAGAGTAAAGGGTCAAGAGCTCAAATAAAGGAGCCATTTATCACGATTCTGGTGACTTCAAATAAAACATTCAGTGAAACATCAACATCTAAACCTCTGTTAATTCTCAATAAGAGCTTGTCTATGTAGATTCATGATGTCTAAAACATCCAAATGTTCAAACAAACTCTTTATTAAACGTCACTGGACTCCATAAACACAAGTTAACAATACGTTTCAGTTTTCATCCAAACACTCAGTTGTAAAAACACAAGAAGTAACTCTGGCAAATACACACCGACTACAGTCAGATGTGACACATATCTGACACAACCCACTAATCAAAATGATGTCCAAAACACGTCTTTTCAACGTCTTTGTCACAAAAGTCGGACGTTGAAAAGACGTCCACTGAGGGTCTAGAATGAAAGTTTTTATGACGTTTTTTTTACACAAACACACTGTTACAGCAGCCAAAGAAAAGTTAAAGTAAAAAGAAAGGGGACCAAGAGCCCAACTAAAGCAAACACTGATCACCACAATGGTGACACTTCAAATTAAACAAATATCAACATCTAAACCTCTGTTTATTCTCACTGAGATCATCTGACAGCAATAGTCAAAGTAATAATGTCTAAATGAGACCATAAATGATGTTGAAATATGTCCACAATGGCCACATCTGAACTAGTTTTAACCTTGTACGAAGGTTCGATGAACGTCTATATCGGACGTGCAGAACACGTCAAAAAAAGACGTCATAACAACTTTCATTCTGGCTCCTCAGTGGACGTCATTTCAACGTCCGACTTTTGTGACGTTTAAAAGACGTGTTTTGGACATCATTTTGCTTAGTGGGAAGTTGTGTAACTATAACACATTAGTGTGTAAAAGGTTTCAACACACTTCTGTGTAAGAGGAATAACACATTAGTTGTGTTAAAGGTAATACAAAATGTGTAGTCCTTATAAACACAGAGATGTGTTAAGAATCGACACAGGTTGTGTGTTAAATTTGACACAACATGTGTTGTCCCTGAGCACACACACTACATATGTTAAAATCTACACAACATGTGTTGTCCCTGAGCACACACACTACATGTGTTAAAATATACACAACATGTGTCATTTTTAACACATCTCTTTTTACAGGTTGTGTAGTTTTCAACTCATCATTTTGAGCGCCGACACTCACCATCACTGTGAATGGTGTGCAGTGTTTGCTATGTTCTCAAACAAACAGGCCAGTGGAAATACAAGTTATTTATAAACAATATTTTGTAAGTTGCTACATTTTAATTAAATTCAAAGTGCAAACTCTGTGAACTGTAATGTCTTCATGAACTTTTGTCAAAAGCAGCATTATCAATTAGGGGTTGAAGTGTGAATAAATGATTAATGTCCAGTACAGTGAGTCTGTCCAGTCATTGAGCTTGAAACATCGTCTTGTACTTTGTGTGTGTATGCATTCTGTACTCAACTATTGACTAAACGGTTAATATTTTAGCATCTGGCCCTTTCGCTTTATTTTTTAAAATGACACAATTTGTGTGTTAAAATGACTTACACATTTATTGTGTTAAATTTGACACAACATGTGTTGTCCCAGAGCACACTCACCACATGTGTTAAAACTGACACAACATGTGTCATTTTTAACACATCTCTTTTTAGAGTGAAGGGTTAGTTCACCCAAAAATGAAAATTATGTCATTAATGACTCACCCTCATGTCGTTCCAAGCCCGTAAGACCTCCGTTCATCTTCAGAACACAGTTTAAGATATTTTAGATTTAGTCCGAGAGCTTTCTGTTCCTCCATTGAAAATGTATGTATGGTATACTGTCCATTTCCAGAAAAGGTAATACAGACATCATCAAAGTAGTCCAAGTGACTACAGTGGCTCAATCTTAAGTTTATAAAGCGACAAGAATACTTTTTGTGCGCAAAAAACAACAAAAATAACGACTTTATTCCACTATTCATTTCCTTCTCTCTGTAATTTAATGTTTAAATATGCAAATTAGGCAATATCTAATTAAATATGCACTAATTTGCATATATATATATATATATATATATATATATATATATATATATATATATATATAAATCTGAGTATTGGATAAAGCCAGGTTAAAATTTATTTTTTCATTGTGTTCACATATTAGATGGGGGAAAAAATACAGAGGGATTTATGGATATCTACTTTTGTTATCCTGTAAATCAGAATATACTGTCAAAAAGTGATTTTTTGACATGTTTTGTGGAATAACATGTTATATAAATCAGGCTAGGACTAATATATTTACAAATCCCTCTGTAAATGTCTTCATAATATTACTAGGTACAAGACTGGAAAGTTTGGTGTATATAAGTGCTACTGAAGTGGAGATTTCGGACTTGGAGTATGAGAGAAAAGTCATTTTGAGAAAACAGGCTTTAAAGATTTATCATCAGCCAATGAGATTGCGCATTCGGCTGAATTTTTTCGGCTTTTACTTTCAGGACTGGTTGCTGATAAAAAGGAAATGACCATATTTGGATCTGACAGCGTTGTACAGGAGAGAGAGAGCTTTCCAGCGGTGTGTGTGATGACAGGGAGCAGACCGCGATCGCGGAGCAGCATGTTGATTAAGAACGCCAACTTTTGTTAAATTTATGAGAAATCTACAGATGCAAACAGACAAAGTGTAGTAAAATAAAGACCTAAATGTGTATTTCTGACTTTTTTTCTTAAGTCTGAAAGAAGACATGTTATTGAAGACAAATATCCAAAAATCTCTAAATTGACCAGTAAAAAAAAAACAATGTTTTTGCAGGTGTTCATCACTAATGCTCAGCAATCACTTACATATTCCCTTAATTATCTCACTGCAACAGTAGCTGCGTTTCCTTTACCCTTCAAATTGCGCAAATTGAAATTGCGAATTGGAAATACGCCCAATGGAAACACGTCAATTTCGCAAAAACTCCCATTTATCGCAAAAAAGTTTTTACGCTCGCATGAGGTGGTTTTTAAGGCAATTCGAAAAAGGATTATTTTGCAAAACTGCAATGGAAACAGTTTTTGCGCATTTACAGTCACATGACTTAGAAGGCGCGGTGTGTTTGGACAGAATACGAGACAGAGTTCTTTATTAAATTCATAAAAGACAAAAGAATTACAGAAATACTGGATTCTAAACCTCATAGAGGTGCCACAATCAAGACCTCAGAGCAGAAATGAGTGAGAAACACCCAGAAACACCTCATATGTGCCGCTCACAGTATAAGGGTCTTTCCTTGCCATTAATGCTTGGATAACGTTTCCTTCCATTAATAATAATAATGTCTAGTGCGGTATGTGGCTGTGATATATATAAACCTACCAACATCCGTTGCCATTATTTTTGGAATGACTTATTGCGAGAGGGAAAAATGACGCTGTAGTCGCATAACATCGGTTAATGGAAACACCATAATTTCGAAATAGATTTTATCGATATTTTAATAAATCGCAAAAGTTTTGCGCAAATCTGTAATGGAAACGTGCCTACTATCTCAATGTTACTTTTACTCTTTGTAGTGTGGATTTTCCTGTGGGGTTGAAAGGGTTAACAGTGTAAGATAAAAAGACACACCCACAGAATGTATTTTAACAGTAATAAACTGTAAGTTATAAAACAGGTATATACTGGCAACACTGTTGCCAGTAGTTTACTGTAAAATTTTGTTTTTTTGGGTCACCATTGTGCAGAAGAGTAGAGCCTGTGCTTCAGTCCAGGAGAAGATCTACAAACATTGATGATTTGCTGCATGTTGCTTTATTTAACATGCAGTGACTGTGTAGTTGCTGACCCTGTGTAAATCTCTTTATTTAAAATTTAGTTTAAAATTAAATTTTTAGTCGTCTCAAATGAAAGTTCATGGTTATACTTTGCTCACATTATTAGTGCATTATAAATTTAGTTAATACATTTAAAACAACAGTTGGTCAATTTAAAGACAGTCGGTTTCATTAGTTAACTCGAGTTTTAATTTAGTGCATGGTATTTTTACAGTAACATACTGTGGATTACAGTAAAGAATTGTACAATTAACAGAAAAAAAGTGTTGGCAGTATTTTACTGTAAAAAAGCCTGGTAAGGTCTAACAGTGTCTATAAACTCCCTGACATCATATATAATATCAGTTTCATCATCAGTTTCTCCACTCACCTACAACAGCAAGAGTAAAACTGACATTGTCACTCGTGTCTGTCGGCTTCACCAATGTAGAGATGAGTTTCTCGCTGGTTTTTAAGATACGGTTTCCATAGGAGGCTAGTTCAGCTGGGCTGACTGATGATGAAGATGATGATGATGATGATGATGATGATGATGATGATGATGACTCTAAAATATCTACTGAAGTGTTGAAGGCTTGAGTCAAAATGTCCGTCACAGTCTAATTTATTGATCAGATAAATAAAGTCACAGTAAATGTCAAGAGAGCAAATAAGACAGCACTGTTTTGTCAATCATATATTATCTACAGTATATAATTTTCTCTTGAAGACTTACAGTCACAGAGAGCACTTGATTTGTGATGTTCTCTATCTGATCAAAAAGATTTTGGAAACATTTCTGACTCTGAAATCACAATTGTGAAAGCAGTAAGTTATTTGTTGATTTTGATCATGTTTTTCAATATTAACAGAGAGCCAAACATGTATTGTCACTGCACTAAAGATCACTGCAAAGGTTTAGTGAAGTTAGAACAGACACACAACACAACTCTATCAACAAAAAACACATTCATATTTCACATTTATTTATTGCACATTTTATTGCAAAACTCTTTGGAGTAGTTTGCTGTTTCTAATCCAAAGTTGCCAATTTATCTTGAGCAAAAAAATGGAATATTGCATAACATATCATCATTTCCATTCCATGTGTTCAAGAGAACAAAAAACTTGCTCAAAACATCAATAATAAAAATGGAAGCTGCTGTAACAAGAGAAGGCTCTTTTCCGTGCAGAAAAATGTGTTGCTCCTAACCAGAGAGGGGTCAAAGAGTAAAAGTCCTGCCACATGTTTATTCCACCCATGAACTCAGTCAGCTGATTTCACTAATTAGTTCTCTCTCCTGTCTGAATTAGCAAATCCAGGTGAATGGAACAAAATACTGAGGAGGACTTTTACTTTCTGAACCTGGACTTTACACCTCTGACTACGCAGCTACAGTCCCGCACCCAGAGTCCCGCATTCTCAGACCCCTTGTTTTTCGAGACAGCACCTCCTATCAAATTGGATCGGATAAACGTGAAGAACTTAGGCCGAAACGTGAGTATCGTCAATTTTATTTAGCGAATCATATTCATTCGATTTCTTTTTTAATCAAACTACTTTATAGCTCATCGATACACCAACATATGAATAGTCCATTTAATATTTGTAAAGATAGTTTGTAACAAAATTTGAGCCGGTAATGTATGTTTCTTCGCCTTTTTTTCCCCGAAAATATTTTGATAGCTAACGTTAGCCTTTAACCTTGGACATTTTGTAGACAAGCCGTTGTAAAAATTTGATTAAAATTAGTTGACATTAAAGTAGACCAATTAAATACATTGAGTGTGTTAATATCAAAGAATGTCATCATTAATTATTTAATCAGATTTACCGTTTGACCTTTTTTTAATTACCGGACCTTTTCTCCTAAAACTATTACATTGAATAAATTAATGCAGGAGTAATTATTTTACTTTATATAATTTATGTAGACTACTTAAATTAGTTCTTATAAAACGTAAGTAGGCTATTAAAAAAAACGTAAGAATCAATATTAAGTTAACTGTGATATGAAGTTGTTGCCAGCCATTTACAACTCATACAATTGCCTAATAATCAAATTTACCATGCCTTCACTATGTATTAATCAGTCGAGGAATTTGACAGAGCGATTGCAAAAAGAAGGAAAAAAGAAGGAACATTCGCCTACCAGAAAGTAATTATTTTACCTTATGCATACATTACATTTTACATTTATTCATTTAGCAGACGCTTTTATCCAAAGAGACTTATAAATGAGTTTTTTTTAATGCAATTGAAGACGAAAAGTAAAGTCACTAACACAATTCTTTCTTCCTTTTTTCTTTGCTTTGTCCTGTTTACAGCAAGATGATGTTTAGGTGACCGTTAAATAAAGTACAGAATTGTTTATTATTGGTGTTTTGTCTATTCTTATTTGAGTTTTGCTTTGCATTCAAAATATCAAAAACAGGTTTTGTAATGTTAGCATGGTAAAATGTTAATTAGACCATTATAGATTGAACTGAAAGAAAAATTGGAATTCGAATAAAAAAAACATTGTAGCAATATAATATCACATAATATTTTTCAGAAGATAGTTCAATCTGTAATTGTATACCTTCCATCAGTAATTTTCTTTCAATTACACCCACGCTCAAAAAATAACTACTGGGTAATTTGTTAGTCAGAGAACACAATGAGTTTTTTGGCACATGCATTAAGCAAGGAACGCAAAATTTATTTGGATAACTTTAAATAAAACGAGACAGTAATATTGCATCCTATTGTTTTCAATGGCATTTGGATAAGGGTGTTATACGATCTTGCGAACAGCAGGAGGCGCTGTCTCGAAAAACGAGGGGTCTGGGAATGCGGGACTCTGGGTGTGGGACTGTAGCTGCAAGCTCCGAGTCTGCAGCTTCATAATATTGCTGACTACACTCTAAAAAGAGATGTGTTAAAAAACAACACACAAGATGTGTTGATGGCATTTTGACACATGTTGTGTAGATTTTTAACACACAATGTGTGTTAAAATGTAACACTGGAAACACTCTAAAAAGAGATGTGTTAAAAAACAACACACAAGATGTGTTGATGGCATTTTGACACAATGTGTGTTAAAATGTAACTCTGGATAGAATAGCACTGGGTGGAGGGCAGTTTTTATGAAAAAAAAAATATAGGTATATTTTATTTGGTATCCCATAAAATGCTCTAAAATAAATAAAGCAATATATTCAAATAAATAAATTAAATCTTAATTCATGAAAACTTAAAGATTAACGGGTGTTTTTTTGCAGCCAATCACATCAGGCCTCTTTTTCAATGTCTTTTTCAAATGCTGCTTTCACTTGTTATTAATAACCAGATTGACTTTATTTCTGTCAGATGTCTACAGAAGCTTTTATTGAGAATTAACAGGTTTTGGTGTTGACGATTCATTGAATGTTTCATTTAAAGTCACCAGAATCGTGATTAGTGTCAGCTTTATTTGGGCTCTTTACCCTTGACTCTTTAACATTAGTTTTCTCTGATTGCTGTAAATGTGTATTTAATTTAACACATTTGAAACAGCAGAAATAAACATGAGAAAAATATGCTCCGATGATAATATTATCATTATGAACATGTAAAATTGTTCAGCTGAAGCTCAGAAAGAGTTTAATATTTGAAAAATGAGTGTAATACATAATAGATTAGCATAATGCAATTATCTTAAAATTAATTAATAAATACACAGTTCGAACAGAATCTTACAGTCTAAGGTATCAAACAGACATCAAGAATCAGCGTATGAATCTCAACAATGGTGACAAACAAAATGCTTCATGCCGCAATGCATGCTGGGTGCCACAATAGTGCAAATCTCATCCATGACTCCCAGCATGCATTGCGGCATGAAGCTTTTCATTTGTCACCATTGTTGAGATTCATACGCTGATTCTTGAGGTCGGTGTTTGACTAGTTTCTGCTACAGATTAAAATTTTCAGAAAACATTTATTTTATTATTCTGCAGTGCTGGACAGCATGATGTGTCACAGGATAATTATAACTAACAGTACATAAATAAATTAAACGTGCACCATCCATTTACTCATAAACTTGATCAGATCAGCACTTGTTGATTATGACATCATCAAGAAACATCTGATCATATTTTCTCTCGCCATAACAAATGTATTTTATTAAAATACAGTTAAAGCAGCCAGAGAAACACTAAAAGAAGAGTCAAGGGTCAAGAGCTCAAATAAAGGAGCCATTAATCACGATTCTGGTGACTTCAAATAAAACATTCAGTGAAACATCAACATCTAAACCTCAGTTAATTCTCAATAAGAGCTTGTCTATGTAGATTCATGATGTCTAAACCATCCAGCTAATAAAATGTCCAAACAAACTCTTTATTAAACGTCATTGGACTCCATAAACACAAGTTAACAATACGTTTCAGTTTTCATCCAAACACTCAGTTGTAAAAACACAGGAAGTAACTCTGGCAAATACACACCGACTACAGTCACATGTGACACATATCTGACACAAGTTGTGTAACTATAACACATTAGTGTGTAAAAGGTTTCAACACACTTCTGTGTAAGAGGAATAACACATTAGTTGTGTTAAAGGTAATACAAAATGTGTAGTCCTTATAAACACAGAGATGTGTTAAGAATCGACACAGGTTGTGTGTTAAATTTGACACAACATGTGTTGTCCCTGAGCACACTCACTACATGTGTTAAAACTGACACAATATGTGTTAAAATCTACACAACATGTGTTAAAATCTACACAACATGTGTTGTCCCTGAGCACACACACCACATGTGTTAAAACTGACACAACATGTGTCATTTTTAACAACTCTTTTTACAGGTTGTGTTGTTTTCAACTCCTCATTTTGAGCGCCGACACTCACCATCACTGTGAATGGTATGCAGTGTTTGCTATGTTCTCAAACAAACAGGCCAGTGTAAATACAAGTTATTTATATACAATATTTTGTCAGCTGCTTCATTTTAATAAAATTCAAAGTGCAAACTCGGTTAACCTTTATTTCTTCATGAACTTTTGTCAAAAGCAGCATTATCAATTAGGGGTTGAAGTGTGAATAACTGAATAATGTCCAGTACAGTGAGTCTGTCCAGTCATTGAGCTTGAAACATTGTCTTGTACTTTGTGTGCACATGCATTCTGTACTCGACTATTGATTAAACGGTTAATATTTTTGCATCTGGCCCTTTCGCTTTATTTTTTAAAATGACACAATTTGTGTGTTAAAATGACTTACACATTTATTGTGTTAAATTTGACACAACATGTGTTGTCCCTGAGCACACTCACCACATGTGTTAAAACTGACACAACATGTGTCATTTTTAACACATCTCTTTTTAGAGTGTACAACTGACTTCAGCCACAGTCTATAGATGAAATCAACTGAAGAGAAAAGAAGACATTAAATCTGTGAAGATCTCAGCAGAGGAGGATTAAACAACTCCACAAACAGCATTACCAGCTTCACTTATTACTAACCAGACTGACTTTATTTCTGTCAGACGTCTACAAAAGTTTTATTGAGAATTAACAGAGGTTTAACTCTAATGTGTTTCATTGAAGTGAAATGAGATCAGGTGATGATGGTTACCTGTTGATGGTTTTATAATCATCATGAAACAGACTGATTCACTGAAGTTTTTTTGTAATCTAACAATTATGCTGTTCCACTAATATATTCACGTCACAAACCCTGGGTTACTGCAGCATGAGATCCAGCAATATAACAGTCGGTTTAAATCTTTTAACAAACATAAAAAAATAGCCTTTGCTGACATCACAGACATCAACAATCAGCGTATGAATCTCAACAATGGTGACAATCACAAATATTTAGATGACCAGATTAATTCAGAACATCACTGAAAAGCTACTAACTCACAACAAAAACAACAGCAAAAAATAAAGCCAAATATTTAGAATCAAACAAAATAATAGGACAATTCAGCTGCATAATTTATTCATGTTGCAATGCATGCTGGGAGTTTTGTACTTTTGATTGTCACCTTTGGTGAGATTCATACGCTGATTGTTGATGTCTGTGTGTGTCATCATAAATTGTTTTTTTTTTTTTTTTGTACTCATGTTTGTTAAAGTCTACCCACTTGGGTAGCACTTTATAATGATGTTCAGTTGTATGTCATTTATGAGTGGTTAGTTAATGATGAACTAATCATTTACAAAACATTCATAAATGATTAGCAAGTGATATACTAACATTGTATGTATGTTTTGTAAATTCTGCTACAAGTAATGTACAAGTGATTAGTAAATGATTAACTAATTATTTACGAAACATGACTATGCATTCATAAATTATTAAGTGATAGACCTATATGTTTATTATTTTATGTATGTTTTGTAGATCCAGTTTTAAGTCATTTACATTTGATTAGTTAATGATTAACTAATCATTTACAAAACATGACTGCGTTTCATAAATGTTTAATACATTTTTTTTTTTTGTGTATATTTTGCTCACATCAGTTGCACAGTGGTTAAAGACTCCATGTGTTTCAGAGAAGACAGCTGTCTATACCCTCACCAGTCAGCACTTACACTGCAGTGCACAGTACAGTACACTACACTAGACAGCTGTCAAATAAAGCTCAAATAAAGGAGCCATTAATCACGATTCTGGTGACTTAAACATTCAATGAAACATCAACATCTAAACCTCAGTTAATTCTCAATAAGAGCTTGTCTATGTAGATTCATGATGTCTAAAACATCCAAATGTTCAAACAAACTCTTTATTAAACGCCACTGGACTCCATAAACACAAGTTAACAATAAGTTTCAGTGTTCATCCAAACACTCAGTTGTAAAAACACAGGAAGTGACTCTGGCAAATACACACCGACTACAGTCACATGTGACACATATCTGACACAAGTTGTGTAACTATAACACATTAGTGTGTAAAAGGTTTCAACACACTTCTGTGTAAGAGGAATAACACATTAGTTGTGTTAAAGGTAATACAAAATGTGTAGTCCTTATAAACACAGAGATGTGATAAGAATCGACACAGGTTGTGTGTTAAATTTGACACAACATGTGTTGTCCCTGAACACACACACTACATGTGTTAAAATCTACACAACATGTGTTATCCTTGAGCACACACACTACATGTGTTAAATACAAGTTATTTATATACAATATTATGTCAGTTTCTTCATTTTAATTAAATTCAAAGTGCAAACTCTATATTATTACTATTATCTATTAACTATTATCTCTTCATGAACTTTTGTCAAAAGCAGCATTATCAGTTAGGGGTTGAAGCGTGATTAACTGAATAATGTCCAGTACAGTGAGTCTGTCCAGTCATTGAGCTTGAAACATTGTGTTGTACTTTGTGTGCACATGCATTCTGTACTCGACTATTGATTAAACGGTTAATATTTTTGCATCTGGCCCTTTCGCTTTATTTTTTAAAATAACACAATTTGTGTGTTAAAATGACTTACACAGTGAATGAGTTAAAATTAACACAAAACTAGTAGTCCTGGAGCTCACCCACGGATGTGTCAAAATTTAACACAGGTTGTGTCATTTTTAACACATTCTTTCTAAGAGTGTATGTGGGCCTTGTTGACATAAAAAAGTTAATTAAAGCCAACATAGCATTTTTTTGAGTGAAAGCTACACAGCAAAATCCCCAGTGTTAAATTAACACTCCTCAGTGTTTATATGTGTCCACACTACAGGGTGTTAAAAATTAACACTGAAGCAGTGTTGAAGTTAATGAGATAATTAAGTTAACACTGAAGCAGTGGTGAAGTTAATGAGATAATTAAGTGATTAATTAAGTGATTGGCTATTAGTGGTGACACCTGATGTTAATAAGCAGAATCATTGACGGAAAGAAAAAAAACAATAACAGAAAAAAGAGAAACACAAGAACTACAACTGACTTTGAGTCAATACACATTGTTGCACTTATTATTACCAGTTTGACTTTATTTCTGTCATACATCGACAAAAGTTCTTGAGAGTCAACAGAAGTTTAGACGGTAATATTTTATGGAATTTTTCTTTTCAAGTCACCATTAAAGTGGTCAGTGTTTGCTTTAGTTGGGCTCTTGACACTTTTCATTTTTTAATATTAGTTTTTCTCTGGTTGCTACAACTCTGTGTTTATAAAGCACATTTGTTACTGCAAGAGAAAACATAATCTGCTCACAATATGTTTTGATGATAAAAACATTATCATCATGTAGTGTCCTGATTCACTGATGTGAGAGTCTAAATCTTTGACTAATTGCTTGATGTCTTGTTTTAGTATTGGTGATTGTAGCTCCGAGATTCTATAGTTTGAGATCCAACAGCAATATCAAAAATTTTGAAAATACTTTGAGCAAAGAAGTTACTGTGTTTAAACACACAGACATCAAGAATCAGCATATGAGTCTCAACAATGGTGACAATAAACAAACTAGTGACAAACAGATCAACTCTGAACATCACAAAACAAGCTACTAAAGTCAGAACAAAACAATAGCAAAATAAAAGCCAACAGAAAAAACAATGAAAATTACAGGACAATTCAGCTGCATAATTTATTCATGCTGCAATGCATGATGTCAGCCATTGATGCGTTCTGATTGGTGGCTCCCATCATGCATTGCAACATTAAGCATTTGTTTGATTGTCACCATTGTTGAGATTCATATGTAGATTCTTGATGCCAGTGTGTGATATTAAGTCCTTCAGATCTTTAAAACATTGCTGGAAGTAACTACTGTAGTGAAAAATTAATAAAACAATTACATAATCAGTTTATAATGCTGGGTGACATCATTGAATCAGGTCACTAGTAGTGATGTTACATATGACACTGAAGCTTCGATTCGCGTATCACATAAGCGACACAATTTGTAGTGAAGCCCCGTATCGAGGCGTGTATTGGTTTACTAGAGTCACGTGATTGATGACAAACGAAGCCTTACTTTCTGACCAGACACGTGCGCGTTTCGCTTTGGGTGTCAGAAGGCTCGAACTTCAGATCGTATTTAACGAGTCATTGTTGCCTCAGTCTGGTTGATATTTACAATTATTGATATTGACATTTAATAACAGACGATCCTATCAGACAATGTCCTTATTCATTGTGTGTGTGTGTGTGTGTGTAGAAAGAAAGAAAGAAAGAGAGAGAGAGAGAGAGAGAGAGAGAGAGAGAGAGAGAGAGAGAGAGAGAGAGAGAGAGAGAGAGAGAGAGAGAGAGAGAGAGAGAGAGAGAGAGAGAGAGAGAGAGAGAGAGAGAGAGAGAGAGAGAGAGAGAGAGAGTAGGCCTACATTAAATCTTATTGAATCATACGCTTATAAGCTATTATATTTTATTGTCACACTTTAATGGGAAAATAAATTTATTTAATGAACAAATCAAACACAAACATGTAAGGCATTTATTTGTACACATAACATTGAAACTATGGAGTGTGTTGTGGTTGCTTCATCTGCCAGAGCTTCTAACACAGGCTTCTGGCTGCTTTATTTTAAATATGCACCAGATGGCGCTGTTCTCGGCGCTGTTCTCGACACTCTCGAAGCTTTGAATCTTTTCCCGGAACAGTCAGGGGAAAGCCTCAGTGATTCATGAGGCTTCATTTCCCCATCCCTAGTCACTAATAATTTCATCATTGAAACATAACCAGGGCTGCATTTCCAAAAGCATCTTAAACTTAACTTGATTGCAGACCAACTGCAACAAATGGTCTATACCAGTGGTTCTCAAACCTGTCCTGGCGTACCCCCAACACTGCACGTTTTCTTTGTCTCCCTAATCAAACACACCTGATTCAACTCATCAGCTCATTATCACATGGGTTAATGAGCTGATGAGTTGGATCAGGTGTGTTTGATTAGGGAGACAAAGAAAACGTGCAGTGTTGGGGGTACGCCAGGACAGGTTTGAGAACCACTGGTCTATACAATCAAATTAGGCTTGCGATATTTTCAGGAAACACAGCCCAAAACATAGTTACTCTTGCCACAACAAATATGCTCTATAAGCACAGAGTTGGAGCAGCCAGAGAACTACTAATGTTAAATAGTAAAGGGTCAAGAGCCCAACTAAAGCAACCACTGGTCACCATAATGGTGACATGAAACGAAACATTCCATAAAACATTACCATTAAAACATTACCAAACTGTGAGTTCAACTTTAAAACTTCAATTTCAGAAATTCAACTTACTGTGCATCCTTTCTCCAGAGTTATATTTATACCTGCAGTGAGATAAACCAGCATAAAGACAATAGGATGAAATGAAAATTCAGCAGGATCAGACTATTGAAATTAAATGTTTCAGGGTCACATCATACAGCTAATCCAGTCAACACGTTGATCTCACATTGATCTCCATTTGACCACAATGTAAGTTCACAGTGAGCTAAAAGCGTAACCTCACAGTGCACTCACTGTGTGCTCATATTATGGCCACAATGTGACTAACCCCAGCTAGAAATGTTAATGGACATTAGGGCTGGGCGATATATCGCACGATATTGTTATGCGCATCTCGTCAGTAAAGCCGGTTCCTTGATTAGTAGTAAATCGCCATCACCTGCTTTCAGATGGAGCGGCATTTACTACAAAGAGCCGTAGTTAACTGACAAGCTGAGCCATATCGCATTAATATCGCGGACGTATCGCCAGTGTGTCTGAGTTATAACTGCCAGATGAGCAAAGAAAAAAAAGTGATCTGATGGTGTTGGTTATATTATGACATTCATCATTCGAGCTTGATCACTGAACTCATTAAGATCCTTCTTTCTGACTTCGATGTATGTTGTTGGTTACAGCGTAACTGTGAATCTGCGTAAATGCCCAGAATTTTTTATATAATATAAAGGATTTCTTAAAAGTTGTTTAAAAAAAATCTTTCTTTTAGGCACACACAGACGTCAAGATTCAGTCTATGCATCTCAACAATGGTGACGAGCAGAATATTCAATTAGGAGAAGTAAATTACATAGACAATTCAGATCATAATTTATTCATACCGCAATGCATGATGGGAGTCATTAATGAGTTGTGATTGGTGGCAGCCACTGCAACATGCTTTATTATTGTCACCATTGTTGAGATTCACAGGCTGATTATTGATATCTGTGTTTCTAAATAAATTCATTTGAAAGTGTTTTGATCAGAACAATGTTTATAAAATATTTTGAATTATAAGTAAAGTATTGATATCATAGGCTGAAGAATCACTAACCTGCTGATAACAAGTTAAGCCATACTATTTCAATAAGTTTCATTTTTCAGATCACAGCATGATTATGTCAAAACACAATCAGATCACACTTTACTTTGTTCATTTAACTGTTATAAATCAATAACAGCAGACAAACTACAGTAATAATTAAAGTAAACATGTAATGGTCTAGAGCCCAACTAAAGCAAACACCCATCACCTTAATGGTAACTTACAATATGTGATTTTCTTCTTCAGTGATTCTGCTTGCTAACATCAGGTGTCTTCAATAATGCTCAATAATCACTTAATTAATCTCTTAATTATCTCATTAACTTTAACACTCTTGAGTGTTAATTTAACACTCTTATTTTAACACTTTACACTCTTGAGTGTGGACTCATATACACTCACAGCCCCAGGAGTGTTAATTTAACACCGCTCCATCTGAAAGCAGGTGATGGTGATTTACTACTAATCAAGGGAACCGGCTTTACTGACGAGATGCGCATAACAATATCGCGCGATATATCGCCCAGCCCTAATGGACATGGACTCCAACATCGCTCAGACGTCAAATTTTGGTTAAAAAAATGAAAAATGGGTTGACGTATAACCATCGGATGTCAGGCTCCCACTTCATTAAACAACCCCACAAACAGCATTACCAGCTTCACTTATTACTATCCATACTTTATTTCTGTCATATGTGTACAAAATTCCATATTGAGATTAACAGATTAAATGTGATCAATTGTTGTCTGAACGGGGTGGATTGGAATCCACTGCTGCTTCAATGTATATGTAATGAATGATTATATATAAATGAACTAAATGAATAACTTTTCTACAACAAAAATGAGCCATCACTGAACTTACTTAAGATGGACTATGACACTAGGGCTGTGCGATATATATCGTGAGATTGTTATGCGCATCTCGTCAGTAAAGCCGGTTCCTTGATTAGTAGTAAATCACCATCACCTGCTTTCAGATGAAGCGGCATTTAGGGCTGAGGAGATAATTAAGTGATTAATTTAGTGATGATTGAGCATTATTGAAGACACCTGATGTTAACAAGCAGAATCACTGAAGAAGAAAATCACAAATTGTAAGTTACCATTAAGGTGATGGGTGTTTGCTTTAGTTGGGCTCTAGACCATTATATGTTTACTTTAATATTTACTGTTGTTTGTCTGCTGTTATTGATTTATAACAGTTAAATGAACAAAGTAAAATATTATCTTATAGTGTTGGTTATGTTTTGACATAATCATGCTGTGATCTGAAAAAGGGAAACTTATTGAGATAGTTTGGTTTAACTTGTTAGCAGCAGTTTAGTGATTCTTCAGCCTATGATTATCAGTACTTTACTTATAATTCTAAATATTTAATAAACATTGTTCTGATCAAAAGACATTCAGATAAATTCATTTAAAACACAGACATCAATAATCAGCCTGTGAATCTCAACAATGGTGACAATAATAAAGCATGTTGCAGTGGCTGCCACCAATCACAACTCATTAATGGCTCCCATCATGCATTGCGGTATGAATAAATTATGATCTGAATTGTCTATGTAATTTACTTTTCCTAATTGAATATTCTGCTCCTCACCATTGTTGAGATGCATAGACTGAATCTTGACATCTGTGTGTGCCTAAAAGAATGATTTTTTTTTTAAGCAACTTTTAAGAAATCCTTTATATTATATCAAAAATGCTGGGCATTTATGCAGATTCACTAACCAACAACATAAATCAAAGTGAGAAAGAAGGATTTTAATGAGTTCAGTGATCAAGTTCAAATGATGATTGTCATAATATAACCTACACCATCAGATCACTTTTTTTTTCTTTGTTTATCTGTCAGTTATAACTCAGATACAGCAGCCAAATAAAATCTAAAGTAAACATATAATGGTCTAGAGCCCAACTAAAGCAAACACCCATCACCTTAATGGTAACTTACAATTTGTGATTTTCTCCTTCAGTGATTCTGCTTGTTAACATCAGGAGTCTTCAATAATGTTCAATCATCACTAAATTAATCACTTAATTATCTCATTAACTTTAACACTATTGAGTGTGGACTCATACACTCCCAGGAGTGTTAATTTAAAACTGGAGTTGTTGCTGTGTACAAAGAGCCGTAGTTAACTGACAAGCTGAGCCATATCGCATTAAGTATCGCTGGCGATACGTCCGCGATATTAATGCGATATGGCTCAGCTTGTCAGTTAACTACGGCTCTTTGTAGTAAATGCCGCTTCATCTGAAAGCAGGTGATGGTAATTTACTACTAATCAAGGAACCGGCTTTACTGACGAGATGCGCATAACAATCTCACGATATATATCGCACAGCCCTATATGACACTATTTTCTTCTAGAAACAAACTTAGTTGAATTATTTTCCTGTTATCACTGTAAAGCTGCTTTGAAACAATTTTTATTGTAAAAAGCGTTATATAAATAAAGATGACTTGACTTGACATTACCAGCTGAGGTCGTCTCTGGTGTGACTGTTGTACCGGTGCTGCTAATGTTATTAACAGCTGAAAAAAAAAAAAAAAATACTATAAATTAATCAAAAAACACACAGTAAAAAGGTCTTGTGTAGATATAATTACCTGCACAGTATGCTGAGCATATAGACGTTGTTCTAACCAGCTCATAGACATAATAATTGCCTGGACAGGCTTTGACTTTAATGGGAGAAGACCCGTACAAGCAGCAGTTACTGCCAGATCGACCGCAGACATCTCGAGTGACGACTCCATCTGTTACTGTAGGGTGTCCACCACGTATCCACAGTGGGAATTGAGTGCCACAGCTGTACTGAGCAACACACGTGTCTGAGACCTTTGCATTCTGACTCTGAATGAAGAGACGATACCAGCCACTCCAGGAGACAGACGTGTCACACTTGTAGGAGCTTGATATCTGACTGCTGTTGGCTCTCCATGGATTGTCCAGCACAGTGTAGTTGTAACAGGGGTCAACAGAGGGATAAGCTGTGATGAAAATATCAGAGGTGGGAGTAAGTCACTAAATTCAAGTCTCAAGTCAAGTCCAAGTCTTAACATTGCAAGTCAAAGTCAAGCCAAGTCATTCTGTTGTAAGGGTCAAGTCAAATCAACTGAAGAGAAAAGAAGACATTAAATCTGTGAAGATCTCAGCAGAGGAGGATTAAACAACTCAAACAGCTTTACCAGTTTCACCTATTACTAACCAGATTGACTTAATTTAATATCCGTTTTAATGAAATCAACAATTGTATTTTAAAGTCACCATGATGGTGGTTAGCATTTGCTTTAGTTGGACTCTTGACCCTTAACTTTTTAGTATTACATTTTCTTTGGCTGCTACATTTGTGTGTATATAAAGCACATTTGTTGAGGCAAAAAAAAGCCATGAGAAGATTAGATCAGGTGATATTGGATGTTTAATCATCATGTAATTGTTTGAATCTCTGATCTTATTCTGTGTCTAATGCTTTGATTATATACGAGTTGTGTTTGTAATGTTGTTATATAATAGAAGCCATGTTAATTTACAGCATGAGAGCAATGTTGATAGTCAAATAACATTTAGTGCATTAAACTTTTTTTCTCTACATTATTACTTCAAGAATCAGTGTATGACTCTCAACAATGGTGACAATCAATGAAATGTTTCATGCTGCAGTGCATGCTGGGTACCACCAATCAAAACTCACCCATATCTCCCAGCATTCATTGCGACATTAATACATTATGCAGCTGGATTTTCTGGATACTTTCTTTGATTGTCACCATTGTTGAGATTCATATGCTGTTTCTTGATGTCTGTGTTTGTCTAAGTAATGCCATAGATTCAAGTTTTTGTGCACCAAGTATTTTTTTTTAAAACCTATTTTAAATAATAGGTATTTGATAAACAACACTGCTAGATATACTATAAAATCAAATGACTTCTATTATGAATAAAACAATATTAAAAACACAAGTCCTATATAATCAAAGCATTAGATACTGCATAATATCAGGGATTAAGGAAATGACATAATGATGACGTTTCCATCATCAATAAACAACCAACATCATCTGATCTCATGGCTTTCTTAACTACAACAATTGTGCTTTAGAAACACACAAGTATAACAACCAAAGAAAAGTTTACATTAAAGAGTCAAGGGTCAAGAGTCCAACTAAAGCAAATGCTAACCACCATCATGGTGACTTTAAAATACAACTATTGATTTCATTAAAACGGATATTAAATAAAGTCAGTCTGGTTACTAATAGGTGAAGCTGGTAAAGCTGTTTGAGTTGTTTAATCCTCCTCTGCTGAGATCTTCACAGATTTAATGTCTTCTTTTCTCTTCAGTTGATTTCATCTAAGACTGTGGCTGAAGTCAGTTGTAGTTCTTGTGTTTCTCTGTTCTCTGACTGTTTCTCTGACTTTAACAAACATGAGCATGAAAAAAAAAATCCACGGTGACACACTTAGATATCAAAAATCAGCACATGAATCTCAACAAGGGTGACAATATATATATATATTTTTTTAGATTAATTCAGAACATTACTGAAAAGCTACTAAATGCCACAACAAAAACAACAGCAAAAAAATAAAAGCACATATTTAGAATTAAACAAATTAATAGGACAATTTAGCTGCATAATTTATTCATGTTGCAATGCATGCTGGGAGTTTTGTACAATGATGGTACCCAGCATGCATTGCAGCAAAGTACTTTTGATTCTCACCATTGTTGAGATTCATACGTTGATTATTGATGTCTGTGTTTGTGATCAAACAATAATGATTCGTGCTCATGTTTGTTAAAGTCTTCTAACTGATTGTTATAATATTGCTGGACCTCATGCTGCAGTAACACAGGGTTTGTGATGAGAATATATTAATGGTACAACACAATTGTTAGATTCAAATTATCTCAGTGAAACAGGTTATTTCGTGATGATTATAAAACCATCAACAGGTAACCATCATCACCTGATCTCATTTCACTTTAGCTTTCTTTGCTGCTGTAAATGTGTTTGACAAACACACTATCACAGCCGCCAAAGAAGACAATAGATATAATAAGAGTTAAGAGCCCAACTAATGGAAACACTATTCACTGTAATGGTGACTTTAAATGAAACACATTATAGTTAAACCTCTGTTAATTCTCAATAAAAACTTTTGTAGACGTCTGACAGAAATAAAGTCAGTCTGGTTGGTAATAAGTGAAGCTGGTAATGCTGTTTGTGGAGTTGTTTAATCCTCCAGTTCTGGTTTATTTCTTTGCTCTTGGCTGAGATGTGGCATTGCTATGGCCTGCTTGTGGCCCAGATCTGGCAAACAGGAGTGGCCCACCCAAGTGCCGTAATTCCACGCTGCATGTGGGCCAGATCATCTTTCCATGTGTGCCAGATGTGGGCCGGATCTGGGCCGACACAATGTTGCTATGTGGGCTGTCTTGTCTGGATTTAATAAAAGAAAATTATGCGTCATCCAATCTTTTATATCTTTAACACACTCTGTCAATTTGGATAATTTAGCGTTATATGGCAGCATATATATTGAGAATAATAGAGGGCCTAACACAGATCCCTCCATAGTTTACTGGAGTTATGATCGATTTTTCACCATTTAAATAGACAAAATGGTAGCGGTCAGATAAATATGATCTAAACCAGCCTAATGCTTGTCCTTGAACACCAGTATAATTTTGTAGTCGATCTAAGAGTATTGTATGATCTATAGTATCGAACGCAGCACTAAGATCAAGTAAAACTAATATTGAGATACAGCCTTGGTCAGAAGCTAAAAGTAAATCATTTGTGATTTTAACGAGCGTAGTTTCAGTGCTATGGTGCGGCCTGGAACTAGACTGAAACTTTTCATAGGTGTCATTTTCTTGCAAGAAAGAGCCTAGTTGAGCGGACACAACTTTTTCTAGTATTTTAGACATAAAAGGTAGATTTGAAATGGGTTTATGATTATGTGGATCTAATTGTGGTTTCTTAATGAGAGGTTTTATAACTGCCAGTTTAAATGTTCTTGGAACATAACCTAAAGATAAAGACGAGTTAATAATATTGAGGAGAGGCTCTTCCACTATAGGTAACACTTCTTTCAATAGTTTAGTTGGTATAGGATCTAGTAAACATGTTGTTGTTTTAGATGAAGTGATACGTTTATTTAACTCTTTTTGTTCTATAGTTGTAAAGCACTGTAATTGTTCTTGTGGGGTGATAATTGAGGCTGAATTATAAGGCGCGATTGAGGATTGAACGTTTACAATTGTGGTTCTGATGTCAGTTAACTACGGCTCTTTGTAGTAAATGCCGCTCCATTTGAAAGCAGGTGATGGCGATTTACTACTAATCAAGGAACCGGCTTTACTGACGAGATGCGCATGACAATATCGCAATTTAAATCGCCCAGCCCTAGTTAAAAGTAACACTGAAGCAGTGTTAGAGTTAATCAGATAATTAAATAATTAATTGAGTGATGATTGTTGGATTATTGAAGACACCTGATGATAACAAGCAGAATCACTGAAGAAAAGAGAAACACAAGAACTACAACTGACTTCCGGACACAGCTTTAGATGAAATCAACTGAAAAGACATGAAATCTCTCTTATTACAAACCAGTTTGACCTTATTTCTGTCATTCATCTACAGAAGTTCTTTTTGAGAATGAACAAATTTTTAGATGAAAATGATTGGTCGCCATTATGGTGATCGGTGTTTCCTCTAGTTGGGTGGTTTGACAATTTATATTTTTTTATATTAGTTGTTGTCTTTGTAACAGTGTTCACTGACACATAACTTGTTGCAAAGGAAACCATAAACTAAGATATGCTATATATTACATCATCATCATAAAATTTTTTTTTGACAAATGTCATAACTGACCAAAAGATGTAACTTGTTATTAACAGATTTTTACCATCAATATATTTTTCCAAAGATCAAATATTCTGAATTTTAATTTGTAAATACATTGTGAGAAAATAATTCGAAAATACATACACACACACTAACATCAAGAATCAGCTTATGAATCACAACAATGGTGACATGCTTCATGCTGCAATGCATGCTGGGAGCCATTAGTTTTATAATATGGTGGCTCCCAGCATGCATTGCTACAGGAAGCATGTCACCATTGTTGAGATTCATATGCTAATTCTTGATGTCTGTGTGTGTTTTAAATGATTAGCTCCACAATGTTCACAAAAATAAATCATAATTCAGATTGTCTGTTCTGTGGCAAGAAATTATCATTGGTGAAATAATAATCTTTTAGTAACAAATGACCATTTTTGGTAATTTATGAGATTAGTGAATCATTTTTACTATACTATACAGGACTTTTACTATACAGTTATCCGGACCACATGTGACCACACGTAAATGTACTATACGGTTAACCTAACCCTAACCCTAACCCTACCCAAATAGGTATGGTCCGGATAACCATATAGTTCCCTTTTACTTTCTGACCCCTGGACTATACACCTCTAACAACCCAAACACAACATAAATGTTATGCCACCCCATGGAAAGGCACGTCCTCACACAGTACATGTTCCAACTGAGGAGGGAGGGGTGTATATTTGCTTTTTTAAACTTTCACTGTGTTGTGCACTACTGGGCCTCCATACATCAATCAGGTCAGAAAATAAGCCAATAGAGACACAGTGTGTTACTTTACCTGTAGCGATGGTCACTGGTGTGACAGTTGTAGGGCTGGTGTTAATGCTGCCAGTGTCTGAAAGTTTGGATGAATAGTGATTAATGAACAGAGACACAAATATATTGAATGTGTAGAAAGAGCTCATGTGAATATAATTACCTGCACAGTATCCTGTACAGTACACAGCTGGTGTAACCAGCTCATAGACATAATAATTATCTGGACAGGCTTTGACTTTGATGGGAAAAGACCTGAAATAGCAGCAGTAATCGCTCCAGTGACCACAGAAATCTCGAGTGACGACTCCATCCATTACTGTTGGGTGTCCACCATGTAACCACAGTGGGGCAGAAGTGCCACAATGACCCGTCGCAACACATGTGTCTGGGATATGAGCGCTCATGTTGTTAATGAAGAGACGATACCAGCCTCTCCAGGAGACAGACGTGTCACACTTGTATGGCTTTGAAGCGATGTAATCTGTATTATTGATGGATCTCCATGGATCATTTAGCACAGTGTGGTTGTAGCAGGGGTCAGACAGATTAGCTGTAATGAAAATATTTCAAGAAATTAACATGCTTCTTAAGTGTTATTCTGAAATGTATCTAGAAGTGCAGCTGAAGACATTTACATCGTTATTTATTATTAGCAAAATCAGCGCTTGCTGATTATCAAGGGATTCAAACTAGGGCTGGGCGATTTAAATCGCGATATTGTTATGCGCATCTCGTCAGTAAAGCCGGTTCCTTAATTAGTAGTAAATCACCATCACCTGCTTTCAGATGAAGCGGCATTTAGGGCTGAGGAAATAATTAAGTGATTAATTTAGTGATGATTGAGCATTATTGAAGACACCTGATGATAACAAGCAGAATCACTGAAGGAGAAAATCACAAATTGTAAGTTACCATTAAGGTGATGGGTGTTTGCTTTAGTTGGGCTCTAGACCATTATATGTTTACTTTAATATTTACTGTTGTTTGTCTGCTGGTAATGATTTATAACAGTTAAATGAACAAAGTAAAATGTTATCTTGTAGTGTTGGCTACGTTTTGACATAATCATGCTGTGATCTGAAAAAGGAAACATATTGAGATAGTTTGGCTTAACTTGTTAGCAGCAGTTTTGTGATTCTTCAGCCTATGATTATCAGTACTTTACTTATAATTCAAATTTAATAAACATTGTTCTGATCAAAAAGACATTTAGATAAATTAATTTAAAACACAGACATCAATAATCAGCCTGTGAATCTCAACAATGGTGACAATAATAAAGCATGTTGCAGTGGCTGCCACCAATCACAACTCATTAATGGCTCCCATCATGCATTGCGGTATGAATAAATTATGATCTGAATTGTCTATGTAATTTACTTTTCCTCATTGAATATTCTGCTCCTCACCATTGTTGAGATGCATAGACTGAATCTTGAAATCTGTGTGTGCCTAAAAGAATGATTTTTTTTTTTTTTAAAACATCTTTTAAGAAATCCTTTAAATTACAGCAAAAAATTCTGGCCATTTATTCAGATTCACAGTTATGCTGTAACCAACAACATAAATCGAAGTCAGAAAGAAGGATTTTAAAGAGTTCAGTGATCAAGTTCAAATGATGATTGTCATAATATAACCAACACCATCAGATCACTTTTTATTCTTTGTTCAACTGGCAGTTTTAATTTAGTTACAACAGCCAAACAAAATCTAAAGTACACATAAAAGGGGCAGAGCCCAACTAAAGCAACTACCCATCACAATAATGGTAACTTACAATTTGCGATTTTCTCCTTCAGCGATTCTACTTGTTAACATCAGGTGTCTTCAATAATGCTCAATCATCACTAAATTAATCACTTAGTTATCTCATTAACTTAAACACTCTTGAGTGTGGACTCATAAGCCCTATTCGGACGGGACTAGTTTTCCAAACGACGTTTGAGTTACAATTTTTATCAACCTACGTCTGTGATTTCATGTACGGATTCGGACGGGACTAACATCTCCGTGTTTATTACCGAGGTAGGAGTGTCTGTGTTTTACATGTGGGCATTGCAGAAGATCACGTGTTCAGAATGCGTGGATTGCGTATGAAATTTGATCAAATGTATTTTGAAATTAAGTACTTTGAAATATAAAGTAAACCGTCCAAACGTATTTAGTGTTTTGTAAACATTTTATAAAAATTGTAGTATAAAAAACTAAACATACATTTATCATCATGATTTTATAGAACTGGGTTCTTATAATAAACCCACACTGGAATAAAAAGTTTTAACTTATATAATTTACACGTTATGTAATTAAGTGCAGAAATGAAAGTAATCTTACCTGAAACTGATATTACAGTTGCCAGTCTTAACAGTTTATGTGATTTGGCTCTTCTTGTTGATTTCATTTTTTTATTTATTCGCAGTATAACGTTACCGAACACATCTACATGTCTACATCCATTATCGGTGCGCAAAAAGCAGAAACTTGAATACCCGGCGCGATAGCGAGAGATTGTACGGTAGTTCACGTTGACCAAAAACACAAGAAAAAGCGTTTTGGAAAAAAACATTTTCGCCAATCACAGACATTCGCATTCGGACGGGATTAGATTTCTCTGAGGACCGCCGAGTTTGACGAAAAACAGTAGGTAATTTGCTCTGGAATTTTTACAGAGGTCGTGTGAGAAAAAGACAGACATGGCAGATTCGGACAGGATTAAAATCTCAAAGTACGTCTGTGAAACAGAAATTTCTCTAACGACCCCCTGTGAAACTAGTCCCGTCCGAATAGGGCTATACACTCCCAGGAGTGTTAATTTAACACTGGATGTTTTGCTGTGTACAAAGAGCCGTAGTTAACTGACAAGCTGAGCCATATCGCATTAAATATCGCTGGCGATACGTCCGCTATATTGATGCGATATGGCTCAGCTTGTCAGTTAACTACGGCTCTTTGTAGTAAATGCCGCTCCATCTGAAAGCAGGTGATGGTGATTTACTACTAATCAAGGAACCGGCTTTACTGATGAGATGCGCATAACAATATCGCGATTTAAATCGCCCAGCCCTAATTCAAACATCTAGTGCTAGTAAGCTTACTGAACTCTGGTTTGGAACCAGTGACTACTGTGAAAGGGCAGTTGACAACCCGGGAAAGACCTGCTGACAGCCTGAAGAGACTGCTGACAGGAGGGAACAGACCTAAACAGGGCTGGCATGGGCTAGTTACCCATGTCGGCAGGGGCCGGTCACAACACAATGACTCGAATCCACCCAACCATTGCTGAGGGAAAATTCTAGAGGAACACTCAAAAGTTTTTATTAAGGAACAATGTTTTTTCCACACTTTTTGGACGAGCCTGTTTCTATTTTTGCTCAAAATTCGTTCAGAGAGAACGAACATGTGGCGGTGGCGGTGGCGCTGCGAACCACTCAGGTGATTCATTCATTAAACTCTGCAGGACAGTGGCCCTCCAGGACAGCATTTGCCCATCCCTGTCCTAGATTTTCTTCTAATGAGCTGATGAGTTGAATCAGTTGTGTTTGATTCGGGAGACAAAGAAAACGTGCAGTGTTGGGGGTCCTTCAGGAGCAGGGTTGGGAAACACTGTTCTAAAGCATGAGATCCAGGACTTTCAATAATAAAAATAAAATAAAATTAAATAAAATAAACTTTAAAGAACCAATTTTTTTTTTTTTTTTTTTTTTTTTTTTTTTTAAGGCACACACAGACATCAAGAATCAGTGTATGAATCTTAACAATGGTGACAAACAGGATATCCAATTAGGAAAAGGAAATTACTAAGACAATTCAGATCATAATTTATTCATACCGCAATGCATGATGGGAGATATTCATTTTGATTGGTGGCTGATTCTTGATGTCTGTGTGTCTAAATAAAATACTTTAAGAATTTTGATCATAAGTTATAACAGTAGTCACTACTAACCGAGCCATGTTTTGCTACAGCATTATAAAAATGTCCACATTATAACAAAATTGTATGCAATGATCTGCAACTGCACATTTCACACACTCTTTAATCCCTTGTCTTTACCTAAACACAAACACACTCACACACAGCCAAAACACAATCCAACACATGTAAGATCGGACTACATTGCCACCTTTTTCGCCGTTTGACTTTTGGTATGCTTAGTTGGGGGCATTTAATATTCAACAATATTATTCCTTTGCCTCTATTTATATCATTATATGAGAACTGAATTGAGCTGGACGATGACATCACGGATTTCTCCAGAGTGGCTATATATATAAATTAACTAAATGAATAACTTTTCTACAACAAAAATGAGCCATCACTGAACTTACTTAAGCTGGACTATGACGCTATTTTCTTCTAGAAACAAACTTAGTTGCATTATTTTCCTGTTATCATTGTAAAGCTGCTTTGAAACAATATTTATTGTAAAAAGCGTTATTTATATAAAGATGACTTGACTTGACATTACCAGCTGAGGTCGTCTCTGGTGTGACTGTTGTACCGGTGCTGCTAATGTTATTAACAGCTGAAAAAAAAAAAAAAAAATACTATAAATTAATCAAAAAACACACAGTAAAAAGGTCTTGTGTAGATATAATTACCTGCACAGTATGCTGAGCATATAGACGTTGTTCTAACCAGCTCATAGACATAATAATTGCCTGGACAGGCTTTGACTTTAATGGGAGAAGACCCGTACAAGCAGCAGTTACTGCCAGATCGACCGCAGACATCTCGAGTGACGACTCCATCTGTTACTGTAGGGTGTCCACCACGTATCCACAGTGGGAATTGAGTGCCACAGCTGTACTGAGCAACACACGTGTCTGAGACCTTTGCATTCTGACTCTGAATGAAGAGACGATACCAGCCACTCCAGGAGACAGACGTGTCACACTTGTAGGAGCTTGATATCTGACTGCTGTTGGCTCTCCATGGATTGTCCAGCACAGTGTAGTTGTAACAGGGGTCAACAGAGGGATAAGCTGTGATGAAAATATATATCTATAAATTACGTTGCATAAACTGTCCTATTCCTTTCATACTTTTTCCTTCAAATGAATTCTACTTTACTCCCACATAGCAACACTGTTTCGGCGCAGATCCGGCCAACATCTGGCACACATGGAAAGATGATCTGGCCCACACGCAGCGTGGAATGAAGGCCCATGGGCGGCTCACTCCTGTTTGCCAGATCTGGGCCACAAGCAGGCCATAGCAATGCCACATGTCAGCCAAGAGCAAAGAAATAAACCAAAAATTAACCTTATCTGAGCCACAAAGTCTGTGTATATTAAATATGAAGTCCTCTCAGCCTTAATAAGCCTGTTAATAAGCAGAATCACTGAAGGAAAGAAGAGAACAGAAAAAAAAAGAGACAAGCAGAAACACAAGAACTACAACTGACTTCAGACACAGCCTCAGATGAAATCAACTGAAGAGAAAAGAAGACATTAAATCTGTGAAGATCTCAGCAGAGGAGGATTAAACAACTCCACAAACAGCATTACCAGCTTCACTTATTACTAACCAGACTGACTTTATTTCTGTTAGACGTCTACAGAAGTTTTTTTCTTTTTTTTTTTATTGAGAATTAACAGAGGTTTAACTCTAATGTGTTTCATTTGAAGTCACCATAACAGTGATTAGTGTTTCCATTAGTTTTGCTCTTAAAGGAACACGGCGACTTTTTGGGACTTTAGCTTATTCACTGTTAGATAAGTCCATACATACCTTTTTCATCTCCGTGCGTGCTGTAGCTCTGTCTGACGCACCCACCGCTAGCCTAGCTTAGCACAAAGACTGGAGGTAAACTGCTCCAGCTAGCATACTGCTCCCAATAAGTGACAAAATAACGCCAACATTTTCCTATTTACATGTTGTGATTTGTATAGACACAGCGTGTACGAATAACAAGGCCACATGAGACACAGCCATCTTCTAACCGTATACATACTGAGAACTATATTCTCAGAAGATGAAGCACTGCTACTTCTGCGGAGTGATTTACTCCAACTCTGAGCGAACTCTCTGCTCCTCACCACAGGGCTTCTCAGGTGCTGCGAGCAAATCACTCCGCCCAAGTAGCAGTGCTTCACCTTCTGAGAATATAGTTCCCAGTATGTATACGGTTAGAAGATGTCTGTGTCTCATGTGACCTTGTTATTCGTACACGCTGTGACTATACAAATCACAACATGTAAATAGGAAGATGTTGCCGTTATTTTGTCACTTATTGGGAGCAGTTGGACATTTGTTTTTGTTTTTTTTACAGATCGGGTTTTGGTCGGACTCGGGCTCATTTAGCTTCTCTCCTTTCATCTTGCCCATAATATACGTGCAGTGCAGAGCGCAGGCTACTGTATGAAATAGTATTATATTTATAATATTATAAATATGCCACGCAATATGCGATTACGCGAGTGCAATGCATTAGGTGACAGTTGACTATGCAGAGCATTCAGGGAGAAGTTGGAGCGTGGGGAGTTACTAAAAGTTCCCAATACTTCAGGAAAAGCTGCATTTTGAAAGAGTTTTGATTTGATTAGTACAACAAACAATGAGCCTGAAGCCTTCAACAGTGGATGATATTCTTTTTCTTCACAACACTCGCAAATAAACATTGAGTGAGCCTACTCAGTTCAACGGATTTTTTTATTTTATTTATTACATTTTTGTTATTATTTAACGTTAGCCAGTTGGCAAAGAGTTCTTTGAAACGTTGTTCTTCAATAAAGTTATTAAACCAAAAAAAGGTAGGCCATAAATATTTACTGCTGGATCACATTTGGCTGCCTATAATATTCTCTACTGCATGCTTATGCTTCTCTGAAAAATTGCAGACGTTTTTGGGCTGGGGCAGGATTAGGGCTTGAATACCACGGGCCAGGTCTCGGTTAGGGCTGGATTTTTTGCCCCATGCATGGCTCTAAGCAGTATGCTAGCTGGAGCCGTTTACCTTAGTCTTTGTGCTAAGCTAGGCTAGCGGTGTTGGTCCGTCAGACAGAGTTACAACAGCACGGAGATGAAAAGGGCATGTATGGACTTATCTAACTCTGGGGGATACAGTGAATAAGCTAAAGTCCCAAAAAGTTGATGTTTCCTTTAACTCTTATAATATCTTTTGTCTTTTTAGGCTGTTGTGACAGTGTGTTTGTTAAACACATTTGCAGCAGCAAAGAAAGCTAAAGTGAAATGAGATCAGGTGATGATGTTTACCTGTTGATGGTTTTATAATCATCATGAAATAGACTGATTCACTGATGTCTTTTGAATCTAACAATGTTGTTCCACTAATATATTCACATCACAAACCCTGTGTTTCTGCAGCATGAGATCCAGCAATATCATAACAATCATTTAGAAGATTTTAACAAACATGAGCATAAAAAAATTATCTACAGTGACACACACAGATATCAACAATCAGCACAATAATCTCAACAATGGTGACAATCAATGTTTTATAGATGAACAGATTAATTCAGAACATCACTGAAAAGCTACTAAATGTCACAACAAAAACAACATAAAAAAAAAAAAAAAAAAAAAAAAGCAGATGTTTGGAATTTAACAAAATAATAGGACAATTCAGCTGCATAATTTATTCATGTTGCAATGCATGCTGGTACCAAGCATGTATTGCAGCAAGGTACTTGTCACCATTGCTGAGATTCATACGTTGATTATTGATGTCTGTGTTTGTCATAGTATATATTTTTTTATGCTCATGTTTGTTAAAGTTTTCTAGCTGATTGTTATAATATTGCTTGATCTCATGCTGCAGTAACACAGGGTTTGTGATGTGAATATAATAATGGTACAACACAGTTATTGGATTCAAATGACATCAGTGTATCAGGATATTTCATCAACAGGTAACTATCATCACCTGATCTCCTTTCACTTTAACTGAAACTGTGTTTGACAAACACACTGTCACAGCGGTCAAAAAAGACAAAAGATGGAAACACTAATCATTGTTATGGTGACTTCAAAAGAAACAGCGTTAAACCTCTGTTAAATCTCAATAAAACTTCTGTAGACGTCTGACAGAAATAAAGTCAGTCTGGTTAGTAATAAGTGAAGCTGGTAATGCTGTTTGTGGAGTTGTTTAATCCTTCTCTGCTGAGATCTTCACAGATTTAATGTCTTCTTTTCTCTTCAGTTGATTTCATGTAAAGGCCTCATTATACTTCTGCGTCGGACCTACGCCGGAGCCTATACGCCGTAGGCAACGTGTTGGTTTTAATTTATACTTCTGTGTCGTTGTCCGCGTTGACGCGCACGCACCTAGGGAGCATGTGAAACCCCGAGGGAGGGGTTCTGGGAGACCAATCACCGCGCTTGTGTCCGCGTAGAATTGACGCGTTGTTACATTTTTGGAGAGGTGCACGTCAGGGTACGCCGTAGGGTACGCGTGCTACACACAGCCTACGACGTAGCTACGGCGGCAGTTCGACGCAGAAGTATAAAACAGGCTTAAGACTGTGGCTGAAGTCAGTTGTAGTTCTTGTGTTTCTGCTCGTCTCTTTTTTCTGTTCTCTTCTTTCCTTCAGTGATTCTGCTTGTTAACAGGCTTATTAAGGCTGAGATGACTCCATATTTTATATACACAGATTTTGTGGCTCAGATAAGGTCCAGTTCTGGTTTATTTCTTTGCTCTTGGCTGACATGTGGCATTGCTATGGCCTGCTTGTGGCCCAGATCTGGCAAACAGGAGCGGCCCACCCAAGTGCCGTAATTCCACGCTGCATGTGGGCCAGATCATCTTTCCATGTGTGTCAGATGTGGGCCGGATCTGGGCCGACACAATGTGGGAGCTGTTGTTAGGGTTTTCAGTGTGGTTTTTTTTCAGTGTAAGTTTCACATCACACAGACCTAATTTATCTAACGGTATCAAACATGACTGTAAAATGACAAACTACAGGTTACAGTCAGTGTTGCTGAAAGTTACTTTTAAAAGTGCTTCATTACATCAGGTCTTCAACCCTGTTCCTGGAGACTCGCTGTCCAACAAAATTAATTCCCAAACAGCTTCAACACATGTTCAAAGATGATCTTCAAACAATCATGAACACCTTTATTAGCTGGATCAGGTGAGTTTGATTGGGGTTGAAGCCAAACTTTACAGGACAGTGGATCTCCAGGACCAGGATTAAAGTCCAGGATAGTAAAGCATTTCACAACAGCTGGGGAAGTTCTCATTTCTTAGTTGTGCATTATTGTTTCCTTTCCTGCGAGGGAAGGATACACCTGTGTATTCTCACTCAAGACTCCTCATGAAGCTTCCTCACTCCTGTTCCTGATTGTTCGCAGCTGTGTCTTCCCTTACAGAACGAAAATATATTCCCTATATTTATGGCCAGTGGATTACATGGTGTAAATATACTGAAAAATATATTTAATAATATATTACAGTATATTGAATAGTACATAAGAAACTGTACAGCACAATTGTGACCCACAAAACTCAGACAACAGAAACCTTTTAAATCCCAACAGACCATTATACACTAATAGATCTCTCAAGATCTCAGCAGAGAAGAATTAAACAACAAAAAAAAAGTAAAAAATAAATTACCAGTTTTGCTTATTACTATCCAGATTTCACATCATTTAATGGTTAGTATGATGAAACATTCTGTAGACATTCTATCAAACATAACATCTGCTGTTAACAAGCAGCATCACTGAAGAAAAGAGAAACACAAAAACTACAACTGACTTCCAAGAGCCCAACTAAAGCAAATACTGACCTCCATAATGGTAACTACAAACTTTATTAATTTCAATATATCAACAACATCTAAACCTCTGTTAATTCTCAATAAGAGCTTCCTTGGACATCTGACATAAATAAAGTCAATCTGGTCAGATTCAAGTTTTGGGAGTTTACACAGAGATGATAAAGGTATCGTTATCTAAACTTGTTTTCAAAAACGTGCACTTTGAAACCAACAAGCAGCATTTCATCAATGTTTCCAGATCTTCTCCTGGACTGAAACACAGGCTCTACTCTTAAGCACATTGGTGACCCCAAAAAACAAAATTTTATAGTAAACTACTAGCAACAATACCAGTTTTTAACTTACAATTTATTACTGTTAAAATACATTTCATGGGTGTCTCTTTTTATATGAAACTTTTAACCCTTTCAACCCCACAGGAAAATCCACACTACAAAGAGTAAAAAGTAACATTGACGCTAGGGCTGGGCGATTTAAATCGCGATATTGGGGCTATTTACACCTGGCCACTTCATGTGTTTTCTCAGATCGGATAGCTATCTGATTTATCAAAACGATTCCATTTACACCTGGTCACATAAATGTGTTTTTGCGAAACGGATTTAAATCCGATCTTCAATTCCCGCGCTATATGCAGATTTAATGGAGTGCACGTCACCGAAAGCAACAGATATGAGCTGCATTTTTTTGACCATCAGCTAAAATTTAAAAATCAAAGACCGCAATAAGAGAGAGCAGTAACAGCCCCCATGGTAAGATCATTTCGTTTCTTTAATTTTAATGATGATGATTGTGTGTCTAGCATCTGCGACTTACTTTCACTTTGATTTGCGATAGTTTGCACGTTGGATTAATGAATAGATGCTCAGCTTCTCATCTGCGGTGACGCACGTGTTCCAGTAGCGTCGTCATATCTGGCTATAACATTACATATAGCCTATAACACGCTCTCACACGTTTATTTTTTACCATTTTTGGGAGGGGTACTATTTACATAATGTGGTTTCAACAACCAGATGCATTTACACTTGTCCAGTTTCGTCTGGAATGCGGCCCAGACCACCTCCTGAAGTGGTTTGAGCGATCGGATTCAAATCCGTCTCAAATGCGTTTTGGAGGGCATTTACACCTGGTCTTTTCACGATCGGATAGCTATCCGATCTGAGAAAACGCATGAAGTGGACAGGTGTAAACAGCCCCATTGTTATGCGCATCTCGTCAGTAAAGCCGGTTCCTTGATTAGTAGTAAATCACCATCACCTGCTTTCAGATGGAGTGGCATTTAGGGCTGAGGAGATAATTAAGTGATTCATTTAGTGATGATTGAGCATTATTGAAGACACCTGATGTTAACAAGCAGAATCACTGAAGGAGAAAATCACAAATTGTAAGTTACCATTAAGGTGATGGGTGTTTGCTTTAGTTGGGCTCTAGACCATTATATGTTTACTTTAATATTTACTGTTGTTTGTCTGCTGTTATTGATTTATAACAGTTAAATGAACAAAGTAAAATGTGTTCTGGCAGTGTTGGTTATGTTTTGACATAATCATGCTGTGATCTGAAAAAGGAAACTTGTTGAGATAGTTTGGTTTAACTTGTTAGCAGCAGTTTAGTGATTCTTCAGCCTATGATTACCAGTACTTTACTTATAATTCAAAATATTTAATAAACATTGTTCTGATCAAAAGACATTCAGATAACTTTATTTAAAACACAGACATCAATAATCAGCCTGTGAATCTCAACAATGGTGACAATAATAAAGCATGTTGCAGTGGCTGCCACCAATCACAACTCATTAATGGCTCCCATCATGCATTGCGGTATGAATAAATTATGATCTGAATTGTCTATGTAATTTACTTTTCCTAATTAAATATTCCGCTCCTCACCATTGTTGAGATGCATAGACTGAATCTTGACATATGTGTGTGCCTAAATGAATGAATTTTTTTTTTTAAACAACTTTTAAGAAATCCTTTATATTATATAAAAAATGCTGGGCATTTAAGCAGATTCACTAACCAACAACATAAATCGAAGTCAGAAAGAAGGATTTTAATGAGTTCAGTGATCAAGTTCAAATGATGATTGTCATAACATAACCAACACCATCAGATCACTTTTTTCTTTGTTCAGCTGGTGATTATAATTCAGAAACAACAGACAAACAAAATCTAAAGTTAATAATATATGGGTCAAGAGTCCAACTAAAGCAACCATTGATCGTCATAACGGTAACTTACAATTTGTGATTTTCTCCTTCAGTGATTCTGCTTGTTAACATCAGGTGTCTTCAATAATGTTCAGTCATCACTAAATTAATCACTTAATTATCTCATTAAATTAAACACTCTTGAGTGTGGACTCATACACTCCCAGGAGTGTTAATTTAACACTGGAGTTTTTGCTGTGTACAAAGAGCCGTAGTTAACTGACAAGCTGAGCCATATCACATTAAATATCGCTGGCGATACGTCCGATGCGATATGATGATATTGATGCGATATGGCTCAGCTTGTCAAGTCAAGTCAAGTCAAGTTTATTTATATAGCGCTTTTCACAACATAGGTTGTATCAAAGCAGCTTCACAGTAATAAATTAAAACAATACATCAATCTTTGTTTCTAGTGGAACGTCAACGTTTGGTAATGCTGATCAATAGTATCGTTGATTGATTCATTAAATGAAATATCCCCAAATATCCCCAACTGAGCAAGCCAAAGGCAACAGTGGCAAGGAACCGAAAAACTCCATCAGGTGACCTAATGGAGAAAAAAAAACCTTGGGAGAACCCAGGCTCAGTCGGGGGCCAGTTCTCCTCTGGCGTTTATGAACTAAAGACCGGATTTAACTGTAAGATTAAAAATATTATATGAACGCCTGGCTGAAGAGATGCGTCTTTAATCTAGTTTTAAACTGGGAGAGCGAGTCTGAGCAACGAACAGTATCCGGAAGACTATTCCAGAGTTTTGGTGCTAAATGTGAAAATGCTCTCCCTCCTTAGGTGGATCTGGATATTCTAGGTATGACCAAACGCCTCGAATTTAGTGATCTTAAAGAGCGCGATGGATTATAGGGCGATAGAAGATCGGTTAAATATACTGGAGCTAAGCCGTTTAGGGCTTTATAAGTCAGTAGCAATACCTTGTAATTAATACGGAACTTTATAGGTAACCAATAGTGATGATAAAATTGTTGTTATATGATCATATTTTCTTGATCTAGTTAGAAATCTGGCGGCGGCATTTTGGACTAACTGTAGCTTGTTTATTGAGGTTGCAGGACAACCGGCTAATAAAGCATTACAGTAATCTAGTCTCGATGTCATGAATGCATGAACTAACTTTTCTGCATCAGAAACTGATAGCATATTACGTAGCTTAGCAATAGGGCTGGGCGATTTAAATCGCGATATTGTTATGCGCATCTCGTCAGTAAAGCCGGTTCCTTGATTAGTAGTAAATCGCCATCACCTGCTTTCAGATGAAGCGGCATTTAGGGCTGAGGAGATAATTAAGTGATTCATTTAGTGATGATTGAGCATTATTGAAGACACCTGATGTTAACAAGCAGAATCACTGAAGAAGAAAATCACAAATTGTAAGTTACCATTAAGGTGATGGGTGTTTGCTTTAGTTGGGGTCTTGACCATTATATATTTACTTTAATATTTACTGTTGTTTGTCTGCTGTTATTGATTTATAACAGTTAAATGAACAAAGTAAAATGTTATCTTATAGTGTTGGTTATGTTTTGACATAATCATGCTGTGATCTGAAAAAGGAAATTTATTGAGATAGTTTGGTTTAACTTGTTAGCTGCAGTTTAGTGATTCTTCAGCCAATGATTATCAGTACTTTACTTATAATTCAAAATATTTAATAAACATTGTTCTGATCAAACGACATTCAGATAAATTCATTTAAAACAGACATCAATAATCAGCCTGTGAATCTCAACAATGGTGACAATAATAAAGCATGTTGCAGTGGCTGCCACCAATCACAACTCATTAATGGCTCCCATCATGCATTGCGGTATGAATAAATTATGATCTGAATTGTCTATGTAATTTACTTTTCCTAATTGAATATTCTGCTCCTCACCATTGTTGAGATGCATAGACTGAATCTTGACATCTGTGTGTGCCTAAAAGAATGAATTTTTTTTAAACAACTTTTAAGAAATCCTTTATATTATATAAAAAATTCTGGGCATTTATGCAGATTCACTAACCAACAACATAAATCGAAGTCAGAAAGAAGGATTTTAATGAGTTCAGTGATCAAGTTCAAATGATGATTGTCATAACATAACCAACACCATCAGATCACTTTTTTCTTTGTTCAACTGGTGATTATAATTCAGAAACAACAGACAAACAAAATCTAAAGTTAATAATATATGGGTCAAGAGTCCAACTAAAGCAACCATTGATCGTCATAACGGTAACTTACAATTTGTGATTTTCTCCTTCAGTGATTCTGCTTGTTAACATCAGGTGTCTTCAATAATGGTCAATCATCACTAAATTAATCACTTAATTATCTCATTAACTTCAACACTCTTGAGTGTGGACTCATACACTCCCAGGAGTGTTAACCCCCTGAGGTCGGCAATCACGCCGGCGTGATCTGCTCGTTTTTTTATATATCAGTGCAAAATACTCTGTTGATTTTGATTTTACATACTTGTATTGTACATCATTCAAAACTGTTAAATGTCTTCTTTTATTTGTGTACACTCATAATAAAAACAAAATGTTGTGTTTTTCGTAAAACAAAGAAAATAAACATGATGCGCATTCTGCCGTCTCTCTCAATGTGAAACTCATTCTGAAACGCGACAGAAAATGACCTGTAACTCAGCGAATGTTTGTCACACAGACTTGAAACGCATGTCTATATAACGCTTGGAATCTCTATTTTTAAAGTATGTAAATTATATAAAAAACAAATATTCTATTTTTAAGTAATCCATACGAAAGCAGCGGCATGTACAGTTTCTCAAACGCGTCCTCATTAAATTTAATTTGAACACGCCTACGCGCGCACGAGCGATTGACATGCAAATGATCCATGCGGAGAAACGCAGACCTGTAAACGCCCTCATCACCTCAAAACAAAGAAGCAGAGACTTCGTAACTTACTCCTTTTCATCGCGTTTGGACGACTGTAAGCTGTGCTGTGCTGTGCTGTTTACCTTGAATTTACCTCGGATTTACTTCAAACGCGATTTGAAGATGAGAAGATTTTTAAGGTAAGACATGTTAAACTGGTCGTGCCAGATTAAAATGTATGTTATGAAATGAGTTTGGAGTAAAAACATGAACTAAGCCTAATTTCATATATGTACATGTATATATAGACAGAAACATGAAATGTGAAATGTGAACTAGAATGATAGGCAACCTTTCAGTGCTTGTATACGTGTTCAACACGAGGATGTTTTTATATTCTATAATAAAACACAGCATGGTAAAAGTAGTATTATAATATTTAGACCCGTGTTTACTGTTAAGCCTACTGTGTTTGTGGATATCTGGTCAAACGTAGATATGTATGGTAACCATAATGTTTTATATTTGAGCGCGATCGCGTTTGAATGTATCAGATTTTGCAGCGCGATCGCGTTTGAATGTATCATTTGAAAATTTGAAAAGCAAAACACACCAAACGGCTTCATGTTTTTACTATTATCTCATTTCATATCATCATAACGAATGGAAACATTTGAAGTAACATGATAATCAATATATTTTTCTCTAGCTTGGTTGTTACTGAAATATTTTGGAAGATTTATACTGCTATCTATTGTTATTATTATTTTACCCAGCACTGCGCATAGCTTATGCCTACAAGGCACAACAAACCTGGTGTTCATTATATTATATATTGTTGGAAACATTTGTGTGTGTGTGTATTTTGTGAATTTTAAAAAGCTTTTTTTTAAAAGTCTTTCAATAAGTGCTTTTTTTCCATTTGTTGTGTCTATTTGGATTATGTTGTGTAAATAAATCCAAACAATCTAAAAGCCATTCTTTTTAAAATCTCCTCATTTACAGTATTGTGCAAGGTTGCTCAGAATGATAGGGGCCTGATAGCTCCTAATAGGGCCGTTAGGGGAGGTTCTTTGTCTTTCTCAGGTGAGAAAAGCCATACATATTAATGAGCTTCCGCATAGAGCTTTCTCACACAAAACACGTCGTAAAAATTTTAAATCAATATATTGTCTTCTCTGAATGAGCAGTCAGGGTGATTTTCACATAGTTTTAGAGCAAATATTCTAGGCTATGTCATACAATTTTCAAAAGTCTTGTGAAGAAATAATCAGTAGGGGTTTCATGGCCTTATTTCAGTGAGAATTTTTTTTTTGTATTTTCACAAACCACGCATAAATGTCATTATCTCAAAACTACAAACTTTTACATACATGCTGTTGATATATTATTGTAGCAGAGTTTGTGCTGAATACAGTGTAATTAGAATTTAGCCATGAAAACGTCACAAGTAACAGAAATAACCAGAAATGTCAGAGCATGTCAGAACACCTCCAGGGCCCAGAAAACAGCTCAGACCTCAGAGGGTTAATTTAACACGGGAGTTTTTGCTGTATACAAAGAGCCGTAGTTAACTGACAAGCTGAGCCATATCGCATTAATTATCGCTGGCGATACGTCCGCGATATTAATGCGATATGGCTCAGCTTGTCAGTTAATTACCCAGTCAACACTATGATCTCACAGTGATGTCACCATGTGGTCACAACGTCTGCAATCTGAGTTCACAGTGTTCTAAAAGTGTAACCGCACAGCGCTCTCACTGTGTGCTCAAACTATGACCACAATATGAGCTCATCCCAGCTAGAAATGTTATTGTTCTATGAATGTTTTGAGAGCATTATGTTATGTTCTTGTAATATTTTCTGTAGTTAATTTTATTTTTGTAACCAGAATGTTCTCCTAAAAGGTAGGATAACACTCTCTATAAACATTTCAAACATGTTTAGTGATGACATTGATAGAACATTATCCCCCCTAACATTCTTAGACAGTTATAGCGGGAAGTTTCGATGTTTAGAAATTATGTTTAAGAGGTTTACATGTTGAAGTTTGTTTGAAGAGTTTGGTCACCATTGTAGAGGTCAGTGTTTGCTGTAGTTGGGCTCTTTGGTCTTAGGGCTGGGCGCTTTAAATCGCGATATTGTCATGCGCATCTCGTCAGTAAAGCCGGTTCCTTGATTAGTAGTAAATCACCATCACCTGCTTTCAGATGGAGTGGCATTGACTACAAAGAGCCGTAGTTAACTGACAAGCTGAGCCATATCGCATTAATATCACGGACGTATCGCCAGCGATAATTAATGCGATATGGCTCAGCTTGTCAGTTAACTACGGCTCTTTGTACACAGCAAAAACTCCAGTGTTAAATTAACACTCCTGGGAGTGTATGAGTCCACACTCAAGAGTGTTGAAGTTAATGAGATAATTAAGTGATTAATTTTGTGATGATTGAACATTATTGAAGTCACCTGATGTTAACAAGCAGAATCACTGAAGGAGAAAATCTCAAATTGTAAGTTACCGTTATGACGATCAATGGTTGCTTTAGTTGGGCTCTAGGCCCATATATTATTAACTTTAGATTTTGTTTGGCTGTTGTTTCTGAATTATAATCATCAGTTGAACAAAGAATAAAGTGATCTGATGATGTTGATTATGTTATGACAATCATCATTTGAACTTGATCACTGAACTCATTAAAATCCTTCTTTCTGACTTTGATTTATGTTGTTGGTTAGTGAATCTGCATAAATGCCCAGAATTTTTTTATATAATATAAAGGATTTCTTAAAAGTTGTTCAAAAAAAAAAAAAAAATCATTCTTTTAGGCACACACAGATGTCAAGATTCAGTCTATGCATCTCAACAATGGTGAGGAGCAGAATATTCAATTAGGAAAAGTAAATTACATAGACAATTCAGATCATAATTTATTCATACCGCAATGCATGATGGGAGCCATTAATGAGTTGTGATTGGTGGCAGCCACTGCAACATGCTTTATTATTGTCACCATTGTTGAGATTCACAGGCTGATTATTGATGTCTGTGTTTTAAATGAATTTATCTGAATGTCTATTGATCAGAAAAATGTTTATTAAATATTTAGAATTATAAGTAAAGTACTGATAATCATAGGCTGAAGAATCACTAAACTGCTGCTAACAAGTTAAACCAAACTATCTCAATAAGTTTCCTTTTTCAGATCACAGCATGATTATGTCAAAACATAACCAACACTATAACATAACATTTTACTTTGTTCATGTAACTGTTATAAATCAATAACAGCAGACAAACAACAGTAAATATTAAAGTAAACATATAATGGTCTAGAGCCCAACTAAAGCAAACACCCATCACCTTAATGGTAACTTACAATTTGTGATTTTCTTCTTCAGTGATTCTGCTTGTTAACATCAGGTGTCTTCAATAATGCTCAATCATCACTAAATTAATCACTTAATTATCTCCTCAGCCCTAAATGCCGCTTCATCTGAAAGCAGGTGATGGTGATTTACTACTAATCAAGGAACCGGCTTTACTGACGAGATGCGCATAACAATATCGCGATTTAAATCGCCCAGCCCTAGTGTCCATAATATGAGCACACAGTGAGTGCACAGTGCGGTTACACTTTTAGCTCACTGTGAACTCACATTGTGGTCATATGGAGAGATCACTGTGAGATAAACGTGTTGGGTGGGTACGGTTCTTTGTAGTAAATGCCGCTCCATCTGAAAGCAGGTGATGGTGATTTACTACTAATCAAGGAACCGGCTTTACTGACGAGATGCGCATAACAATATCGCGATTTAAATCGCCCAGCCCTACTTAGCAATGTTTCTAAGGTGGAAAAAGGCTGTTCTTGTAACATATGAAATATGATTTTCAAAAGACAGGTTGCAGTCTAATATAACACCCAGGTCTTTTACTGTAGAGGATGAAGCAACAGGACATCCTACTATGTTAAAGTTGTATTGTGAGAGGTTTTGTGGGTGGTTTTTTGAACCGATGATTAGTACTTCTGTCTTGTCTGGATTTAATAAAAGAAAATGATGCGTCATCCAATCTTTTATATCTTTAACACACTCTGTCAATTTGGATAATTTAGCGTTATATGGCAGCATATATATTGAGAATAATAGAGGGCCTAACACAGATCCCTGCGGCACTCCATAGTTTACTGGAGTTATGATCGATTTTTCTCCATTTAAATAGACAAAATGGTAGCGGTCAGATAAATATGATCTAAACCAGCCTAATGCTTGTCCTTGAACACCAGTATAATTTTGTAGTCGATCTAAGAGTATTGTATGATCTATAGTATCGAACGCAGCACTAAGATCAAGTAAAACTAATATTGAGATACAGCCTTGGTCAGAAGCTAAAAGTAAATCATTTGTGATTTTAACGAGCGCAGTTTCAGTGCTATGGTGCGGCCTGAAACCAGACTGAAACTTTTCATAGGTGTCATTTTCTTGCAAGAAAGAGCCTAGTTGAGCGGACACAACTTTTTCTAGTATTTTAGACATAAAAGGTAGATTTGAAATGGGTCTATAATTTGCTAGATTATGTGGATCTAATTGTGGTTTCTTAATGAGAGGTTTTATAACTGCCAGTTTAAATGTTCTTGGAACATAACCTAAAGATAAAGACGAGTTAATAATATTGAGGAGAGGCTCTTCCACTATAGGTAACACTTCTTTCAATAGTTTAGTTGGTATAGGATCTAGTAAACATGTTGTTGTTTTAGATGAAGTGATAAGTTTATTTAACTCTTTTTGTTCTATAGTTGTAAAGCACTGTAATTGTTCTGGCGGGGTGATAATTGAGGCTGAATTAGAAGGCGCGATTGAGGATTGAACGTTTACAATTGTGGTTCTGATGTCAGTTAACTACGGCTCTTTGTAGTAAATGCCGCTCCATTTGAAAGCAGGTGATGGCGATTTACTACTAATCAAGGAACCGGCTTTACTGACGAGATGCGCATAACAATATCGCAATTTAAATCGCCCAGCCCTAGTTAAAAGTAACACTGAAGCAGTGTTAGAGTTAATCAGATAATTAAATAATTAATTGAGTGATGATTGTTGGATTATTGAAGACACCTGATGATAACAAGCAGAATCACTGAAGAAAAGAGAAACACAAGAACTACAACTGACTTCCGGACACAGCTTTAGATGAAATCAACTGAAAAGACATGAAATCTCTCTCATTATAAACCAGTTTGACCTTATTTCTGTCATTCATCTACAGAAGTTCTTTTTGAGAATGAACAAATTTTTAGATGAAAATGATTGGTCGCCATTATGGTGATCGGTGTTTCCTCTAGTTGGGTGGTTTGACAATTTATATTTTTTTATGTTAGTTGTTGTCTTTGTAACAGTGTTCACTGAAACATAACTTGTTGCAAAGGAAACCATAAACTAAGATATGCTATATATTACATCATCATCATAAAAAAAGTGTTTGACAAATGTCATAACTGACCAAAAGATGTAACTTGTTATTAACAGGTTTTTACCATCAATATATTTTTCCAAAGATCAAATATTCAAAAATTTTATTTGTAAATACATTGCGAGAAAATAAACCGAAAACACATACACACACACACACTAACATCAAGAATCAGCTTATGAATCACAACAATGGTGACATGCTTCATGCTGCAATGCATGCTGGGAGCCACCATATTATAAAACTAATGGCTCCCAGCATGCATTGCTGCAGGAAGCATGTCACCATTGTTGAGATTCATATGGTAATTCTTGATGTCTGTGTGTGTATTAAATAATATGCTCCACAATGTTCACAAAAATAAATCATAATTCAGAATGTCTGTGACCAACAAATGACCATTTTTTGTAATTTATGAGATTAGTGAATCATTCTACTTCATGATGGTTAAAACTACATCACCTGACCATCTTTGTTTATGGCTTACTTTGTAACAAATTATGTGCTTTGTTAACACTTTTACAAAGACCACAAACTTGCATAGCAAAGCCAAGAGTCAAACTGCCCAACTAAAGCAAACACTGATCACCATAATGGTGAATTTACTAAAACATATTATTTCCAATAAAGCATCAACATCTACACCTCTATTAATTCTCAATAACTATTTGGTAATAAGTGAAGCTGGTAATGCTGTTTGTGGAGATGTTTAATCCTCCTCTGCTGAGATCTTCACAGATTTAATGTCATCTTATATCTTCAGTTGATTTCATCTCTGGAAGTCAGTTGTAGTTCTTGTGTTTCTCTTTTCTTCAGTGATTCTGCTTGTTATCATCAGGTGTCTTCAATGCTCAATCATCGCTCAATTAATCACTTAATTATCTAATTAACTCTAACACTGCTTCAGTGTTACTTTTAACACCCTGCTGGTGGTTCCCATATGAACACCGAGCGGTGTTAAATTTAACACCGGGGAATTTACTGTGTAAGTGTTGTTGAGCATTAGTGATGAACACCTGCTGTTAACAAGCAGATTCACCGAAGAAAAGAGGAACACATGAAGAGAAAATAGAGAAACACAAGAACTACAACTGACTTCCAGCCATTACACATTATCACACTTATCATCAACCAGTATGAATTGATTTCTGTTATACATACACAAATTGTTATTGATATTTAATTGAAAATGTTTGGTTTGAAGTGACCATTATGGAGATCAGTGTTTGCTTTAGTTGGGCTCTTGACCCATGACTTTTTACATTAGTTTTTCTTTTGTTGCTTGAACTGTGTTTTTGAAAGCCACACTTGTACACACACACATAGTTTATGATTGCAGTTTTTCATGATGATGACAAAATCATAATTTAGCCTGTTCTTTAAAAATATAAATATTTCCAAATATTTCAATAAACATCAACTACTAAACCTCTGTTAATTCTCAAAAAAAAAAAAAAAATTTATTGTCTTCTTTCAGTTGAACAAACATCACATTGTAATGCCATTGACTCAATGCCATTACCATTGATTTATAAATGAAATTTCAAATTTTATTTTCAACATTAATTGCAGGAGCAAAAGAGATGTTGATTCAATGCAGTTAACATTGACACATTAACATTATTTTGATGGTTGCTATTAGGGATGTCCCGATCCGATCCACGGCATCGGTATCATATCGATATCGGAGGGGAGAAAAAAAATGATCCGATACCTATATCCGATACCTATTAGGGGTGGAACGTAAATGTATTCGTATTGAATGTACGTTCGGTACGTGCGTCACGGTTCGGTGCATGGATTTACACGGAGAATACACGGTATAAAAATAAATAAAACTCGTGTGCACATTAATTAATGTAATGCGGAACTACTGTTAGATACGCACATAGACACATGCGGGTTCTTTAGGGACACCTAATCTGTAGCCCCGCCTTAGCTCTGAACGTGCGCCTATTTCGCTTCAAACGCCCGCTTTATCATTATATGCGCGCAGCGCGTCCTATTCGCTTTGGACATGCGAATGGATTCAAACTGTTCCAGCATCGAACTAGACGCAATAGACGCGAATTTGACGCTATATTCGCGTTTGGTGTGAACGCAGCAAAATGAACAGGCTGCGATATCAAGATTGCAATGCTGGAATGTGTGTGTGTGTGTGTGTGTGTGTGTGTGTGTGTGTGTGTCAGTCAGAGAGAGAGAGAGGCACGGGCGCGATCGAACAGTGGAAACATAAAAAACAAACTCCGTCATTTTTACAGGACATCATTAAAACTGCAAAAAGTGTTTACCCTACTTATATTTGTGTAAAACACAATATTGTGCTTTTGTCAAACTGTAAACTACAACTGTCACCCAACCAAAATCACACACACACACACACACGCTGTTTAAAAGCAAAAATGATCTCATCTTTTGGACATTTTTTGCATTAGTTTTCATTTCTTGTCCTAAAACAGAGCGCTAATCTGTTTATTTTGAAGTTACACATTCTACATTGATTAAAAAAGAAAATCAAATGTGTTTTTAATGGTAGTATTATTTTATATAGAAATAAATTATTTATAATTAAGATGAGAATAACATTAAAGTTAATTAAAATTTTAAGGAAACAAATATATTGATCTGAAATATAGCAAATTAATTTTAAATTCATTCAGGTACAATTACCAAACATATCTCAAAGTCTTTTGAATAAAGGGTGGCAGTCTTTCATTATCAACTGTTGTTGTGGACTATATACTGGAGAAGTATTTGTTCTCCATTTGAGTGAGATGTTTTTATGTGGCTAATTGAGCAAAGTGCTTCCATATATTTTATTATTAGTAGTATTAGTTCAAGAATAAAATTAAATTATCGGATTGATATCGGTATCGGCAAATAGCCAAAGCTGCGGCATCTGTATCATATCGGAAGTGAAAAAGTGGTCTCGGGACATCCCTAGTTGCTATCTATCTGGGACCCTAATCAAACACACCTGAACCAGCTAATCAATGTCTTCATGATTACTAGAAAGCTACAGACAGCAGAGTTTATTAGGGTTGGAGCTAAACTGAGCTGTGACCCTCCAGGACCGAGTTTGCCCATTTCCATTCAAGATCATGAGATACTGCAGTGTAATGGTAACTAGTTATTATAAAGAAATTTAAAGATACACAAAACACTTTGTGTTTATTTATTATTCAGACACAGAGACATCAACAATCAGCATATGAATCTCAACAATGGTGATAGTCATCAAAAACTTAATAAAGTCAAACTGGTTAATAATAAGTGCAATAATGTGTTATGGCTCAAAGTCAGTAGTTCTTGTGTTTCTCTTTTTTCTGTTCTTGTTATTTCTCTTTCCTTCAATGATTCTGCTAATTATCATCAGGTGTCACCAATAATGGCCAATCACCACTTAATTAGTCACTTAATTATCTGATTAACTTCAACACTGCTTCAGTGTTAATTTGAACACCCTGTAGTTGGACACGTATGTACACTGAGGAGTGTTAATTTAACACTGGGGATGTTGCTGTGTGTGTGGAATAAACATATGGCAGGACTTTTACTATACAGTTATCCGGACCACATGTGACCACACGTAAATGTACTATACGGTTAACCTAACCCTAACCCTAACCCTACCCAAATAGGTGTGGTCCGGATAACCATATAGTTCCCTTTTACTTTCTGACCCCTGGACTATACACCTCTAACAACCCAAACACAACATAAATGTTATGCCACCCCATGGAAAGGCACGTCCTCACACAGTACATGTTCCAACTGAGGAGGGAGGGGTGTATATTTGCTTTTTTAAACTTTCACTGTGTTGTGCACTACTGGGCCTCCATACATCAATCAGGTCAGAAAATAAGCCAATAGAGACACAGTGTGTTACTTTACCTGTAGCGATGGTCACTGGTGTGACAGTTGTAGGGCTGGTGTTAATGCTGCCAGTGTCTGAAAGTTTGGATGAATAGTGATTAATGAACAGAGACACAAATATCATGAGTGTGTAGAAAGAGCTCATGTGAATATAATTACCTGCACAGTATCCTGTACAGTACACAGCTGGTGTAACCAGCTCATAGACATAATAATTATCTGGACAGGCTTTGACTTTAATGGGAAAAGACCTGAAATAGCAGCAGTAATCGCTCCAGTGACCACAGAAATCTCGAGTGACAACTCCATCCATTACTGTTGGGTGTCCACCATGTAACCACAGTGGGGCAGAAGTGCCACAATGACCCGTCGCAACACATGTGTCTGGGATATGAGCGCTCATGTTGTTAATGAAGAGACGATACCAGCCTCTCCAGGAGACAGACGTGTCACACTTGTATGGCTTTGAATCGATGTAATCTGTATTATTGATGGATCTCCATGGATCATTTAGCACAGTGTGGTTGTAGCAGGGGTCAGACAGATTAGCTGTAATGGAAATATTTCAAGAAATCAACATGCTTCTTAAGTGTTATTCTGAAATGTATCTACACTCTAAAAAGAGATGTGTTAAAAAAAACAACACACAAGATGTGTTGATGGCATTTTGACACATGTTGTGTATATTTTTAACACACAATGTGTGTTAAAATGTAACTCTGGAAACACTCTAAAAAGAGATGTGTTGAAAAACAACACACAGCATGTGTTGATGGTATTTTGACATGTTGTGTATATTTTTAACACACAATGTGTTAAAATGTTACTCTGGCTAGAATAGCACTGGGTGGAGGAGAGTTTGTTTTTATGAAATAAATTATAGGTATATTTTATATGGTATCCCATAAAATGCTCTAAAATAAATAAAGCAATACATTAAAATAAATAAATTCAATCTTAATTCATGAAAACTTAAAGATTAACAGGTGTTTTTTTTTGCAGCCAATCACATCATGCCTCTTTTTCAATGTCTTTTTCAAATGCTGCTTTCACTTGTTATTAATAACCAGATTAACTTTATTTCTGTCAGACTCTACAGAAGCTCTTATTGAGAATTAACAGGTTTTGGTGTTGACGAATCATTGAATGTTTCATTTAAAGTGATTAGTGTCAGCTTTATTTGGGCTCTTGACCCTTGACTCTTTAACATTAGTTTCTCTGATTGCTGTAAATGTGTACTTAATTTGCACATTTGAAACAGCAGAAATATTCATGAGAAAAATATGTTCAGACGATAATATTATCATCATAAACATGTAAGATTGTTCAGCAAGAGTTTAATATTTGATAGATGAGTGTAATACATAAAAGGTTAGAATAATGCAATTAACTTACAATTAACTAATAAATACACAGTTCATTCAGAATCTTACAGTCTAAGGAATCAAACAGACCTCAAGAATCAGCGTATGAATCTCAACAATGGTGACAAACAAAAAGCTTCATGCCGCAATGCATGCTGGGTGCCACCATAGTACAAATCTCATCCATGACTCCCAGCATGCATTGCGGCATGAAGCTTTTCGTTTGTCACCATTGTTGAGATTCATACGCTGATTCTTGAGGTCTGTGTTTGACTAGTTTCTGCTGCAGATTAAAAATATCAGAAAACATGTATTTTATTATTCTGCACTGCTGGATAGCATGATGTAGTGTCATACGATTGTTATAACTAACAGCACATACATAAATTAAATGCACACCATCCATATACTTAGAAACTTGACAAGATCAGCACTTACTGATTATAACATCATCAAGAAACATCTGATCATATTTTCTCTCACCATAACAAATGTATTTTATTAAAATACAGGTACAGCAGCAGGAGAAAAACTAAAAGAAGAGTTAAGGGTCAAGAGCTCAAATAAAGGAGCCATTAATCACAATTCTGGAGACTTCAAATAAAACATTCAATGAAACATCAAGATCTAAACCTCAGTTCATTCTCAATAAGAGCTTGTCTATGTAGATTCATGATGTCTAAACCATCCAAATGTTCAAACAAACTCTTTATTAAACGTCACTGGACTCCATAAACACAAGTTAACAATACGTTTCAGTTTTCATCCAAACACTCAGTTGTAAAAACACACTGTTAGACCTTACCGGTTTTTTTTACAGTAAAATACTGGCAACACTGTTGCCAGTAATTTACTGTAATCTACAGTATGTTACTGTAAAAGTGCACTAAAACTCGAGTTAACTAATTTCACTTACAGAAACCGACTACCTTAAATTGACCAACTGTCATTTAAATGTATTAACTAAAACGTATAAAGGATTACTGTGAACTTATTTCATTTGAAACCACAACAAAACTTTTGTAAATACAAAGATTTCCACTGGACCAGCAACTACACAGTCCCCGCCTGTTAAATAAAGCAACATGCAGCATATAATCAATGTTTGTAGATCTTCTCCTGGACTGAAGCACAGGCTCTCTTCTGCACAATGGTGACCCAAAAAACAAGATTTTACAGTAAACTACTGGCAACAGTGTTGCCAGTATAAACCTGTTTTATAACTTACAGTTTATTACTGTAAAATACATTTTGTGGGTGTGACTTTTTTTTTATCTTACACTGTTAACCCTTTCAACCCCACAGGGAAATCCACACTACAAAGAGTCAAAAGTAACATTGAGACAGTGTTGCAGTGAGATAATTAAGGGAATATGTAAGTGATTGTTGAGCATTAGTGATGAACACCTGCTGTTAGAACAGAAAATAGAGAAACACAAGAAATACAACTGACTTCCAGCCATTACACATTATTACACTTATTATTAACCAGTATGACTTTATTTCATACATCTACAGAAGTTGTTATTAAGATGTTTAATTGAAAATGTTTGGTTTGAAGTTACCATTATAGAGATCAGTGTTTGCTTTAGTTGGGATGTTGATGCTAAAACATTAGTTTTTCTTTTGCTGCTTGAGCTGTTTTTGTGCAAGTCACACTTGTGCACACACAGTTTATGAATGATTGTAGTTATTATGATGACAAAATCATCATATTGCCTGTTCATTCACTAAGGAAATTCATTCAAAGTGTTTCATTAGCACCACTGTGAAACCACAGCAATAAATTACAATGACTCAATTTTTAACACATCATGCATAAAAAAAAAAAAAAAAAAAAAAAAACAGAGCAACACTATCTTAAAGAAACACCGAGATATCACAATTTAGCACATTAATCTCAACAGTGGTGGCAATATTTTTTTTTTTTTTTATGCAGCAGTGCATGCTGGGAGTTTTATATTATCCTGGAACCCAGCATGCATTGCGACATGAAACTTTTGATTGTCACCATTGTTGAGATTCATGTGCTGATTGTTGATGTCTGTGTGTGTCTGAGTTAAGCAGGAGTTCAAAATGTTTTAAAGCACTATATGATTTTGATAATTTTCAGAAATCCTGATTACAGAATTATTGATTTCATGTTGTAGATTCACAGATATATGCTAATATGAAATACCCATAAATTCAAATAATATATGCAGGAAAGATCAGAGAATCAGACATGTCCAGGATGATTGTGATATCATCACAAAATCCAAAAACACCTGATCATTTTCCTCTTGGCTCTTTCTTGGCTTAACAAATGTGTTATATAAACTCACTGTTACAGCAGCCAGAGAGAGATGAATGGTGAGAAGTCAAGGGACAAGTGACCAACTAAAGCAAATACTGATCTCCATCATGGTGACAACAAACTTTATCATTAACTAAATCTCTGTTAATTCTCAACAAGAACTTTTGTACATGTACGAAAGAAATAATGTTAAACTGGTTTGTAAACTGGTTTCACACTCGCTGGAAGTCAGTTGTAGTTTTTGTGTTTCTCTTTTTTCTGTTCTTGTATCTCTGTCCTTCAGTGATTCTGCTTATCAGGTGTTCATCAGTGTCTCAATTCACTCACTTCTTTACATTCAGGGGGACTATATTAGTGAACTAATGTAGGGAATAGTGAATGAGGGTATAGGGTGTGACTGGGAAAACAGCCTCTGAGTGTCGACTTTGAGCAATGTTAATTCACAGTATATTCCTGTAGGCTAGTTTTGTTTCCTACGGTATATTACTGTTTTAATGGAAAATGGTATGATATTGTCAGAATTTGGCCTTTTTTTTACAGCAAGGGTTAATAGTCCACAGGAAGTAACTCTGGCAAATACACACCGACTACAGTCACATGTGACACATATCTGACACAAGTTGTGTAACTATAACACATTAGTGTGTAAAAGGTTTCAACACACTTCTGTGTAAGAGGAATAACACATTAGTTGTGTTAAAGGTAATACAAAATGTGTAGTCCTTATAAACACAGAGATGTGTTAAGAATCAACAATTAAATTAACACTGCTCAGAGCACATATGGTCCCACTCTACATGGTGTTAAAGTAACACTGAAGCAGTGTTAAAGTTAATGAGACAATTAAGTGATCAATTGAGTGATGATTGAGCATTATTGAAGACACCTGATGATAACAAGCAGAATCACTGAAGGAGAAAATCTCAAATTTTAAGCCACCGTTATGGTGATGGGTGTTTGCTTTAGTTGGGCTGTTGACTCTTAAATTATTAACTTTAATTTTTGTTTGATTGCTGTATCTGACTTACAACTGCCAGATGAACAAAGAAAAAAAGTGATCTGATGGTGTTGGTTATGTTATGACAATCATCATTTGAACTTTATGTTTTTGATTTATGTTGTTGGTTACAGCATAACTGTGATTCTGCATAAATATTCAGAATTTTAGATATAATATAAAGGATTTCTTAAAAGTAAAAAAAAAAAAAAAAATCTTTCTTTTAGGCACACACAGACATAAAGATTCAGTCTATGCATCTCAACAATGGTGACAATTCAGATCATAATTTATTCATACCGCAATGCATGATGGGAGCCATTAATGAGTTGTGATTGGTGGCAGCCACTGCAACATGCTTTATTATTGTCACCATTGTTGAGATTCACAGGCTGATTATTGACGTCTGTGTTTCTAAATTAATACATTTGAAAGTGTTATGATCAGAACGATGTTTATTAAATATATTGGATTATAAGAAAAATGCTGATAATCATATACTGTAGAATCACAGAGCTGCTGCTAACAAGTTACACCAAACTATCTCAATAAATTTCGTTTTTCAGATCACAGCATGATTATGTCAAAACATAACCAACACTATCAGATCACACTTTTTATTTGTTAATTTGACTGTTATAAATCAATAACAGCAGACAAACAAATTCTAAAGTTAATAATAAACAGTAAGGGTCAAGAGCCCAACTAAAGCAAACACCCATCACCATAACGATGGCTTACAATTTGTGATTTTCTCCTTCAGTGATTCTGCTTGTTAACATCAGGTGTCTTCAATAATGCTCAATCATCACTCAATTAATCACTTAATTGTCTCATTAACTTTAACAGTGCTTCAGTGTTACTTTAACACCATGTAGAGTGGGACCATATGTGCTCTGAGCAGTGTTAATTTAACACTGGGGAATTTACTGTGTACATGTGTTAAAATCTACACAACATGTGTTGTCCCTGAGCACACACACTACATGTGTTAAAACTGACACAACATGTGTCATTTTTAACACATCTCTTTTTACAGCTTGTGTTGTTTTCAACTCATCATTTTATAAGATCGCACCGACACTCACCATCACTGTGAATGGTATGCAGTGTTTGCTATGTTCTCAAACAAACAGGCCAGTGGAATTACAAGTTATTTATATACAATATTTTGTCAGTTGCTACAGTTTAATTAAATTCAAAGTGCAAACTCTGTGAACTATTATCTCTTCATGAACTTTTGTCAAAAGCAGCATTATCAATTAGGGGTTGAAGCGTGAATAACTGAATAATGTCCAGTACAGTGAGTCTGTCCAGTCATTGAGCTTGAAACATTGTGTTGTACTTTGTGTGCACATGCATTCTGTACTCGACTATTGATTAAACGGTTAATATTTTTGCATCTGGCCCTTTCACTTTATTTTTTAAAATGACACAATTTGTGTGTTAAAATGACTTACTCATTTATTGTGTTAAATTTGACACAACATGTGTTGTCCCTGAACACACTCACTACATGTGTTAAAACTGACACAACATGTGTCATTTTTAACACATCTCTTTTTAGAGTGTAGAAGTGCAGCTGATAGGGGTGTAACGATACACCAATGCCACGGTTCGGTTCATATCGCGGTTTTGGAGCCACGGTTCAGTTCGGTTCGGTTCTGTTTGCTGTGGGGGCAGGGTTCATGGCAGGGCACCACCAGCAATAATAACACTAGATTCACTTTTAACTTAATAAAAACAACAACAACAACAATAATTTAACTTATTAACTTTATCTTTATTCATTTTATACATTGGCTTCACGTTTTCTTTAGAGCAGTTAACACACCTGAGTTAACTAAAATGAAATAAATGTCTCCACTGACTAGTCAGAAATAAACTGCACACCTGAGTAGGGTTGCCAACTTCAGAAAAGTAAAATGCGGGACAATCGTGGTTCTTTATAGGAAAATGGGGGACACTCAAAATATTTACTGTATCGCACAATGTACATCATTTCAGTGTCTGCAAACTGTAGTTAAGTATATGTTTAAAAGGTTATCAGACAAACACATTTGTATTGCTTAACCTATTTATGTACAATTTAATTCTAAGAATAATTTGAATGTCATACAAAAAAAAAAATACAAAAATGTCACATTACAAACAAACCACCATTCAAAATAACAGCATTTATCTGAAATAGAAAGCTTTTTTTAACATTATACATAGGCCTTCAGTTCAAAAAATTGATTTGCGGGGCACGTTCGGTTCGACATGAGAGTATCACGGTTCGAACCGTGGCTGTTGTATCGCGGTTTTTCGGTTCGGTTTGAATATCGTTACACCCCTAGCAGCTGAAGACATTTACATCGCTATTTATTATTAGTAAAATATTACACCGTGAATGGGAAGCAGAGCTGCCATTCCTGAGTTTAACAGTACGAATGAGTATTACTAGAAGCCATTCAGTATTCTGTTCAGTATTCTTCAAAAATATAGACAATATTAGCTACCAAGTGATCTCATGGAGCCTCCAATGCGACACACACCCAGGTCTGATCAGCCTGTGGTGGGCCAGCCTCGGGTGAGGGTGTTTTGTGATAAAAGGCCGAAACACCCAACGAGGCCTGGGTGCATAACTGAAGATGAGTCGTATTGGAGGCACCAGGCGGTCATCCAACATCTCCAAGGACACCTCCAACAACAGCGCTTGCTGATTATCAAGGGATTCTAACATCTAGTCCTAGTAAGCATACATACAATTACCAGAAACATTTTTATTTCCCAAGATTTATTGTTGCAATTCCTGTCTCATTTTCCCCTGTTTTGTAGTTTAGAATTATTTATATTGAAATGTATTTTATGTTCCCAGCTTTTTGTGTTTGCCTTTTTTTCCTAGCTCCTTCACTGAAAAAAGTGAAACAGTGCAATTCATTCAAAATATATATTTACATTGGTCCAATGGAAAATTGTGATTTTCAGTTTATACCTTCTGTTTTCACTTTGCCTCAAAGTAAGTGTTAAGCCCTCTATCACTGAAAAAATGATACTTTGGATTAACTTAAAACAATTGATGTAATTTTTTTTTAGATTTTCTCAAATTGTATTTATGATTTAGTTAAAACCATAATTTTTTATTTAATGTCAAACCAAAATTAAAAAAAATTCCAACTCAAAGTTTTACCTTAATCCAAAGTACACAGCAAAAACTCCAGTGTTAAATTAACACTAAAGAGTGTTAAAGTTAATGAGATAATTAAGTGATTAATTGAGTGATGATTGACCATTATTGAAGACACCTGATGTTAACAAGCAGAATCACTGAAGGAGAAAATCACAAATTGTAAGTTACCATTATGGTGATGGGTGTTTGCTTTAGTTGGGCTCTTGACCCTTATATGTTTACTTTAGATTGTGTTTGGCTGTTGTATAAGAGTTACACCTGACAGATGAACAAAGAAAAGGAGTGATCTGATGGTGTTGGTTATATTATGACAATCATCATTTGAACTTGATCACTGAACTCAGTAAGACCCTTATTTCTGATGTAGATTTATGTTGTTGATCACAGCATAACTGTGATTCTGCATAAATATCCAGAATTTTAGATATAATACAAAGGATTTCTTAAAAGTTGTTTTAAAACAAACAAAATAAAACTCTTTATTTTAGGCACACACAGACGTCAAGATTCAGTCTATGCATCTCAACAATGGTGACGAGCAGAATATTCAATTAGGAAAAGAAAATTACATAGACAATTCAGATCATAATTTATTCATACTGCAATGCATGATGGGAGCCATTAATGAGTTGTGATTGGTGGCAGCCACTGCAACATGCTTTATTATTGTCACCATTGTTGAGATTCACAGGCTGATTATTGATGTCTGTGTTTCTAAATAAATTCATTTGAAAGTCTTTTGATCAGAACAATGTTTATTAAATATTTTGGATTATATGATAAATACTGAAAATCATATGCTGTAGAATCATAGAGCTGCTGTAATTAACAAGTTAAACCAAACTATCTCAATAAGTTTCGTTTTTTGGACCGCAACATGATTATGTCAAAACATAACCAACACCATCAGATCACATTGTCTCTTTGTTCATTTGATTGTTATAAATCAATAACAGCAGACAAGCACAATTTAAAGTAAACATATAAGGGTCTAGAGACCAACTAAAGTAAACACCGATAACCATAATGGTAACTTACAATTAGTGATTTTCTCCTTCAGTGATTCTGCTAGTTAACATCAGGTGTCTTCAATAATGCTCAATCATCACTCAATTAATCACTTAATTATCTCATTAACTTTAACACTCTTGAGTTGAGTTGAGTTGAGTTGAGTTGAGTTGGAAAAAAAAAAAAATTTTGGTTTGACATTAAATCAAAATTCATGGTTTTAACTAAATCATAAATACAATTTGAGAAAATCTAAAAAAAATTAGCTGTAACAAATTACATCAATTTTTTTAAGTTAATCCAAAGTATAATTTTTTTCAGTGTTAGTTTGTTGCTATAGTGATTAATTACCATCACTTGTCCCTTGATATCTTGTTTATTTAAACCCCAGTATTTTCTATGTTCTTTGTCTGGTGTTGTACTTACCCAGTCAACACTTTGATCTCACAGTGATGTCACCATGTGGTCACAATGTCAGCAATCTGAGTTTCACAGTGATCTAAAAGTGTAACCTCACAGCGCTCTCACTGTGTGCTCAAACTATGACCACAATATGAGCTCATCCCAGCTAGAAATGTTATTGTTCTATGAATGTTTTGAGAGCATTATGTCATGTTCTTCTTGTATTGTTTTCTGTAGCTAATTTTATTTTTGTTACCAGAATGTTCTCCTAAACAGCATTACCAGTTTCACTTATTACTAAACAGACTTTATTTCTGTCATATGTGTGGAAAAGTCCTTATTGAGATTAATAGAGGTTTAGATGTTGATGATTTATTGAAATTAATAGTTTGATGGTTTGATGACACCATTATGGTGACCGGTGTTTGCTTTAGTTGGGCAGTTTGACTCTTGATGTTTTATTGTTAGTTTTTCTCTGGCTGTTGTTACTGTTTGTTATGGCAAGAACAGTAAGAGAAAATATGATCAGTTGATGTCAGCTACTTGATTATAATGTTAATGATGTAATAATCATGTAATGCACTGATCAGCTCCTAGACCATCATGTGTGTTATTAAATTCATATAATTGATTTTCCGTGTCCGGAATCTCCCCACAGTACCCGGAACCTCCAAGCCACGCAAATCCCCCCACCAAGCAGGAAATCGGAACACCGCAGGGTGAAGTGGCCTGCCGCAAACAATAAGGAGTGGCTTAAGCTGGACGAGGATGTAGACAAGTGCCTGGAATCCATCTCAAAGGGCAGTGTCGATCAGAAGCTCCAGACCATGTGTACCATCATAATGAACATGGGAGCAGAGAGGTTTGGTGTCGAGGAAAGAAGAGGAGATAGTAATCCAGCGAAGCTCAACCGGCGAGAAGCTAAGATCAGTCAGCTGAGACAGGAACTAAAATCCCTGAGACGTCAGTTCAAGATGGCCAAGGAAGAAGAAAGGACTGCCTTGTCAGAACTCACAAACATCATAAGGAAGAGACTCATCTCACTGAGGAGAGCGGAACGGCACCGAAGGAAGGGCAAGGAAAGGGCTCGGAAACGCAGTGCTTTCATTGGTAATCCCTTCAGCTTTACTAAGAAACTACTGGGCCAGAAGCGAAGTGGCCACCTCGCTTGCCCGGTAGAGGAGATTGACAACTATCTCCACGCCACTTTTAGTGACACCTTGAGGGACCACGACCTCGGACCTTGCAGGGATTTGGTGGCGCCACCTGAACCAGGGACCCAATTCGACAGCGCTGAACCCACGCTGAAAGAGGTGGAAGAAGCCGTTAGAGCGGCAAGATCCAGCTCCGCTCCTGGTCCCAGCGGGGTCCCCTATAAGGTCTACAAGCAGTGCCCGCAGCTCCTCAGACGTCTCTGGAAGATCCTGAAGGTGATCTGGCGGAGAGGGAAAGTCGCTGCGCAATGGAGGTACGCTGAGGGAGTCTGGATACCGAAGGAGGAGGGCTCTTGCAACATTGATCAGTTTCGCATCATCTCGCTGCTCAGTGTTGAAAGCAAAATCTTTTTCAAAATCGTGTCCCAACGTCTGACAGACTTCCTCCTGAAGAACATCTACATTGACACCTCAGTCCAGAAGGGAGGAGTCCCAGGAGTACCTGGATGTCTGGAGCACACAGGGGTGGTGACACAGCTGATCCGGGAGGCTAAGGAGAGCAAAGGAGATCTGGCAACTCTCTGGCTTGACCTGGCCAATGCCTACGGGTCTATTCCACACAAGCTCGTTGAAACCGCACTGGTAAGACACCATGTTCCTGTTAAGATCCGCAACCTCATCATGGACTATTACAACAACTTCAGCGCGCGTGTCTCTTCAGGCCAAGTAACATTCTCCTGGCATCAACTTGAAAAGGGGATAATCACCGGCTGCACAATCTCTGTACCTCTCTTCTCACTGGCCATGAACATGATTGTCAAGTCGGCCGAGGTGGAATGCAGAGGGCCCAAGTCAAGATCTGGGACCCTTCAGCCCCCCATAAGAGCCTTCATGGATGACTTAACAGTGATGACAACATCTGTTCCAGGGTGCAGGTGGCTCCTCCAGGGGCTTGAACGGCTCATCTCCTGGGCAAGGATGAGCTTCAAGCCTGCTAAGTCCAGGTCTCTGGTCCTAAAGAAGGGTAAAGTGTCCGACCGTTTCCACTTTGCCCTGGGAAAGACCATGATTCCATCGGTGACTGAAAAACCGGTCAAGAGCCTGGGGAAGATCTTCGATAGCTCCCTGAAGGACTCAGCTGCCATAAAACAAACCAAGTGCGACCTGACTACCTGGCTCACAGCGATTGACAGATCTGGCCTCCCCGGAAAATTCAAAGCCTGGATCTACCAGCACGGAGTCTTGCCAAGAATACTCTGGCACCAACATCAACAGTCGAGGATCTAGAGAAGTCTATCAGCCAGTTCCTCAGAAAATGGCTGGGGCTCCCTCGGTCCTTGAGCAGCATTGCCCTGTACGGCCATTCCACCAAGCTGCATCTTCCTTTGAGTGGACTATCAGAGGAGTTCAAAGTCACCCGCTCCAGAGAGGTATTGATGTACAGGGACTCCATAGACACAAAAGTCGCAGCAGCAGGAATCCTCGTGAAGACCGGGAGGAAGTGGCAGGCGCAAGAAGCCGTCACTAAAGCTGAGGCGCGACTAAGGCATAAAACGCTGGTGGGCTCTGTGGCAACGGGACGAGCAGGTCTTGGTTGTTTTCCCAAACCACGTTACGATCTGGCTTGTGGAAAAGAGAGGCGCAGACTGATTCAGGACGAGATACGAGCAGAGGTGGAGGAAGAACGCTACACCAAAATGGCCGGCATATCCAAACAAGGAGTGTGGACCAGGTGGGAACATGCAGATCCACGCAGAATAACCTGGGCAGAGCTCTGGAAAGCAGAGCCATTTCGGATCAAGTTTCTTGTCCAATCCCTCTATGACGTCCTCCCAAGCCCAGCTAACCTGCACACCTGGGGCCTGGCAGACACTCCTGAGTGCAAGCTGTGCCAGAAGAGGGGCACATTGGAGCACATTTTGAGCAGTTGCTCAAAAGCACTAGGGGAGGGGCGGTACCGCTGGCGCCACGACCAGGTGCTAAAGGCTTTGGCGGACTCCATCTGCACAGCGATCCAGCTCAGCAAGACCCAGGCAGCCCCCAAACAGACAATCACCTTCATTAGAGCTGGGCAGAAGGAACAACACCACCGGCCTAGCTCTACGGGGGGGCTCCTCTCCACTGCTCGTGATTGGCAGCTTCAAGTTGACCTTGGAAGACAGCTTAAGTTCCCAGGCAACATCACAGCCACTTCTCTCCGCCCAGACATGGTGCTAACATCTGAGTCTACCAAGCAGGTGGTTATCCTGGAACTAACTGTCCCCTGGGAAGACCGTATTGAAGAGGCCCACGAGCGTAAGAGGGCTAAGTACGCAGAGCTCAGCTCGGAGTGCCGGAACAACGGCTGGAAAACTCGCTCCGAACCAGTTGAGGTCGGGTGCCGAGGCTTTGCTGGCCGCTCACTGTTGCGAACCCTCAAACTCCTTGAAGTGAAAGGACTGCAATTGAAAAAAGCCACCACAAACATCTTAGAGGCCGCAGAGAGGGCTTCTCTGTGGCTGTGGATCCGTAGGGGGGATCCGTGGAGCAACATGCCACTTGGACACAAGCCGGGGACTGATCACCCCCGGCTGCGTCGCCCGGGTGAGGGTGTATGAAGATTAAAGACCCAAAACACCCTATGACCCCGGGTTCTTCACTGATGACGTGTCCAAGTAGCACCAGAAGGTGTATTCAAACTCTAATAATGTTTCTACAGCATGATATCCGACCTTGTTTAAGTTAAAATTAGAAAATCTGTATAATATTAATAAAAAAATAAAAATAAACATTTTGATCTACTGCTTCACTTAGACATTTTCAAACAGCCATAATCAGTGTGTGAATCTCAATAACGGTAAAATGCTTCATGCCGCAATGCATTTTGGGAGCCACTGATGAGTTTTGTATGATACACCCAGAATGCACATGTGCCACTGTTATTGAAATTCATGCCCTGATTCTTGATGTTTGAGTCTAAGTGAATCAGGAGATCAAAATGCTTGTCTGTGTGTTATCATGCTGTAGTTTATTGAATTCTTCAGATTTTCTGATAAAAATGCTGCAGGATCCCATGTGTTTGAAATCCTGGATTGTTTTGATTGATTAAAAAAAAATTGTTTTATTTGTTATTAATTGATGCCAGAGATTAGGGGTTGTTTAATGAAATTGGAGCTTGACAACCGATATTTACACGTCAACCCAATTTTCATTTTCCACCAAAATTTGATGTCTGAGCGATGTTGGAGTCCATGTCCAATAACATTTCTAGCTGGGGTGACTCAAATTGTGGCCATAATATGAGCACACAGTGAGTGCACTGTGCAGTTACACTTTTAGCTCAGTGTGAACTCACATTAGGGCTTGCATAGACTAGTTGAGTAGTCGATAGATTGACTATTTCAACCACTAGTCGACGCTGTCGGAAACAATCGACTACTCGAACTACTCGACTACTTTTTGAGGGTCAAAAAGGTACATATATGTCCCCAAGCATTAAAAGGTACATATATATATACCGTTTATTTTAAAGGTTAAGGTACAATATCAAAAGACAGCCTCTGCTAAGTACTTTTTCTTTTTTGTTTGTTTTAAAAAAGTTTTTTTTTTACGGTTTTAATGATACCTTAATCATTTCAGGTACATTTTAACCCTCTGGGGACCAAAAACGCGCCGGCGCGTTTTGCTCGTTTTTTTTTTTTTTAGCAATGAAAAATAAACACAAAATGCTCTGTTAATTTTGATCTTTAATTTTCGTGTTATACATCAATCGATCCTGTTCAGTTTCTATTTTTTTCTGTATACTCACAATAAAAATAAAGTGTTTTACTTTTTGACAAATAAAGAAACTTTAACATGATGCGATTTCTGCCTTCTCTCTGTCAGTAAACTCCCATTTGAAACGCGTTCGAAAATGATCTATAACTCCGCGAAAATTCAGTCAAACAGGCAAACAGACCCACGGGCATAAAGCTTGAGATCGCATCTTTTAAATGAAGTCATTTATATAAAAAACAAATATTATCAGCTTCTGTAATCTGTATAAAAAGAGAGCGATTCCAGTTGAGCTCATTACGAGCTCATTGACTTTAATTCGTTCACGCCTACTCACGGAGCGCGCTATTCACAAGATAATGTGCTAAGCCATCTATGCAAAACAGGTAAACGCCCCCAAGCAAATGCATTAAACGCTTCAAGTTTCATCATTTCGTCACCTGCGCGTTGGGAAGATGACATGGTACACCGGTGCGGAAGCCCTTCAGTTCGTCCTGGATACTAGCGATGAAGAGTCCAGATTTTCATCAGAAGAGGAGCGCGACTACTCTGATGACGACTGTTTGTATTTTGAAGAGCGACTTGATCCAGCCGTGGATAGAATTTCGGATGAGTAAGTATTTATTCTTACTTGCATTAGTTGACAAGCTATTCAAAACATGAGCTTACATATTATACTGGGTGGACTTGCCATCCAGAGTATTGACATTTGATATCTACCTATATTCAACACGATCTAATGAAAGTGCATATCTATACCATGAATTTAATATCTCGTACCATTTCAACGTCAAAAATGTTTTGTTTTGTTTTTTTGTGTACATATGCTACACCCCTTGGTTAGGAAATTTGTATTTGTATGTGTAGCCTAAATGATATGTTTAGATCATTATGTATGAAAGATAGAATTTAGAAATTATTTTAGAAAGTAGGCCTAGTAGGTGTTTAGATTATATTTTGACTATATAAATGCTGCCTCATTATCATTAACGATGCATGCTCGCAAATATCAGTTGTAAATGTGTGTAAATGTGCTGAAATGTGTAAATATACCCAGTTAATGAAGTGCACAAATGTGTTAGGCTAATGTTTGCGGTGTGCCTCTCCGGTAATGGCCCATTGACACGCATATAGGCTTATTGCACGCGTCTAAAATTATTTACATCAGTTATTCATTATAGACTAATGCTACTATAGTTATATTTATGTAATAATATTCTTCAACTTTTTAAAAAGGAATGTAGCTTTATCACTACCTCCGCCTGCAACTCGGAGTGCGCTTAGCAACACAGTCAGAAATCAGAAAGAGTAAGTACATATTTACCCACTATTTTACAGATGTTAGTTCAATTTTGTTTATACTTAGTGTTAATAATATGAGCCTGTATGACTTTATTATTTATTTTTGGAGATTGGTTGATGCCTTTACTTTTGTTTATTTTGGTCACATTTGATTTGCTTAGAGCTCGCATCAACGGGGCATAAGCATTTACTGTGAGATACCTGCCTTTACTTTTGTTTATTTATCGCTCACAATTGCTTTGTTTATAGCCGACTGATTATTTATTTTGGTCACATTTGATTTGCTTAGAGCCCGCATCAACGGGGCATAAGCATTTACTGTGAGATACCTGCCTTTACTTTTGTTTATTTATCGCTCACAATTGCTTTGTTTATAGCCGACTGATTATTTATTTTGGTCACATTTGATTTGCTTAGAGCTCGCATCAACGGGGCATAAGCATTTACTGTGAGATACCTACCTTTACTTTTGTTTTTACAAAATTACAATAAAACAGATTGAAAAACAAAACATTTGAATCTCCTCATTCTTTGTTCAGGCTGCCTCACTTGATGGCCCATTATCACTTGGGGGAGCGTCTATGTCACACCCCTGGTCTGAATCTCATTAATATTGATGACCCATTACCACTCCCACGCATAAACCTCTTCTGACAAAAAAACTGTTTTACAATGTTTAAATCAATGTAGTGTTTTATGTGAACAATTAGGCAGGATGATTTTCACATAATTTTGAAGCTAGAACTCAAAGGGACAACATCAATTAGTCAAAAGTCTTGTGGACACATATTTAATATGTGTTTTGTGTTCTTAAATCAGCAACTTTCATTTTATTTTTTTCCAATAACCACGCATAAACATTATTCTCTTAAAAATACAAACATCTACATACACGTTGCTCGCATATTATGGTAGCCCTGTTTGTGCTATATAGAGTGAATGTACACCTTTGCCATTAACATGTTTATAAATAACTGAAAAAACCACAAATGTCAAGGCATGTCAGAACATCTCAAGGACCCCAAAAACAGCTTGGTCCCCAGAGGGTTAACTTATCACTATATTTGAGTAGCCTTGAAATAAAGGAAATAAAAGTTTTGTAAGTCAATTTACTGATATTAAATCATTATAACACAGCAAAAACTCCAGTTTTAAATGAACTCTCCTGGGAGTTTATATGACTCCAGACTCAAGAGTGTTAAAGTGTTAAAATATGAATGTTAAATTAACAATCAAGAGTGTTAAAGTTAATGAGCTAATTAAGTGATTCGTTGAGTGATGATTTACAATTATTGAAGACACCTGATGTTAACAAGCAGAATCACTGAAGGAGAAAATATAATTTAAGACACCGTATGGTGATCAGTGTTTGCTTTAGTTGGGCTCTTGACCCTTAAATCATTAACTTTAGATTTTGTTTGGCTGTTGTATTTGAGTTATAACTGCCAGATGAACAACAAGAAAAGTTGATCAGGTGGTGTTGGTTATGTTTTGACATGATCATAATTTGACCTGAATCACAAAACTCATTTAAAATATAATCTCTGACTTAAATGTATATTTTTGATTACAGCATCACTGTGTTTCTACAGCATAAGATCCAGAATTTTCTAATCTAAAGGATTTCTTAAAAGTTGATCTGATAAAACAAATCTTTCTTTAAGGCACACACAGACATCAAGAATCAGCATATGAATCTCAACAATGGTGACAAAAAGAGTGTTCAATTAGGGCTGGGCGATATATATCGTGAGATTGTTATGCGCATCTCATCAGTAAAACCGGTTCCTTGATTAGTAGTAAATCGCCATCACCTGCTTTCAGATGGAGCGGCATTTACTACACAGCAAAAACTCCAGTGTTAAATTAACACTCAATATTGTTAAAGTTAATGAGATAATTAAGTGATTAATTTAGTGATGATTGAGCATTATTGAAGACACCTGATGTTAACAAGCAGAATCACTGAAGGAGAAAATCACAAATTGTAAGCCACCGTTATGGCGATCAATGTGTGATTTAGTTGGGCTCTTGACCCTTATACATTCACTTTAAATTTTGTTTGTCTGCTGTTATTGATTTATAACAGTCAAATGAACAAAGATTCACCTCTGGGTCTCTTCCAAATGGAACGGACAAGAGGGGGGAACGGTGGATCCATATAGTTATCTAAGTAAGTGACACCTCGACTTTCTTTCAAATAACGCACATTTCATTCATAATATTATAAATACAGGCCTCTATATTTCCTTCACATTTTTGTGTTTCTGAATTGTCTGAATGGCTAATAAAAATAGGTAATACAAAACGATTACTTGGTCACCACCACCAAGATAAATTGGTTTAGTCTTGACTTCTGGTCGTGACTCGTCGTGAGTGACAGTTGTTATGGGGGGGATCAGGGGAAATCTGTTGATTGTCGATGTCGAGTGCCAAATGAGATGGACAAGAAAGGTCAAAGCCATCAGGTGCCCAATTTAGAAACGAGCGAAAGATAAAGGTATGCAACTATGTTTTCTCTGTATGATTACGGTATCCATGTCATGAATGAAGGGGCAATATTAATTGGTGGATATAACTCTTATTTGTTAGCCTTTTTGCTATGATTCTTGCTATGCTTAACAATAATTCGGTTTTAACTCAAACACAAGATCTAATTTCACCATAATATTGTGCTTTGTAACAAAACTGTTACAAGTTCAGTTATTACACTGCAAAAAATGATTTTCTTATCTGGCAGTTGTAAGCAGTTTTGGTCAAGTTACTTGGAAAAAGTAATTAGTTACTGATTACTGATTACTTCTCCAAGAAAGTAATCCAGTTACTTTACTGATTACTTGTTTTCAAAAGTAATTAGTTACTTTACTAGTTACTTTACTAGTTACTTTTCAAAAACATGATGCACGAAATGAATACGCTATAAAGCAATAGACCTTTCAGCCTAATTCTATTCTTTCTGCATATTCCATCATCTAAAATTGAATCAAATGAAACATTCTTTTTTAAAACTTGTTTTATTAGTTTCAGTATTTTAACTTTATGCACATTGCATCAATGACTCACTCATTAAGATGGTCGCCTGCCGCCTCCTACTGGCGGTTTATACACAGCAAAATCCCCAGTGTTAAATTAACACTCCTCAGTGTTCATATGTGTCCACACTACAGGGTGTTAAAAATTAACACTGAAGCAGTGTTGAAGTTAATGAGTTAATTAAGTTAACACTGAAGCAGTGTTGAAGTTAATGAGATAATTAAGTGATTAATTAAGTGATGATTGGCCATTAGTGGTGACACCTGATGTTAATAAGCAGAATCATTGATGGAAAGAGAAAAAACAATAACAGAAAAAAGAGAAACACAAGAACTACTGACTTCGAGTCATTACACATTGTTGCACTTATTATTACCAGTTTGACTTTATTTCTGTCATACATTGACAAAAGTTCTTGAGAGTCAACAGAAGTTTAGACGGTAATATTTTATGGAATTTTTCTTTTCAAGTTACCATTATGGTGGTCAGTGTTTGCTTTAGTTGGGCTCTTGACACTTTTCATTTTTTAATATATGTTTTTCTCTGGTTACTACAACTCTGTGTTTATAAAGCTCATTTGTTACTGCAAGAGAAAACATGACCTGCTCACAATATGTTTTGATGATAAAAACATTATCATGTAGTGTCCTGATTCACTGATGTAATTCAGAGTCTAAATCTTTGACTATATGCTTGATGTCTTGTTTTAGTATTGGTGATTGTAGCTCTGAGATTCTACAGTTTGAGATCCAACAGCAATATCAAAAATTTTGAAAATACTTTGTGCAAAGAAGTTATTGTGTTTAAACACACAGACATCAAGAATCAGCATATGAGTCTCAACAATGGTGACAATAAACAAACTAGTGCCAAACAGATCAACTCTGAACATCACAAAACAAGCTACTAAAGTCAGAACAAAACAATAGCAAAATAAAAGCCAACAGAAAAAACAATGAAAATTACAGGACAATTCAGCTGCATAATTTATTCATGCTGCAATGCATGATGTCAGCCATTGATGCGTTCTGATTGGTGGCTCCCATCATGCACTGCAACATTAAGCATTTGTTTGATTGTCACCATTGTTGAGATTCATATGTAGATTCTTGATGTCTGTGTGTGATTTTAAACCCTTCAGATCTTTAAAATATTGCTGGAAGTAACTACTTTAGTGAAAAAATAAATGAAAAAATTAGATAATCAGTTTATAATGCTGGGTGACATCTTTGAATCAGGTCACTAGTAATTTCATCATTGAAACATAACCAGGGCTGAATTTCCAAAAGCATCTTAAACTTAACTTGATTGCAGACCAACTGCAACAAATGGTCTATACGATCAAATTAGGCTTGCGATGTTTTCAGGAAACACAGCCCAAATCATAGTTACTCTTGCCACAACACATATGCTCTATAAGCACAGAGTTGGAACAGCCAGAGAAATACTAATGTTACAAAGTAAAGGGTCAAGAGCCCAACTAAAGCAACCACTGGTCACCATAATGGTGACATGAAACGGAACATTCCATAAAACATTACCATCTAAACTTCTGTTAAATCTAAATAAGACCGTGTGTAGATGTATGACAGAAATAAAGTCAAACTGGTAAAATAATAAGTGCAATAATGGCTCGAAGTCAGTAGTTCTTGTGTTTCTCTTTTTTCTGTTCTTGTTTCTCTTTCCTTCAGTGAGTCTGCTTGTTATCATCAGGTGTCACCACTAATGGCCAATCATCACTTAATTAATCACTTAATTATCTCATTAACATCAACACTGCTTCAGTGTTAACTTAATTATCTCATTAACTTCACCACTGCTTCAGTGTTGACTTAATTAACTCATTAACTTCAACACTGCTTCAGTGTTAATTTTTAACACCCTGTAGTGTGGACACATATAAACACTGAGGAGTGTTAATTTAACACTGGGGATTTTGCTGTGTATATATATATATATATATATATATATATATATATATATATATATATATATATTACACACACGCTGAATTAAAATCTGAATTTATTAAATCCTTTTCATTTTCACATTTTCCAACATTTAATTTTAAACTCAATGTCTAACTGTGACATATAAATTATTATCATCTGAGTAAGTGTCATTTGCCTGAAAGTCCATTTAATCTCCTTTCATCTCGACGTCGGTTACTTCTATGCCTGCTTCTGATATTTTCTGAAGGACCTCCTCGGTTGAAAGCCCTGTAAGAACCATGAGTAACCGTGCTATGACTTCTTCTCCACCGATGGCCAAAAGAAAGAAAGACCCGGAACTGGACGTTCTTTTAAATTGAGATTCAAGCAGCCAATCAGGGCTGGCTCTACATACACTCTCAGAAAATAAAGTACATAATTGTACCTTTAGGGGTACAATGGCTTGTCACTGGGGCTGTACCCTCAAGGGTACAATATTGTACCTTAACCTTTAAAAGAAACGGTACATATATGTACCTTTTAATGCTTTTTGACCCTCAAAAAAGTACATATATGTACCTTGAGGTCCAACAGCAAAAACTCCAGTGTTAATTGAACTCTCCTGGGAGTTTATATGACTCCAGACTCAAGAGTGTTAAAGTTAATGATCTAATTAAGTGATTCATTGAGTGATGATTTACCATTATTTAAGACACCTGATGTTAACAAGCAGAATCACTGAAGGAGAAAATATTTAAGACACCGTTATGGTGATCAGTGTTTGCTTTAGTTGGGCTCTTGACTCTTAAATCATTAACTTTAGAGTTTTGTTTGGCTGCTGTATCTGAGTTATAACTGCCAGATGAACAAAGAGGAAATTTTGATCAGGTGGCATTGGTTATGTTTTGACATAATCATAATTTGCCTGAATCACTGAACTCATTTAGAGTTTAATTTCTGACTTAAATGTATATTGTTGATTACAGCAGCCTGTGATTCTATAGCAAATGATTTTCATCATTTTCAATATAATCCAAAATATTTCTTAAATGTTGTTCTAATCAAAAGACTTTGAAAATTACTTTATGTAGACACACTGACATCAATAATCAGCCTGTGAATCTCAACAATGAATAATAAAGCATGTTGCAGTGCATTCTGGGTGCCACCAATCAAAACTCATTCATGGCTCCCATCATGCATTGCGGTATGAATAAATTATGATCTGAAATGTCTTAGTAATTTCCTTTCCCTAATTGAACATAGGGCTGGGCGATATATATCGGGAGATTGTTATGCGCATCTCGTCAGTAAAGCCGGTTCCTTGATTAGTAGTAAATCGCCATCACCTGCTTTCAGATGGAGCGGCATTTATTACAAAGAGCCGTAGTTAACTGACAAGCTGAGCCATATCGCATTAAAATCGCGGACGTATCGCCAGCGATATTTAATGCGATATGGCTCAGCTTGTCAGTTAACTACGGCTCTTTGTACACAGCAAAAACTCCTGTGTTAAATTAACACTCCTGTGAGTGTATTTGAGTCCACACACTTAAGATTGTTGAAGTTAATGAGATAATTAAGTGATTAATTTAGTGATGATTGATCATTATTGAAGACACCTGATGTTAACAAGCAGAATCACTGAAGGAGAAAATCACAAATTGTAAGCCACCGTTATGGTGATGGGTGTTTGCTTTAGTTGGGCTTTTGACCCTTTTTTATTAACTTTAGATTTTGTTTTGCTACTGTATCTGACTTACAACCACTGATGGGCAGTAACGCGTTAGAAGTAACGCGTTACTGTAATCCGATTACTTTTTTCAAGTAACGAGTAAAGTAAGTGATTACAATTGCAAAAACAGTAATTAGATTACTGTTACTTCCCCGTAAGCAGGCTGCGTTACTGTGTTATACTGCGAGACTGTCTCGGGACGTGAGCCGTGACTCGTGAGTGACAATGACATGAGCGCCGCGAAGTCAGTGGTAAACACTATGGCAAGCGATCGCGTTCAAAAGTCTTTGAACGAAACGCGTGTATTTTGACGCGTCAACACGCACCGTTTGTCCGTGTTCAGACGTCATGTTTATTCATGAACGATGTCGTAATGGTAAACTGGTATGCACGTGCAAACATCAGACGTTACATTTGTTCATGAGGGATAATGCATTGGTGCGATGTGAGTGATGTCAGTCTTATGTCATGATTTGTCATGCCTTTTTAAGTTGTTCGTTTAATGTTCTTTCCCAAGGTAGAAAAGTCAACAGCTTAAACGATGGCTCTTATATATAGATATATATTAGAATGGGTCTTTTATTTTAGCAAACTGCCAAAAAACCTTTTCAGACTGTGTGCAGCTGAACAAAGAAAAGCTTAAGATTGCATGGAGCTGATAAGCATGAATGGCAGAAGAAAAAGACTGCAATTAAAAAACAAAACAAGATAAAATTATTTTAATGTAAGCAATAAAAAACTGCACACATCAGCTGTGGAATAAAAGAAAAGAAATGCATGATCAACTAGATTAAGGCAAACTCCTGTCTTAATGTAAACCCTGTCCCCCCCCAAAGGTTTCACAAAGGTATTCTTGCCACTATAACTTATGGCTTCCTAAAGACAGGTTTATGGGTAAATAAATGAATAATAATAAAAAATATATACCAGGGCTCAACATTTAAGCCTTTTCATTTGTCCTTCGGTCAGTCATTCACTTGTCCGAGTAAAAACATTTGTTAGAACAGGAAAAAAATTTGATTTTTTGTGTGTGTGTTGTAAATATAATTAATTCCGAATCAGTATTCTCATCAGTTCAGTCAGCTTTAACATATATAAATCGGCATATTTATGATATTTTAACCTTTATAAAGGGCATTTTTCCCTAATCGTTTGCTTCATCTTCACAGCAAAATCCCCAGTGTTAAATTAACACTCCTCAGTGTTTATATGTGTCCACACTACAGGGTGTTAAAAATTAACACTGAAGCAGTGTTGAAGTTAATGAGTTAATTAAGTTAACACTGAAGCAGTGTTGAAGTTAATGAGATAATTAAGTGATTAATTAAGTGATGATTGGCCATTAGTGGTGACACCTGATGATAACAAGCAGACTCACTGAAGGAAAGAGAAACAAGAACAGAAAAAAGAGAAACACAAGAACTACTGACTTCGAGCCATTATTGCACTTATTATTTTACCAGTTTGACTTTATTTCTGTCATACATCTACACACGGTCTTATTTAGATTTAACAGAAGTTTAGATGCACTGTTAACCCTTGCTGTAAAAAAAAAGGCCTAATTCTGACAATATCATACCATTTTCCATTAAAACAGTAATATACCGTAGAAAACAAAAACAGCCTACAGGAATATACTGTGAATTAACAGTGCTCAAAATCGACACTCAGAGGCTGTTTTCCCAATCACACCCTATACCCTCATTCCCTATTCCCTACACTAGTTCACTAATATAGTCCCCTTGACAAAGTGAATGAAAAGAAGTGAGTGAATGGAGACACTAGCCCCGTTTACATGTAGCATTGTATTCCGATTATAACCAGGTGCAAGTCCAATCAGAATGAAAATGCTCCATGTCAACACCTCAATCGGAATAAAAATGCTCAAACCGATTGAAATTTCAGTCGGATTGAAGGGGGTGGAATAAACCTTTTCATGAACCGATCAAACGAAAGATTACACCATGTAAACGAGCTGATCCGATTACTTTGAGCGTACGTCTTTCTGCGCATGCCTGGTTTTGCGCCAGATAATTCTGTCAGCTAACATAATGCCTTCTGTTTGTGATCCGTTGTGGATTCTGATCACCGAATAAGGTAGGAATATTTATACCCGATGCAAAAAACTATGCACGTTAACCATTACCATAGTAAACATGGTAAATATGTACGCTTGAAGAAATCAGACAAATCATAATCCTGTTTTTATTTTATCTTTCAGTAGCCTATGTCTCGGACTACCCTCTTTTTCTCTGACTGAAAATATAACTGTATCCTTCTGGGAGAGAGTGCTAAAGCTCCTCAGGTCATATTTTTGGTGGCATATTTGTAGAAATGAACATTCTTTCTAAATGTGATGTAAATACGTCCTGTTACTACACAGCAAAATCCCCAGTGTTAAATTAACACTCCTCAGTGTTTATATGTGTCCACACTACAGGGTGTTAAAAATTAACACTGAACAGTGTTGAAGTTAATGAGATAATTAAGTTAACACTGAAGCAGTGTTGAAGTTAATGAGATAATTAAGTGATTAATTAAGTGATGATTGGCCATTAGTGGTGACACCTGATGATAACAAGCAGACTCACTGAAGGAAAGAGAAACAAGAACAGAAAAAAGAGAAACACAAGAACTACTGACTTCGAGCCATTATTGCACTTATTATTTTACCAGTTTGACTTTATTTCTGACATACATCTACTCACGGTCTTATTTAGATTTAACAGAAGTTTAGATGGTAATGTTTTATGGAGTGTTTCGTTTCATGTCACCATTATGGTGGTCAGTGTTTGGTTTAGTTGGGCTCTTGACACTTTATTATTTAACATTAGTATTTCTCTGGCTGCTCCAACTCTGTGTTTATAAAGCATATGTGTTGTGGCAAGAGTAACTATGATTTGGGCTGTGTTTCCTGAAAACATCACAAGCCTAATTTGATAGTATAGACCATTTGTTGCAGTTGGTCTGTGATCAAGTTAGGCTTAAGATGCTTTTGGAAATGCAGCCCTGGTTATGTTTCAATGATGAAATTACTAGTGACCTGATTCAATGATGTCACCCAGCATTATAAACTGATTATCTAATTGTTTTATTAATTTTTCACTACAGTAGTTACTTCCAGCAATATTTTAAAGATCTGAAGGATTTAAAATCACACACTGACATCAAGAATCTACATATGAATCTCAACAATGGTGACAATCAAACAAATGCTTAATGTTGCAATGCATGATGGGAGCCACCAATCAGAATGCATCAATGGCTGACATCATGCATTGCAGCATGAATAAATTATGCAGCTGAATTGTCCTGTAATTTTCATTGTTTTTTCTGTTGGCTTTTATTTTGCTATTGTTTTGTTCTGACTTTAGTAGCTTGTTTTGTGATGTTCAGAGTTGATCTGTTCGTCACTAGTTTGTTTATTGTCACCATTGTTGAGACTCATATGCTGATTCTTGATGTCTGTGTGTTTAAACACAGTAACTTCTTTGCTCAAAGTATTTTCAAAATTGTTCATATTGCTGTTGGATCTCAAACTGTAGAATCTCAGAGCTACAATCACCAATACTAAAACAAGACATCAAGCATATAGTCAAAGATTTAGACTCTCACATCAGTGAATCAGGTCACTACATGATAATGTTTTTATCATCAAAACATATTGTGAGCAGGTCATGTTTTCTCTTGCAGTATCAAATGTGCTTTATAAACACAGAGTTGTAGCAACCAGAGAAAAACTAATATTAAAAAATGAAAAGAGTCAAGAGCCCAACTAAAGCAAACACTGACCACCATAATGGTAACTTGAAAAGAAAAATCCCATAAAACATTACCGTCTAAACTTCTGTTGAATCTCAAGACCTTTTGTAGATGTATGACAGAAATAAAGTCAAACTGGTAATAATAAGTGCAACAATGTGTAATGACTCGAAGTCAGTAGTTCTTGTGTTTCTCTTTTTTCTGTTCTTGTTTCTCTTTCCTTCAGTGATTCTGCTTATTATCATCAGGTGTCACCACTAATGGCCAATCATCACTTAATTAATCACTTAATTATTGCATTAACTTCAACACTGCTTCAGTGTTAACTTAATTATCTCATTAACTTCAACACTGCTTCAGTGTTAATTTTTAACACCCTGTAGTGTGGACACATATAAACACTGAGGAGTGTTAATTTAACACTGGGGATTTTGCTGTGTAGGCTACCAAATAAACAGAAAAAGACGCGAATAAGTTTTGTGTCCTCTTTCTTTTGTAAACGTTCACAAACGTCATAAACGGTAAACCACTTTATTTCTGTGACTAATGTGCAATTTTGACACAAATTAATTCATTATGATAAATGTATCGATTTTTATATTAAACCTGTGGTAAAACATCTATTCTTGGGTTTTAAATATTCAATTAAACAACAAAAATGCCAGCAAACAGTCGCTCTTGTTTTGCGATCGATCAGGCTGTTTCCAGTGATTTCTTTCTGATCAGTTTTCTGATAAAACTTCCTTTTTTTCTTCTTTTTTTTTTTTTTTTTACAATAATGATGGCCTATATTTAATTATATGCTATAATGAGTGTGATATGAGTATGAGAATGAAAAACTGATGCAAATACAAAACAAGACAATAATTAACAAAGAACAATAGCCTACACAATACAATAAAATGCCACGTTTATGGCTCGCACTGGCCCGACAGTGGAAACGCGTCTCATGCCTACAACTAAACGCGACAATTAAGTGATGCACCATCTTGACAGGATTGAAAACGTGGAAATAATGAGCTTCCAGATCCGGCAGACAAGCTGTGTGCGCATGTCACAAAATGACTTCGATTGAAAGCGTCAGCACATGTAAACACCAGATCGGTTTAGATAACATCCCATGTAAACAGTCAACCGGAATCCGTCAATCAGAACGATCTCAATCAGAATAGCAAAAAAGTGTGCATGTAAACGGGGCTACTGATGAACACCTGATAAGCAGAATCACTGAAGGACAGAGAAACAAGAACAGAAAAAAGAGAAACTCAAGAACTACAACTGACTTCCAGCAACACTGAGTGTGAAACCAGTTTACAAACCAGTTTAACATTATTTATTTTGTACAAAAGTTATTGTTGAGAATTAACAGATATTTAATTGTTGATGTTTTATTGAAAATAATAGTTATTATCACCATGATGGAGATCAGTGTTTGCTTTAGTTGGGCTCTTGAACCATTGACTACGTTTACATGCAGCCAATATCCGGGTTATGGTCGGGTTAGGGTCACTATTTGGGTTTCTGAAACATTCGGAATAACCCGTTTACATGCGTGAGCAGAGCGAGTTACTCCTGTATACATGGAATTTGTAATCAATTGGCAATATCCCGATGTAAACGGCGACGCACGGTTAGCGTCTGGACGTACGGGCAACCTTAAGACGCAATATGCGTCATTTCCGATTCTTCTTCCTGTATCCAAAGACAACAACAACAGCAGCAGCACGCGGATAATGAATAGTTCGGGGCAGATAGCGATCGCCTTTGTTTGCGCTTTCCTCCTCGCTCCAAAAGTGTGGTGCTGTGCTGCGTCTCGCCATGTTTACCTCTACTTCTTGTTTACTTCCGGTATACTGCACGCGGGTTTCTGTATGCGCTGTCCCTACTCAAAAGACCAAGATTCCTTGCGAATAGAACATGCGCAGAACACAAATCAATGTTCCTTTTGATGGGGATATGCCGATACGCGTTTACATGACCAAATATTCGGGTTAGAAAAGGGGTACCCCAGGGGTCATATCCGGGTTTTTAAAAACCGGGATATGAGCATATCCGGGTTTTTGCCGGTGTTTACATGGCCGTGCGCGACCGGGTTACTGCTAATATCCCGGTTTTGAACAGGTTATTGGCTGCATGTAAACGTAGTCATTGACTTTATTATATCAGTTTTTCTCTGACTGCTTTAACTATGAGTTTATAAAACACATTTGTTATGACAAGAAAAAGTCAAGAGAAAGATGATAAGGTGTTTAAGACTGCTGTGATGATTACATAATCATCCTGGACATGTCTGATTGTCTGATCTTAACCAGTGTATAAGCTTTGTATTTATGGGTATTTCACATTAATCATATCTGTAAATCTATAATGTGAAATACAGCAATGCTTCTGTAATCAGTTATTCTGAAGAAAATTGAAATAATATAGTGTTTTAAAACTTTTTGATCTCCTGCATGTCTTAGACACAAACAGACATCAACAATCAGCACATGAATCTCAACAATGGTGACAATCAAAACTTTCATGTCGCAATGCATGCTGGGTTCCAGATTAGTATAAAACTCCCAGCATGCACTACTGCATGAATAAATAAATACAAATAAATTATTGCCACCATTGATGAGAGACATATGCAGATTTGTTATATTTCTGTGTTTCTACAAGACATTGTAGCTCTGTTTCTTTTTTAGACTGTGCATTATGTGTTAAAAAAAATTATCATTGTAATTTATTACTGTGGTTTTATAGTGGTGATAATATAACACTTTTGATACAGGATTAAATGCTAAAAGAGATTTAGTGTATGAACAGGTTATACAATGATTTTTTTTTTAATTATAATCAACATAACCACAATCATTCACAAACCATGTGTGTGCACAAGTGCAAAGACACAGTTCATTCAGCCAGTGAAAAACTAATGTTAAAAACTCAAGGGTCAGCATCCCAACTAAAGCAAGCACTGATCTCTATAATGGTAACTTCAAACCAAACATTTTCAATTAAACATCTCAATAACAACTTCTGTAGATGTATGACAGAAATAAAGTCATACTGGTTAGTAATAAGTGTAATAATGTGTAATGGCTGGAAGTCAGTTGTAGTTCTTGTGTTTCTCTATTTTCTGTTCTTGTGTTTCTCTTTCCTTCAGTGATTCTGCTTGTTAACAGCAGGTGTTCATCACTAATGCTCAACAATCACTTATTTCACTTATTCACTTATTATTCAACATATTCACTTAATTATCTCACTGCAACACTGTCTCAGTGTTACTTTTACTCTTTGTAGTGTGGATTTTCCTGTGGGGTTGAAAGGGTTAACAGTGTAAGATAAAAAGTCACACCCACAAAATGTATTTTAGCAGTAATAAACTGTAAGTTATAAAACAGGTTTATGTTGCCAGTAGTTTACTGTAAAATTTATTTTTTGGGTCACCATTGTGCAGAAGAGTAGAGCCTGTGCTTCAGTCCAGGAGAAGAACTACAAACATTGATGATTTGCTGCATGTTGCTTTTTTTAACAGGCGGTGACTGTGTAGTTGCTGATCCAGTGGAAATCTTTTTATGTACAATAGTTTTTTAGTGGTCTCAAATGAAAGAAGTTCACAGTAATACTTTGCTCACATTATTGATGCATTATAAATTTTAGTTAATACATTTAAATGACAGTTGGTCAATTTAAGGCAGTTGGTTTCTGAAAGTGTAATTAGTTAACTTGAATTTTAATTTAGTGCATTTTTACAGAAACAAACTGTAGATTACAGTAAAGAACTGTACAATTAACAGTATATTACTGGCAACAGTGTTGCCAGTATTTTACTGTAAAAAAACCCGGTAAGGTCTAACAGTGTAGCCTATTCACAAACTGTTTGCTCAAGCATAGCGTTTTCTCGGAGTTCACTGTGTGCTTTCTACCATGCACAAATAAAAATGTCACTGAAATTTTGCTGTGCAATTGTAACAATGAGCACTCAAACACACCAAACCAACAATTACTAAAAACACACAAAAACTGATTTTTCACGGGCATTTTGCACTAGTTACGAATAATCACGCTTACAAAACACACGCTCAGCAAATATTTCGCACAAAAAAAAAAAAAAACATTTTTTTTTTTTTTTAAGTAACAAATCAGGTATACAGCCGTGACACTCGGCATGGCACAGCACAGATGAATCTAATGTTTTGAGGGGAATATGTGTCTCTCCGTCACTGCGCCGGTGTGGATACTGTCATTCAGAATCACAGATTATACTCTTTGGAAGTATGACCAAAATAAGAATTTTCACGGAAAATGTCATCTGAACAAGTAAGTAACATCAACTTTTGTTCTGACCAACTAAGGGGAAAAAGCATTGCAGTAAATTGCGCTGATTAAATCTAACGATCACTTATCATATCACGTCACACCGTACAAATTATACTTTGTTCTCAAATTGTTCATGTTAACAACATCAGCATTGCGTGACTACATTTAATGCCCTTCCGATATTTATCCTTTGTTTTCACATGGGCCGGGTGCAGTCTCTTTTTTTCTCTGAAGTTCGAAGTCCTTTGCGTTTTACAATGGGTGAATCTCTAGTTGGTGATCGATTGCTCCTGTCTGCCGATTGCTGTCTGCCGATCGATTGCTCCTGTCTGCCTCGCTGCCTGCTGTGAGTGTGTTTGTGTGCTTCGGTGCTGTAAGCTCCGTCTTAGCCTTATATTTCTTTGTTTTGAACCATCATTTTACTACCATTTCTAGTTGTTTATACTACTACATTTTACCCAACATCTCAGATTAACCTGACATCGCTAGCTTTTGTTATTAGTACTACTAGCACAAAACGCTAGTAATTCGCTAGCCTGTTAACGCGCCACCCGTGCGCTCAGCTATTTTTATTTATTTATTTTTCTCTCGCGCGTCCGCGCCTTTGAGTTCATAAAAAGCTCAGGTGAGTAAGAATCAGTCAACAAACACGGTGAGTAATGTCTTGTCCTGTTATTGTCACTTGCACTTCATGTCACATGTTTAGTATAGCCTTCTCTGTCGACAATATAGGATTTATATGTGATAAATGTAAGGAGACAGTTAGGTTGACAGAGAAGATTTCAGAATTAGAAACACGCATCCAAACTTTAATTGAGGATAGTAAGAGTGCTAGTGCTTTAGATGTTTTGGATGCGCATAGAATAGTGAACACTTTACATGGCGTGGTTCCGGCTGAAGTAGAGCCTGTGCAGCCGGGCAAATGGGTGACAGTGAGGGATCGCTCTAGTCGCGGATCTAAAAACCACTCTTCCGTTCCGATTACCATAACAAATCGATTTGCCCCGCTCAGTGAAACACCCACTGAGAATGATTGTGCCCTAGTTATTGGCGATTCTATCACACGGAACGTGAAAATAGAGACACCAACCACCATAGTCACATGTTTGCCGGGAGCCAGAGCGCCTGACATCAAAGCAAATTTAAAAGTGCTGGCTAATGCTAATCGTAAATTCTCTAAGATCATTATTCATGTCGGCACTAATGATGTTCGACTCCGCCAGTCGGAGATCACCAAAATTAATATTAAAGAGGTGTGTGAACTTGCAAGTACGATGTCAAGGACTGTAATTTGCTCTGGCCCCCTTCCTGTTCGCAGGAGTGATGAGATAGTTAGTAGATTGTGTTCGCTTAACGGTTGGCTGTCTAGGTGGTGTCCGCTTAATAATATAGAATTCATAGACAATTGGAAAAGTTTTTGGGGCAAACCTGACCTGTTGAAAAGAGATGGTATTCATCCCTCCTGGGATGGTGCTGCTCTTCTCTCTAGTAATATGGCTCATAGTCTTAGAGCTCAAACATGACAATCTGGGGCTCAGGTCAGGAAGCAGACAGACTGGCTAAACCGACCGTCTGCTAGCGGCCTCGCGTCACCAAGGTCAGATAAATCCTATCACATAGAGCCTCTTTCACCTAGCTATCATCATATAGAGACTGTGTCTGTTCCCCGAATTTGGAAATCCAAAAAACGTTTAAACCCATCTAAGGTTAAAAATTTAATTGATGTTCAACAAATAAAAAACAGCTATATTACAGATGAGCAAATGCTAAAGCTTGGGTTGCTGAATATTCGATCGCTTACTTCAAAAGCACTCGTTGTTAACGATATGATTTCAGATAATAACCTAGATGTGCTGTGTTTGACAGAAACCTGGCTAAAACCAAACGATTACATTACTTTAAATGAATCAACCCCGCAAGATTACTGTTATAAACATGAGCCTCGTCCGAAACGCAAAGGGGGTGGTGTTGCTGTAATTTATAGTAATAGTTTCAAAACCACTAAGAAATCAAGTTTTAAATATAATTCTTTTGAAGCATTGGTGCTTAATGTAAAAATATATAGTGTAAACGATAAATCACGTTTGAGATTTGTGCTGGCTACTGTATACAGGCCACCAGGGCACCATACAGACTTTATCAAAGAATTTGCGGACTTTCTATCAGAATTAATATTGACTGCAGATAAAGTACTAATTGTTGGTGATTTTAATATACACATCGATAATGAAAAAGATGCATTGGGATTGGCATTTAAAGACATTGTAAATTCAATTGGAGTTAGACAACACGTGTCAGGACCTACTCATCGTCGTAATCATACTCTAGATCTAATATTATCACACGGAATAGATGTTGATGCCGTTGAAATTCTGCAGCAGAGCGATGACATCTCAGATCATTACCTAGTCTCGTGTAATTTGCATTTAGCCAAGGCTGCAAAGCCGACTCCGTGTTTCAAATATGTGAGACCTATCACTTCTGCTACTAAAGATTGCTTTATTAATAATCTTCCTAATCAGTTTCATCATCTCAGCATCTCAGATAGCTTAGAAGAACTAGATATTACAACAGAAACGTTTAACTCTCTCTTTTCCAGCACTTTAGACACAGTTGCTCCGTTGCGCTTAAAGAAGATTAAAGAAAATAGTCCAACGCCGTGGTACAATGAGCACACTCGGGCCCTTAAGAGAGCAGCTAGAAAAATGGAGCGCAACTGGAAGAAAACAAAACTAGAGGTATTTCGCATTTCATGGAAGGAGAGCTCTATTGCTTACAGAGAGGCTTTAAAAGCTGCTAGATCTGCTTATTTTTCAACCCTATTAGAAGAAAATAAACATAATCCTAGGTATTTATTTGAAACGGTGGCTAAACTAACGAAAAATAAAGCTTCAAGCCCAGAAGTTTCCAAGCAACACAGCAGTAATGACTTTATGAACTTCTTCAATTATAAGATTGATAATATCAGGGACAAAATTATAACTATGCAACCGTCTACTACAGTATCGCATCAGGCAGTGCATTGTAGTCTCCCTGAGGAAAAATTTGATTCATTCGTTGCTATAGGAGAGGAAGAATTTACTAAACTCATTAAATCATCTAAATCTACAACATGTATGTTAGACCCTATACCGACTAAGCTACTGAAAGAAATACTTCCAGAGGTCATAGATCCTCTTCTTAATATCATTAATTCGTCTTTGTCTCTAGGATACGTACCAAAAAACTTTAAGCTGGCTATGATTAAACCGCTTGTTAAAAAAACGCAACTTGATCCTACAGAATTAGTCAATTACAGGCCGATCTCGAATCTACCTTTTCTGTCAAAGATATTAGAAAAGGCAGTATCCTCACAACTGTGTTCCTTTCTTGAAAGAAATGATATCTGCGAGGATTTCCAGTCAGGATTTAGACCGTACCATAGTACCGAGACAGCTCTCGTTAGAGTCACAAATGATTTGCTCTTATCATCCGATCGTGGTTGTATCTCTCTATTAGTGTTACTCGATCTTAGTGCTGCATTTGACACCATTGACCACAACGTTCTTTTAAATAGATTAGAACATTATGTTGGCATTACGGGAATTGCACTAGCATGGTTTAAATCATACTTATCTGACCGTTATCAGTTTGTAGCAGTAAATGATGAGATGTCTCATCGATCACAAGTTCAGTATGGCGTACCACAAGGCTCAGTACTAGGACCGTTGCTGTTCACTCTGTACATGCTACCCTTAGGAGATATCATTAGGAAACATGGCATTAGCTTTCACTGTTATGCCGATGATACTCAGCTCTATATTTCTTCAAAACCTAACGAAACTTATCAATTCACAAAATTAACGGAATGCATAGCGGATATAAAAAATTGGATGACTTGTAATTTCCTACTTCTAAATTCTGAAAAAACAGAGTTTCTAATTATTGGACAAAAAACTTCCTCACGTAATAATCTAGAATACTGTCTAACACTCGATGGCTGCTCTGTTAAGTCTTCGTCGTCGGTTAGGAACCTGGGTGTGCTCTTTGATACCAATCTTTCATTTGAAAGTCACGTGTCTAGTATCTGTAAAACTGCATTTTTCCATCTTAAAAATATATCTAAATTACGCCATATGCTCTCATTGACAAATGCGGAACAATTAGTTCATGCGTTCATGACCTCAAGGCTAGATTATTGTAATGCTCTACTGGGTGGTTGTCCTGCACGCTTAATAAACAAATTACAGCTGGTTCAAAACGCAGCAGCTCGAGTTCTTACCAGAACCAGGAAGTATGACCATATTAGCCCGGTTCTGTCAAAACTGCATTGGCTCCCTATTAAACATCGCATCAATTTTAAAATATTGCTGATCACTTACAAAGCACTAAATGGTTTAGCTCCGCAGTACTTGAGCGAGCTCTTAACGCATTATAGTCCGTCACGTCTATTGCGATCTCAAAATTCCGGCCAGTTGATAATACCTAGAATATCAAAATCGACTGCTGGCGGTAGATCCTTTTCCTATTTAGCACCAAAACTCTGGAACAGTCTTCCTACCATTGTCCGGGAAGCAGACACACTCTGTCAGTTCAAAGCCAGATTAAAGACACATCTCTTTGACCTACACAGCAAAAAGTCCAGTGTTAAATTAACTCTCCTGGGAGTTTATATAGCTCCAGAGTCAGTGTTAAAATATGAGTGTTAAATTAACACTCAAGAGTGTTAAAGTTAATGAGCTCATTAAGTGATTAATTGAGTGATGATTGGGCATTATTGAAGACACCTGATGTTAACAAGCAGAATCACCAAAAGAGAAAATCTATTTTTTAAAGATACCGTTATGGAGATCAGTGTTTGCTTTAGTTGGGCTCTTGATTCATAAACTGTAAACATTAGATTGTCTTTGCCTGTTGTATCTGAGTTATAACTACCAGATGAACAAAGAGAAACGTTGATCAGGTTTTGTTGGTTATGTTTTGACATAATCATAATTTCACCTGAATCACTGAACTCATTTAGAATCTAATCTCTGATTTAAATGTATATTGTTAATTACAGCATCACTGTGATTCTACAGCATAAGATCTTTTTTTCTAACAAGTCTAAAGGATTTCTTAAAAGTTGTTCTGATAAAATAAAATCTTTTTTTTAGGCACACACAGACATCAAGAATCAGTGTATGAATCTCAACTATGGTGACAAACAGAATATTCAATTAGGAAAAGGAAATTAGTAAGACAATTCAGATCATAATTTATTCATACCGCAATGCATGATGGGAGCCATGAATGAGTTTTGATTGGTGGCACCCAGAATGCACTGCAACATGCTATATTATTGTTACCATTGTTGAGATTCACAGGCTGATTATTGATGTCAGTGTGTCTAATTAAAGCAATTTTCTATGTATTTTTATCAGAACAATTTTTAAGAAATATATTGCATTACATTCATAATGATAAAAATAATTTGCTGTAGAATCACAGGCTGTGTAATCAACAAGGTAAATCAGACTCTCTAAATGAGAGTTGATATTCAGGTCAAATTATGATTATCAAATCATAACCAACACCACCTGATCACCTTTTCTCTTTGTTCATCTGAGAGTTATAACTCAGATACAACAGCCAAACAAAGTTTAAAGTTAATGCTTTATGGGTCAAGAGCCCAACTAAATCAAACACTGATCACCATAACGGTGTCTTAAAAAAAATAGATTTTCTCCTTCAGTGATTCTGCTTGTTAACATCAGGTGTCTTCAATATTGGTCAATTATCACTCAATTAATCACTTAATGAGCTCATTAACTTTAACACTCTTGAGTGTTAATTTAACACTCATATTTTAACACTGACTCTGGAGCCATATAAACTCCCAGGAGAGTTAATTTAACACTGGACTTTTTGCTGTGTAGCTTTCACATAATACATTATAGACTTCTATAATTTAATGTTAGGCTGCATAGATTAGGTCAGCCGGAACCGGGAACACTTCCCAAAAATCCTGATGTACTCGTTACATCATGAGAAGAATGGCATCTACGCTAATTTTAGTGTCTGTGTTTATCCCGAGGTTTTCCTGCAGCCTGCCGGATCCAGGCCGTATCCAGATCTGACGAAGGACCTTCGCCTGGACCGATGACAACGCAGTGCTGAAGTGCCAACTAGTCTCTCCCTATGGAGGATCCCACTACCACTCTACAGATAAGGCGTTGTCGGGAAAATCCGTTTCGCGTTCCTACCCCAAAGCAACAAAATAAAATAAAATTCTTTATCAAAATTTATAGGGAAAGACAAGTACTTTGTTTAGGCTTGGCTTGTATGGAATTCCAAACCTGCATATATTCAAACGCACATAACTATAGAACTCATTCTAAATGCTCATGTGAACGCCATCAGTGTTTCTCACAGGTTCGCGTTTAAAGTCTGTGTAGAGGGAATGGTGTCGTCTTAGCGGCCCCTAATTTAATAACAAATGATCATTGCGACGGAAGCAAATCAATCAAAACTAACTTTAGATGGAAATAACTTAACTCTGCTGTAAAGCCGAAACAATCTCTGTTACCTTAAATTATACGCTTATCTCTGTAAAGCTGCTTTGAAACAATCTACATTGTTAAAAGCGCTATATAAATGAAGATGACTTGACTTGACTTGACTTGATTGTCATTTGAACCTTTCTGGATCCGCCATCAAATTGATAAATTTAATTATATTGAGTGCTGTGAGAAAAGGCTATAAATCTCCACCTACAGCATCCTCACACTCATAGCCTACTTGCCGGGACTCCTTCTTTATGTGTACAGATGTGACGTAATGACGCAAAGACATGCTCGAATTTCCCGTGGAAATCCACCAGTACCACTGGAATTAAAAACATTATTACGAGCTTACCGTTTTGAATCGAGCTAAGGCAAGTAGATAGTGTTGAACATTGGCTGGTTATGTACTTGCTCAAAAAATTATTTTGAATAATTTTTAACTCAAAAAAGCTACGGACTGCAGCTTTAACATTTCAAATAATATGAACTATTATTCACTACTTTATGTTTTATCTAAGTCAGTCAGTATTTCATTGTGTATTAGCTATTTTATGTTTTATCTATGTAAGTCAGTATTTTGTTGTGTATTAGATTAAAATAATTATACATGATAATTTAACATTTCAAATAATATGAACTATTATTCACTATTTTGTGTTTTATTTATCTATAAGTCAGTATTTTGTTGTGTATTAGATTAAAATACTTATTATTTGAAATGTCAAATTATCAATTATATGAACTATTATTCAATATTTTATGTTTTATCTATGTAAGTCAGTATTTCATTGTGTATTAGATTAAAATACTTATACTTGATAATTTAACATCTTGTTTCATATAATCTCTATTGTTTATTTATGGACGTGACTGTGTAATCTGAAAACAATTCACTCTGACATATTTCTTCGGCGCAGAATAATTCCACGATCGACTATTTATACACTCCTGAGAGACTATCAGACAGACATTTGTTTTCTTAACTCATATAATGTGGTGTTTAAAAGGTTGAAACTTACTTTTAGAAATAGTTATACTTAAATAAATTTTATTTTATTTCATATATGTCATTTTATATGTTTTTAATTTGTCAATGCTATTTCTTAATTTCATTCACCCGGTTTTTTATTCTCTCCCACAGCCATTATGGACAATGCATCGTCATCTAAAAAAACAAATCCATGACAGATTTCTTCATGTTCATAATTTCACCAATCTGTGGACATTATCCACCAATAATAAAAAACGCCCCTGAAAAACAGTCACTTTCTTGTCACACCAAGCAGATTGCAGTCATAAACACACACACCCATAAACCCCCATGGAACCACACAAGGTCAAATTTCACATGGCCTCATAAAACTCCCATATAAGGACATCCTGTCATATAACCATAAACCAAGGGTAATAAATCAGTTTTTGACATAAGCTACATCATACTTGTATAATCTAATATGGATCCAATTTATATTATCTGAAGACTTGAAGGATGCAAAGCTACTGATATGCCTATCCAGGCAAAAAGGCAACAGCTCAATTCAAAACACAATACATTACCAGTTGTGGTCATCTCTGGTGTGACAGTTGAAATCGCCAAATTAAGTATCAAGACATCTGAAAATTAATTATATAAATTAACCAATGACAATGAAATAATAGTTAAAACTGACAAAAAAAAAAAAAAAAAAAAAAAAAGAAGACGAACTGAAATCTGAAGACCAAACAGTTTCAGATGCTCTAAAGGATTAGTTCACCTCAAAATGAAAATTTCCTGATAATTTACTCACCCCAATGCCATCCAAAATGTCCATGTCTTTCTTTCTTCAGTGGAAAAGAAATTAAGTTTTTTGAGGAAAACATTTCAGGATTTTTCTCTAAACAATGGAGTTGAATGACAACCAGAATGTTGAAGTTCAAATCAATGCCGTTTCAAAGGGCTCTGAAGTGCTTCAAAGGGCTCTGCATGATCCCAGCTGAGGAATGGGGTCTTATCTGGCGAAACGATCGGCCATTTTCTAAAAATATAAAAATGTATATACTTTTTAACCACAATTGTTCGTCTTGTGCTGGTCTGCGACTCGCCACGTATTACGTCATCATGTTGGAAAGGTCACGAAAAAAAGAAGAAAATAATAATAATAAATTAAAACAAAGATGTCGGATGATTTTGAAGTTGGAAGAGAAAATTAGATGGAATTTTTTGCCCTTCCCTACCTTTTTGAACCGGAGTGCACAGACAAATAACTTAGAAAGATGACGTGACTCGTGACCTTTCCAACGTGATGACGCAATGCGTGGCGCGTCGCAGACCAGCACAAGACGAGTTAAAAAATATATATATATTTTTTTTTTTTTTAGAAAATGACCGATCGTTTCGCCAGATAAGACCCCATTCCTCAGCTGGGATCATGCAGAGCCATTTGAAGCACTTCAGAGTAGGGCTGGACGATTTTGGAAAATAATCTAATTGCGATTTTTTTTACCAATATTGCGATTGCGATTTAATATGCGATTATTTTTTAAGCTCTTTATCTTTTCTATTATTCAACAAAAACAAGCAATAAATCATTGTAAAATAGGGAAGGGAATCTTTAGGCACCTCATGAGCCGATACATTTTTTTTTTCTTTAATTGATCTTATTAATAAAACTTAAAATATTTAATTACATAAGTAGGCCTACTTATAATAATTACACATTAAAAAACTAAATTAATACAATTATTATAAGTAGGCCTACTTATAATAATTACACATTAAAAAACTAAATTAATACAATTACATGTTAATAATATTAACAAATATAGCTTCAAAACAAATAACAAAGAGGGAAAAAAATATTACAAGCAATAAACAGAGAGTGCTTTCGGTATTTAAGAGTAGGCTGTCTGAACGTGTTCATCTCTTTTGAAATTATAAGATGTGGTTTGTCCTGTTTGTTTAATAACTGACTGTGTCACATTACCGGTAAATTCGCGTCATAAAAGCATTTTGAGATGCAAACGTACATTTAACCACGTAGACTCGCTCACAGCCGCATGCTCAAATGCTCTTCGCAAAACGCACGTGAGTATTTGAAATTGAAAGCAGCTTCTGTCGGTGATTTTCATATTTTTAATATATAAGCCAACTGCATTACAAGACATGCCTTCATAGAACATTTGTAAGTAAAATACCGTCGGGCGAGACCGCGCACTACTGAAGTAACATCACGCAGACCGCGCGTATCTCATATCTTGCGCAATGAAGCCCGCGAATGTCCTTGTAACTCGCTTCAACTTTTCCGAACTTTATTAAAGGAGACATATCATGCTTTTAAATCGTTCCTTTTAACATATAAATCATACATTTGTAGTCTATATAAAGCAGAACTGCAATGCTTGGGTCTGAATTCCTCATTATTATAGCTCCACAGGCCCCTTTTTTACCCCTTTTCTGATGTGCGTCTGCAGCAACTCGTTTTGGTGCGGTCTCTTTAAATACAATTGAGACACGTCATACCCCGCCCCCTCTCCAGGTTGCAGAGGTTCAACTCCACCCCGTTCGGCCATTTTTGTAGTTTGATAGATTCACACGTTATTAACAAAATGTCAACAACGGAAGACTTGTCCAGCCAGCCTTACTTGTTCGAGCCAGACTCGGAGCCGGAGCGAGATGAAAATGAAGACGACGAACCTGCAGAACAACGTCTTCATATGGATGTATCGCAATGGTGTGTACTGTATTTACACATGAAACTTTGGTCTTCCGACCTTTTACCACCGTGTCGATTTATTTTGATTAATATGTGCGAGGGACAGAGAGCAAGACAGCGTCTAGTTTGGAGACGGTGTCTTGTTTACTAGAGAGAGAAAGTGCGTGCGCGCGACCAGGTCTCTCTCTCTGCTCGTTCTTTCAGTTAAACATGCGCCACAAGCGCGGCAGTTCATCTACATTAGACGGTGTAATGAAGCGTGTGGGTTACTACATCCAACAACCGAACATTTTAACTTACCCTCTCGTAACTTCTGCATCTTTTAGCTTGGACTACAAAATTGCAGCGAGAAATAATAATGGCGGATTGCTCGAAGTGTTGGGCCGGAAGTCAATGTCCTTATTTGGCAGTTCCGCTGCAAATACTGTGACGTATTAGTTCACAAAACGTCATAGATAACAGAAAAATCTGAACAGGTTGAAAAATAAGGCCAAAACAGAATATAAAGATATCAACGAAGCACCTGAAGATAATTATTTAAACTTTTCTGTACTTTTAAACACTCCAAATATACAACAAAATGCATTTAAGGGCTAAAAAAGTGGATTTAGCATGATATGTCCCCTTTAAAGATTATTTCTCGTAAGGTTCGAGTGGTGTCGTGTGTGTGTGTGTGTGTGTGTGTGTGAGTGAGAGAGAGAGAGAGAGAGAGAGAGAGAGAGGAATTAGAAGCAAGCAGAATACGGTTGTTTATAAAGCACGCGCGTCGTACACGTCTGTGTTTAAAACTAAGCTCAGACATATACAATACAGAATCGTTGGAGAGAATCTAACACAATATCACATAAATTAAACATAAACTGTTATTTCCTGTAGCCAGGTCTATATGTGTTGCGTGCCAAGTTGATGCTTCATCTGCAATACAGACTGGTTTACTCTCGCGTGTCACATGACCAGACTATAATCGCAGCTTTGCGGTTTAAAAAATCGCATTTCATCATATCGCGATATTATCGCAAATGCAATTAATCGTTCAGCCCTACTTCAGAGCCCTTTGAAACGGCATTGATTTGAACTTCAACATTCTGGTTGCCATTGAACTCCATTGTTTTGAGAAAAATCCTGAAATGTTTTCCTCCAAAAACCTAATTTCTCTTCCACTGAAGAAAGAAAGACATGGAAATCTTGGATGGCATTGGGGTGAGTAAATTATCAGGAAATTTTCATTTTGAGGTGAACTAATCCTTTAAAGGGGTCATGAACTGGATTGTTTTATTATTTTATAATGTTGCCTGGGGTGCCCTTATAATGTTAGTATGATTTTTACATCAAAAATTGTCATAATTTATAAATAAAAGCCATTTTTCCAAGCCTGATTTCTGCCTCAGATTTGAGCTCTGTTTTAAGGGGCGTGTCTGCTGTGAGACTGCAGTGTAAACGCCCACTGCTGTGATTGGCTGACATGCTTGCATATGAAATAGCTATTATTACAGGAACTCTCTCGAAAACTTTTACTACGTTTTTACTATTACAGCTATCGAGATTAACAAATCGTGAAAAGTATCGTTTAAAGCATTATATTTAAATCTATTCCATCACATGAAAGGTTGCAGCATGATGAGCACTGAGCAGATGACAGACAGTCTGTTGATCGTGTGAATAAAGATCTTATCATTGCAACGCAATTTTTGCACTCTCACAAATGCTTACACCAAATCACAATGCAAACACGATGTGAGTACACAGTAAGAGCTTCGTTGTGTAGTGTAACAGTGTCATTATTTCATCACGAGTTTGGTAAGTGTCCAGATAAGCTCTCGCGGCTCGTGCTGTGCTGTTTGATTGACAGCTTGGGCGAAAGGGATCGTTCTTTGATCTCTTTATAGGCTATATAATTTAATAACAGATTAAAAAAAGATTATTTTCATAATACTACGAGAAATTATGTGAAGTTGATCGTTTAGTCACTGATGCAAACAGTATTGAACGATTTTAAGAGAAATATCTGAACTTGAATAATTACACCGAAATCACTGATCGCAGATCAGGCATTAGAATACACATGGTTACTATGGTGTTATTTTTTAGTCAAAAGTCATGAGCGTGTAAGACATGCTCACGAGCACATTATGTTATTTCACACGTGCAAAAATGAACCTTCAGCTGGCATGATAAAAGTACTCGCGCACAAATTCAACAACCGAGAGGTGTACAAGTAGCTGCGAGCGAGCGCCTGGCATACTCTCATAGGTTAACTCTGCTTGTACAGTGGAATCCTGCTCGCGCGCAGCGGGCTTCTGCTCGCGGAGTGCTGTTTTGCTCGCGCAGTGGATTTCTGCTCGCTCAGCTGATTTCTGCTCGCTCGAGTCTACATGACTTTTGACAATTTGGGGGCGGAAACCAAGGAGGGCACTGACCCTCTTATGATTGGTCACTTTCATCATGGAAAATCTTGGGAAATCCTAACCCCGCCCACCTTCTGACGCAGCCAGCGTCACTCAGCTCGCTCTGCTACTCCGGCTATCTCTGTGTATATTTTAGACAACGAAATATGTGATAAAACACCATACTAACTCTTTTCGTTTTCATTTAAAGAAATCTTAAACATGATAGCCACACAAATGTGGTTCAGGCAACGCGTATTGATTGAAGAGCTCAAGGATAACCAAACGACTGGTGGTGATATACATTAAAGGAGAAGTTCACAGGGTTAGGATTTCCCAAGATTTTCCATGATGAAAGTGACCAATCATAAGAGGGTCAGTGCCCTCCTTGGTTTCCGCCCCCAAATTGTCAAAAGACTCGAGCGAGCAGAAATCAGCTGAGCGAGCAGAAATCCACTGTGCGAGCAAAACAGCACTCCGCGAGCAGAAGCCCGCTGCGCGCGAGCAGGATTCCACTGTACAAGCAGAGTTAACCTATGAGAGTATGCCAGGCGCTCGCTCGCAGCTACTTGTACACCTCTCGGTTGTTGAATTTGTGCGCGAGTACTTTTATCATGCCAGCTGAAGGTTCATTTTTGCGCGTGTGAAATAACATAATGTGCTCGTGAGCATGTCTTACACGCTCATGACATTTGACTAAAAAATAACGCCATAGGTTACTTACATGTTGCTGGCAGATCCGTGTCGGGAAATTGTGATTGACTGATTTAATAAAGTTTAACCATGCTGGAATCCGAAGGAAGCTTATGCAGACTGTCTTCTTCCACAAACAGGCGCTGCACAATATTTAGTAAACAGCATGTTTATTGCTTGTAAGTAGCTCGATCCGGTTTAGCAATCATCATGTCATCCTATGTTATTTAGCATGTTTGGGCGAATCGGTGGGTGGGGCTAAACAGGCCGTGTTGAAGTAGGCGTTGATCTTCTTTTGTGGAGGCGGTGTTTTATCCTCTTTGACGTCATAGTTCCCCACTTTGAAAAACGAGTCGTTTGCTGAGCCTGATGTCTATAAAAGCTTTTATTGGACTAACAAGGTAGTTTTCAGTTCTGAAACTTACAGGATATTATTATAGTATGATGATCTCTTATATGTCAAAAGCTCAAGGAAACTTTGATTTCTCAGTTCATCACCCCTTTAACAAACATGTAACTCAAACAACATAATTTATGTGTTACATGCAGCTTTCTCTCTTTCTTTGTCAGCATACAGAAGTGAAGTGTAACCGGTCAGTGTAAAGCCAAAAGCAAATATATAAATATAAATATACAATATACCATATAAACTAGTTTATACTTACTCAGCATAATAGAGGTGATAGTCAGTGCTCTTACATAACCTGTGATGAAATATGAAGAAAAAATTAAATAAAAATAAACAATGTATTGGATCTCACTGCAATTTTGAGTTTGAGAAAAATACATTCATCATATATTTGTTCATATAAAGGATTTTTGGTCAGCATTAAGTTTTACATGTCTTAATCATGACAAGAAAAATCACCTTTATGAATAGAGGAAGCCATTGACAACTTTGGCAGTCCGATGTATTTCTCTTTATCCAAAAGCCACAATCAGAGGACCAATTTCCTTTACAGTTCAGAGGAAACAAACAAATTAGCTTTGGCATTGATGCATGACTTTATTTGTTTCCCTTTCTGTATCAAACACTTTACATGTTTACAACAATTTACATGTTGAAAGAGTTATAAGCGAGGACAGTTTTAAACATGTATAGATTTAAAAGAATGAAACATTGCTATTGAGGATTTTAAATGTAATGAGATAATTAAATCCAGTCCTTGAGGTCTATATGACTCCAATCGACTTTTCCGTAGTTAATAAACATGGTTCCCATCATCTGAGTTACATACAATTCTGTCACTTATTCTCCACTATCTATCTATACAAAAAAAAAAAAAAAAAAAAAAAAAAAAAAACACAACTTGGCTTGATTCGGTTGTTCTAAATGTATGTAAAAAATAAATAAATAAATAAATAAATTTCAAAAATCACACTTGTGGTCTTTGGGGTCAATATGACCCCACATTGAAATGAATAGGAAAAGCAAAAAAAAGGTGTGACTGCGATATAAAGCATTTTTGGCAATTTGCAAATAAAATCATTAATTTCAGCATAAATCTGAAAATTCTCACACACAGAGAGAGAGAGAGAGAGAGAGAGAGACGTGAATGCAATAGAGAGCATTTTTATAGAATTTGGAAAATAAAATAAATAATTTCTGCATAAGTCTAAAAAAATTTCACACATAAATGAAGGCCTGGTACTAGAGCATAAATGCAATGTGGAAAGAACATGATCACACACACAGACAGACACACAGGTGTCTCTTTCAGTGTGTCACTCATGTTCCTATCCGCTTCCCACATAGCAATATTTTGACGTCCCAGATCCGGCCCACTGTTTGCCAGATCTGGGCCACAAGCAATGCCATATGTCAGCCAAGAGCAAAGAAATAAACCAGAACTGGACCTTATCTGAGCCACAAAGTCTGTGTATATTAAATATGGAGTCATCTCAGCCTTAATAAGCCTGTTAACAAGCAGAATCACTGAAGAAAAGAAGAGAATAGAAAAAAAGAGACGAGAAGAAACACAAGAACTACAACTGACTTCAGACACAGTCTAAGATGAAATCAACTAAAGAGAAAAGAAGACATTAAATCTGTGAAGATCTCAGCAGAGGAGGATTAAACAACTCCACAAACAGCATTACCAGCTTCACTTATTACTAACCAGACTGACTTTATTTCTGTCAGACGTCTACAGAAGTTCACAGCAGCCAAAAAAGACAAAACATATTGTGTTTCTCTTTCCTTGAGTGAATTTGTTATTCTTTTGTATTCTGAAATTTAGAATTTGGATTCTAAACCTCAAAGAAATGCCACAATCAAGACCTCGGAGTAGAAATGAGTGAGAAACACCCAGAAACACCTCATATGTGCCGCTCACAGTATAAGGGTCTTTCCTTGCCATAAATGCTTGGATAATGTTTCCTTCCATTAATAATAATAATGTAGTGCAGTGGTTCTCAACTCCAGTCCTCAGGACCCGCTGCTCTGCAGGTGTGTTAAATAAGGGAGACATACAAAATGTGCAGAGCAGCGGGTCCTGAGGACTGGAGTTGAAAACCACTGGTCTAGTGCGGTACGTGGCTGTGATATAAACTTACCAACGTCCGTTGCCATGATTTTTGGAATGACTTATCGCGAGAGGAAAAAATGACGTTTTAGTCGCATAACATCGGTTAATGGAAACGCCGTCATTTTCGCAATAGTTTTTTAACGATATTTAGAAAAAAACGCAACATTTTTGCGCAAATCTTTAATGGAAACACGCCTATTGTTGATTTCTGTGATTTTGCTGCATGGTAAGCCTAAACAGATTGCAGAAATGTTGTCTCAAAGAAAAAATATGTAAAAATATATATATTTAGATCTACAAGTGCACTGACACAATTTTCACACATAATCTGCCAGTGAAGCTTATGAATAATTACAAAGAATGAGGTAGCACACTGAATTAAACACAATTTTGAAGACTGAAATAGTATTTTCTTGTAAAAGACATTTCAATGATCTTTGTATTTACAACTTTGATTTTTTTTTTTTTTTACAGTGTGCTTAAGACGAATCATGGTGTACAAGGGTTTAAAAGTCCTGACCTTGTCAGAATATGAATAGAATTACTCAACTAAAACTCTCCACAAATTACTCCTCAGTCCATGATCACACAACAACACATGCCACAGTGTGTTTGATTTAAAGAGACTTATGAGAATCATTATGAGCATAAATAAGATCTTACCTGATATAATCTGATGCACAGTGATCCTCACCCGACACGACTGACTGAAGATGATAATTGTTTGTTGGGTTTTATAAATAAGGTATCCTGTCCATCATTCTCATAAGTTCACTGTTACCTCATCATATTCAAATTTAAATTCAAATATATACATAACAATAGCTCACATGTCCAGTTCATATACAGTGTATTTTTACTTTCTACAGCATTGTATGTGTAATTCAATATTTTTATCAGGTTTACCCTTACGTACTCCAAATGGACTGTGATGTTGCTGTAACGTTGGCATCTGCTGGTAATTAATCATTAGGTTTTTTCTCAACTTCCCAACATTCTGTTCTTAACTTCCTCAGTTCAATGGACATTTCAAATCTTATCCATCCCTCAAACTCTGAAGAATAGATGGAATAAAAACTACAAAGGCAACAAAAAAGAAAAAAGAAAAAAAGTTCATTCAAATAGTGGAGCAATAACTGACAGTAAATATGCTTACACTTTGTGACCAGAATTTCTGTCCATTTAAAATGAATAAATACTTTATTTAATTGACGTTACTCCTTTTGTGTTGCATTTTTTAATATGTGAAAGATGGATTGATTTAATATTTATATTTAGCAGATTAAAAGAATCATGTGTCACTGTTCATGCACTGGAAAGTCTGATTCACTTCAGTGGGAAGTTGATTTCAAGTTCATTCATCTCTCAAAGTTAGTGTAGGTAGGATTTTTATAAAAAACTTTTTTTTTCAAATTTGTTTAAACTGTCTTTATATACCAATACATAATTAAAATGTAAGTGCTCTGAAAAAGAGAGAATAAAAATCGAGTGACTGTAGACCTTTTAATCTGCAATAAACACAGCTCATTATTTCCATTCGGGACGAAACAATTGATTGGTTTGGGCGACTGTCACTCACTCTCACAACCAATGGCTACCACCCCTGTTGCTAGATCTGCCCATATGCGCGTGCACCCATTTGATTTTAGGAGTGCAAGAGAGGCGCGGAACCTAGAAGAGTAAAATTATGGCAGAGAAAGAGCATTTAAAATTCAAAGCACCTGCATATGCAGTCAGCTGGGCAAACAAGGCAAAAACTACTTCCTCGGACACTGCCCGCACTCTTGAACAACCTCCTCTGCTTCGCCCTCGACCCCGGACCTGTCCTCGAACCGACGATGCGGTACTTGTCTCCGGAGTGTACGTTAGTCTTCATTAGAGTCAACAATGTTTTCATTATGGAAACTCTTACGTGCAAAACACCGTATATATGAATCTTACACGAAATTCACCTTCATCACAGTGTAACTGATGGTAATGGAAAAACGTGTATCAATGCAACCTGTTTTTAGCTTTGCCTCATAAATACAGCTCGTTACCTATAAATATAGCTCATTACCGAATCAAACTTTACCAGTATCGATATGCTAGTGCCCAGCCAGCACAGCCATGTGGGGCCCAAATGGGTTTGACCTGGGCTATCTAACTGGGACCCAGCCAGTTTTGTCCTCGGTTTCCATGTAGGCCCCACATGGGTTTGCCCAGATGAAATGAACACTGCTTAGTGTGCACAGTACAGGCTGTTAAATGTAACACTGAATCAGTGTTGGAGGTAATGAGATAATTAAGTGATTGAATAATGATTGTGCATTAATGATGAACACCTGCTGTTAACAAGCATAATCACTGAAGGAAAGAGAAACACAAGAACTACTTCCAGCCACAACCTTGGATGAAATCAACTGAAGATAAAATACATTAAATCTCTCAAGATCTGATTAAACAACTCCACAAACAGCTTTACCAGCTTCACTTATTACTAACCAGACTGACTTTATTTATGTCAGACATCTACAGAAAAGAATTAAGAAGAGGTTTAAATGTTGATTACTTATTTGAAAGTAATAGTTTGATTTGATGTTACCATTGTGGCGATCAGTGTGTGCTTTAGTCTTGACTTTTTAACATTAGCTTTTCTCTGGCAGCTGTGTCTGTTTGTTATGATGAGAACAGCAAGAGAAAATATAATCAGATGCTGTAAGCTGATTGATGATAAGAGTATAATCATCATGTAGTGGCTTAGCTCATTGATTATGTGTGAGGTTTATACTGGTAGTATGTTATTCAATTTGTTTTATTGTTGTGATTCAAATGATTTTTAACACACCATTTACATATTTTGGGCTCCTGTGAGACTTACTCGCACACAGACATCAAGAATCAGCATATAAATCTCAACAATGGTGACATGCTTCATGCTGCAATGCATTCTGGGAGCCATGGATAAGTTTCGTATGATGCACCCAGAATGCATTGCAGCATGAAGCATGTCACCATTGTTGAGATTCATATGCTGATTCTTGGTGTCTGTGTGCGAGTAAGGCTCACAGGAGCCCAAAATATGTAAATGGTGTGTTAAAAATCATTTGACGTTCTGATTAAATTATATTATTCTATTGCTGTAGAATCACAACAATAAAACAAAATGAATAACATACTACCCATATAAACCTCACACATATTCAATGAGCTAAGCCACTACATCATGATTATACTCTTATCATCAATCAGCTTACAGCATCTGATTATATTTTCTCTTGCTGTTCTCACCATAACAAACAGACACAGCTGCCAGAGAATATCTAATGTTAAAAAGTCAAGAGCCTGACTAAAGCACACAGTGATCGCCACAATGGTAACATCAAATCAAACTATTACTTTCAAATAAGTAATCAACATCTAAGCCTCTTCTTAATTCTTTTCTGTAGATGTCTGACATAAATAAAGTCAGTCTGGTTAGAAATAAGTGAAGCTGGTAATGCTGTTTGTGGAGTTGTTTAATCAGATCTTGAGAGATTTAATGTATTTTATCTTCAGTTGATTTCATCCAAGGTTGTGGCTGGAAGTAGTTCTTGTGTTTCTCTTTGCTTCAGTTATTATGCTTGTTAACAGCAGGTGTTCATCAATAATGCACAATCATTATTCAATCACTTAATTATCTCATTACCTCCAACACTGATTAAGTGTAACATTTAACAGCCTGTACTGTGCACACTAAGCAGTGTTCATTTCATCTGGGCAAACCCATGTGGGGCCTACATGGAAACCGAGGACAAAACTGGCTGGGTCCCAGTTTGATAGCCCAGGTCAAACCCATTTGGGCCCCACATGGCTGTGCTGGCTGGGTGAGTACTAAAATAAATCTTATTTGTTTATATTCATAGTGATAAAGTTAGGTATTTTATTACATGTGATTCTGACATGATGTCACTGCATGTACTGCGCTCCTCTCCACTCGTCTCAGGTAATAATAAATGCGTCTTCCAGCTGAGCCTGAGCGTTTGGCGTCGCGTGTTCATGTGTTTTGGGGCCGTGGCTTTGGAAGGAGCTTAGAAGGGAGGGGGTGGGAGTGAATGGAAATAATGAGCTGTGTTTATTGCAGATTAAAAGGTCTACAGTCACTCGATTTTTATACTCTCTTTTTCAGAGTACTCACATTTTAATTATGTATTGGTATATAAAGACAGTTTAAACAAATTTGGAATGTTTTTTTAAAAAAAAATCCTACCTACCCTGCCTTTAATAGTAAAAGTCCTTTTACAGCTATGTTTGTCAGTAACTGTAGTCTAAAGAAAAAAACACTGAACAGTAAACTGTTCACAACGGCCTCCGAGGAAAATTAATTTGCATTCAGTCTAGAACACACAGACCTCACATATACAAAAACTGTGGCTTTTAACACTGTGCTTTCGTCAAACATTATTTACATAATTTCAGGAATATACTGAACATCTTTCATGTATCCTTTACAAGACAATAAAGGGTTGTGTTGTTTGACAGTAAGTTGAAACCCAGTATTTAAATGCTCCAACAAAGAACTAAATTGTGTACAAATAGTACAAATAGAGTAAAATATCCAATTTCACAAGAGAAAATAGATTTGAACATCTCACTCATTTAAATAAAAGGAGAACAAGAGTTGGTGATTTACATAGACATACAGTGGACAACTTTTTCACTTTTATAATACTGTTTTATTTTGGTAAGGATTTGTGACCTTTATTGGCTCATGTCTCATCTGGACATTTGTTCTGACTGTTGTTAGGAAGAACAGCTGAAATTGTATGAATTTCTTTCTTTTTTTTTAAACATTTTTCATAATGTCTGTTTGTATCTCAGGGGATAGACTAACGGTCTATAGACCATGAAGTCTATAGACTTCATACTTTGTGGCCTGTTTTAGAAAATCTGTTCAATACTTAATTCTATTAAATGAAAAATCATATTTAATAATTTTGTCATTAATCATTAAGTTATGTAGAATTCGGTTTTAGGTCAACAATATATTGTTTTCAGGCAATTTCTGTCAACATTTTCTATGACAAAATAAAGGGACAGTGTCAGACAGTAGTTTTTCACCTGGAGCTTTGGGACCCACTCCTCCTCGTCCTCGTCCTGAAAGGTGTGTCCTCATGCTGTAAATAGTCCAACTGAGGAGGGAGGGGGCTCTGGTGGAGGACGTGGAGTTGGAGAAGGACATAACCAATCAAGGGCAGGCAAGATGGTCCAAGGGGGAGTGGAGGGTGGGACGAGCCAGGAGTAGTAGGAGACAGATGGGAACCCAGAGTCCAGCCTGGATGATGCCCCACGGCAGAGTCGAGGGAGCGAGGAGCCATGGTGGAGAATTGGCTGTCGACTCCAAGGGGACAATGGGACAGAGATAGAGCTGCTAGAGATGGAGACCCAGTTGAATCTGATGAGCAGAAGAGCCCTTGCCACACTGATGGCTGTGGAGACCGAGGTGGAGCCGCAGCGACAAGTGTCCAAGGTGGAGTCAGGGAGCCAAAGGACTGAGTCAGAGTTGGTGGGACTGAGGACCAAGGCAGAGCCAAAGGGAAGGTGGAGCAAGACAGAGCCGAAGGCGCAGCCAATGGAGCCTAGTGAAGCTGCAAGGATGTTGATTTCTGGTGGAGCCAAGAGAGGGAGGAGTCAATGCAGAGTCAACAGGCCAAGGTGGAGTGATGGGCTCGGAGGCTGGAGGCAGAACTATGGGATTCTCTTGACTAGGCGGGGCTGGAGACTGGAAGACCCAAGGCAAATCCACAATGTGGAGAGGTGTCAAAAGGGGAGCTGAGGGGGTGAAGGGAACCAGCGGAGGCTGGACTAAGGAACTGTTTTTGGGAGAGGAGGTGGGAGATGAAGGATGGGCAGAGGACCCACATCTGGCAGGCGTTTGTTTCCTCACTCAGAATAGTGAGAAAAGAAGATGCACAGTGATTGGCCAGGAAAGTTGGTGAGGCACGCCAGATCTAGAAATCTACTTGTGTGAATCTCGAGGGATTGCAGCCCCTGCTCCAGGCTGAGCTAACAATATAAATCTCTACAATTACTTTTTATTATTATTATTATTATTATTTTTAATATAAATTTAACACATCCTTGCTGAATAAAAGTATTAATTTCTTTAAACAAACAAACAAACAAAACAAAAAAATGACTGACCCCAAACTTTTGAACAGTAGTGTATATTGTTACAAAAGATTTATATTGTAAATAAATGCTGTTCTTTTTATAGGTTATAAAAAAACTATTAAGCAGCACAACTGTTTACAACATTGATAATGTATACGATTTTAGAATCATTTCTGAACGATCATGTGACACTGAAGACTGGAGTAATGGCTGATGAAACATGTCTGAAAGGAAGATATTTTGAAGAATGACGGTAACCAGACAGTTAATGGACCCCATTGACTTCCATAGTAGGAAAAAAAAATACTATGGAAGTCAATGGGGTACATCGACTGTTTGGTTACCGACATTCTTCAAAATAAAAAATCTTCTTTTTATGTTCAGCAGAAGAAAGGAATTCATACAGGTTTAAAACAACTTGAGGGTAAGTAAATGATGACAGAATATTCTTTTTTAAAGGAACACGCCAACTTTTTGGGACTTCAGCTTATTCACCATATCCCCCAGAGTTAGATAAGTCCATACATACCCTTTTCATCTCCGTGCGTGCTGTAACTCTGTCTGACGCACCCACCGCTTGCCTAGCTTAGCACAAAGACTGGAGGTAAATGGCTCCAGCTAGCATACTTGCTCCCAATAAGTGACAAAATAATGCCAACATTTTCCTATTTACATGTTGTGATTTGTATAGTCACAGCGTGTACAAATAACAAGGTCACATGAGACACAGCCATCTTCTAACCGTACATACTGGGAACTATATTCTCAGAAGGCGAAGCACTGCTACTTTTGTGGAGTAAACTACTGCACAGCTCAGTTTATGGGGATGTCACGGGATGAACGAACGGCTAGATCGGGAGGTGAGGTAAACTAACAGACTGCATAGCCTGAAGACCCAGATAAATTAATTAATCGTTTCTGTTTCTCATTGAATCATTCAATTTGGCCTTTTCCTTGCATTGCAATTTTTTTATTATTCTAAATGCGATCGACATTTGATGTGATTGGGAAATTTGGCTATTAACATGTAACATTTATATACATTCTGCTGAAATGAAGGAAATGACTTGAAAAAAGATTCATTCATTTTGATGAATGAGATTCAAAGATCCGAGTCAGTAAAATTATTCAAACTTTCCACTACTACTTTAAAGGGATGGTTCGAAGTAATTTTAACCTAGGGTCCTTTGCACGATGACCTCGCGCCAAACACACCTCCAGAAGCCTTTTTTCCCTTGGTCGAACATTATCAAAGTTAGAGCTTATTTAGAGATATTAGCCGAATTGGTTAGTGCAGGCGCTAATGGAACCAAGGTTGTATCTTGTAAATTATCCCACTAATAATGCCCAGAATGGTACCAAACTTCTACAGTAGTACAAATAGGTTCTGTACTCATAAAACGAGGCATTGGAAAGTTTGTAAGTATATCAGGTGTTTATTTAAAGAACACTTGCATGATGGCTTATGCTACTGCTAACCCGGACGTCGAGGTCACTTCCGTGAATTGGGAAAAGCCCGTAAAATTCCTGGCAGAAAGCGATGGAAGAAACCAGGGGTTTGGCTCGAGGTCATGGTGCAAAGGACCCTAGGTTGATTTTACTCCGAACCATCCCTTTAAGTGTCGACTTTGAGCGCTGTTAATTCACAGTAGGCTACATTCCTGTTGGCTACTTTCTCAAAAATGACAAATATTACCCATAATGCATTGTTTTCTATGGTATATTACTGTTTTACTGTACAGTGAATCTGTCCGAGTCATCATCCCTAAATATTGGTGGTTCTTTTACATCGGATTGCATCACTAATTTGACATTAGACAGCGTCATCTCAGTTGGCTGTTCAGAATTACTGCTATGTGCACTTCTATCAGATCGTAGTTGAGCAGTAATGGACTGACCCAATTTCTCAGCTATTTCACTAAGTGAACACAAATGTTTTAATGAAAAACAGTATCTTTCTGTCAAAATGTTGCTGTTTTTTTTTTGTTTTTTTTGTTTTTTACAGAAATTTTTAAATGTGTGGTCTGATGCATCTTGATTTCTGCTGCAACATTCCAATGGTAGGGGCAGAATTTGACGTAATCAACATGAAAGCTTGGATCCATCGTGCCTTGTATCAGTGGTTCAAGCAGCTGGTGGTGTAATTCATGAGACATCTGACTTGCTTTCCACTGGAGTAATATGAAAGCCTTGGAAAATCTCAAAATCCTCAGATGCAATGCACAGAAACACGTCAGCCAGTTTGCAGTTTCTTTTCAATGTGAGAACTTTATTTGTTGGATTTGGAATTGGTAGGCTCATCAATCACAGTGCTGCCAGGTGACATGGGCACATAAGTTGGCAGACGGCGCCAAACCAAATGTTCATGCTCTGGCAAGAGCACTACTGCTTGAATGAGTTTGACTGTGCCTACTTTGTCAGAGACAGTATCCCCTTTCCAACGTTCAACGCCTGTAAACATTGACATGAACTGCTGAATGTCTCCATTAAGCTGATGGTCAGGTCTAGAAGCAATGTCCTAATAATCTCTGCTGCTCTTCAGCTCATTATTCAAGTGTTTAATGATATTAGAGCCCAATATAAGATCATCATGTTGGCCAGGCACTACCAAACAGGGGACAACACACTGGATGCCAAAGAAGTGGATCTCTAAATCATAGAAACCTTCAGGCTGCGTATGCTGACTGCCACAGCCAACCAAGACAATGTTTTCTTCAGAATGTTTCTTCAAAGGTGAGACACCAGCTGAACTGTTCTCTTCAGCATTTTTGCTGATTCTACACACCATAGAACCGGAATCAAGCATTCTGTTAAGTTGAACATGGCCATTTACACGAACAGGAACATTAAAAAGGCTACTGAAAGCTTCAACTTTTGACTGGATTGAACAATTATTTTGGTCCCCTTAGGAGCACTATTACAGTTCTCTTTATATAGCTGGGCAAGATCACATTCTCCATGAAGGGCATTAGCATCCCACATCACCCCTTCCCTGACGTGGGCTGTCTAGTTTAACTGATGAGGTGGTCTACTAGCATCACTGCTCAACTGATGTTGGCGATGATTGGCTCGTTGAGGGCAGTCCTCTTTCCAATGCCCAGGAGTTAAGCTCTTTTGACATCGGTTGTCCTGTCTGCATGGTTTGCGGTAAGTTTGAAATGCTGTAGCTTGATGATGAGGGCTGGCTTGGATTTGGGTCTGCTGAGTGACAAGATAGACTCACTAGGCTTTTCATGCAGTCAGCGTCACTGCCAGACTGTGTTAGGGGAGAAGGTGAAACAGACAAGGCAGGGTTAAATGCACACAGCAAAATCCCCAGTGTTAAATTAACACTCCTCAGTGTACATATGTGTCCACACTACAGGGTGTTAAAATTAACACTGAAGCAGTGTTGAAGTTAATGAGATAATTAAGTGATTAATTAAGTGATGATTGGCCATTAGTGGTGACACCTGATGATAACAAGCAGACTCACTGAAGGAAAGAGAAACAAGAACAGAAAAAAGAGAAACACAAGAACTACTGACTTCGAGCCATTATTGCACTTATTATTTTACCAGTTTGACTTTAGTTCTGTCATACATCTACACACGGTCTTATTTAGATTTAACAGAAGTTTAGATGGTAATGTTTTATGGAATGTTTCGTTTCATGTCACCATTATGGTGGTCAGTGGTTGCTTTAGTTGGGCTCTTGACCCTTCCCTTTTTAACATTAATATTTCTCTGGCTGCTCCAACTCTGTGTTTATAAAGCATATGTGTTGTGGCAAGATAAACTATGACTTTGGCTGTGTTTCCTGAAAGCATCGCAAGCCTAATTTGATCATATAGACCATTTGTTGCAGTTGGTCTGCGATCAAGTAAGGCTTAAGATGCTTTTGGAAATACAGCCCTGGTTATGATTTGATGATGAAATTACTAGTGACCTATAGTGATGAGTCGTTCATGAACGATCCGTTCATTGCGTCTGTCACGTGAAAAATGAATGAAAGACTCGGAAGGTAAAGTAATTATTTATGTTCCCTGTAAATTATTTTTGACTGCATTATAATGATTTCTTAATTCAGAATAGGATCAAGATTGCGTAGGTGGAAGTGTTCGGTGAATTTGCCTGTAAAAAGTATAACATTTAAAGCCCCTTAAAAGAACGAAATGACTCGAAAAAAGATTCGTTCATTTTGATGAACGAGATCGAACAAGAGAGTCAGTAAAATGATCCGAACTTCCCATCACTAGTGACCTGATTCAATGATGGCACCCATCATTATAAACTGATTATCCAAATGTTTTATAATTTTTCACTACAGTAGTTACTTCCAGCAATGTTTTAATGATCTGAAAGTTTTAAAGTCACACACTGACATCAAGAATCTACATATGAATCTCAACAATGGTTGAGTGCATGATGGGAGCCACCAATCAGAACGCATCAATGGCTGACATCATGCATTGCAGCATGAATAAATTATGCAGCTGAATTGTCCTGTAATTTTCATTGTTTTTTCTGTTTGCTTTTATTTTGCTATTGTTTTGTTCTGACTTTAGTAGCTTGTTTTGTGATGTTCAGAGTTGATCTGTTTGTCACTAGTTTGTTTATTGTCACCATTGTTGAGACTCATATGCTGATTCTTGATGTCTGTGTGTTTAAACACAATAACTTCTTTGCACAAAGTATTTTAAAAATGTTTGATATTGCTGTTGGATCTCAAACTGTAGAATCTCAGAGCTACAATCACCAATACTAAAACAAGACATCAAGCATATAGTCAAAGATTTAGACTCTGAATGACATCAGCAAATCAGGTCACTACATGATGATAATGTCATTGTCATCAAAACATATTGTGATCTGGTCATGTTTTCTCTTGCAGTAACAAATGTGCTTTTTAACACAACCAGTCAGAGAAAAACTAATATTAACAAAATGAAAAGGGTCAAGAGCCCAACTAAAGAAAACACTAACCACCATAATGGTAACTTGAAAAGAAAAATTCCATAAAACATTACCGTCTAAACTTGTGTTGAATCTCAAGAACTTTTGTCGATGTATGACAGAAATAAAGTCAAACTGGTAATAATAAGTGCAACAATGTGTAATTAGGGCTGGGCGATATATCGCGCAATATTGTTATGCGCATCTCGTCAGTAAAGCCGGTTCCCTTGATTACTAGTAAATCACCATCACCTGCTTTCAGATGGAGCGGTGTTAAATTAACACTCCTGGGGCTGTGAGTGTATATGAGTCCACACTCAAGAGTGTAAAGTGTTAAAATAAGAGTGTTAAATGAACACTCAAGAGTGTTAAAGTTAATGAGATAATTAAGAGATTAATTTAGTGATTATTGAGCATTATTGAAGACACCTGATGTTAACAAGCAGAATCACTGAAGGAGAAAATCACAAATTGTAAGTTACCATTAAGGTGATGGGTGTTTGCTTTAGTTGGGCTCTTGACCATTACATGTTTACTTTAACTTTTACTGTTTGTTTTGTCTGCTGTTATTGATTTATAACAGTTAAATGAACAAAGTAAAGTGTGATCTGATAGTGTTGGTTATGTTTTGACATAATCATGCTGTGATCTGAAAAATGAAATTTATTGAAATCGTTTGGTTTAACTTGTTAGCAGCAGTTTTGTGATTCTTCAGCCTACGATTATCAGTACTTTACTTATATTTCAAAATATCTAATCAACATTGCTCTGATCAAAACACTTTCAAATGTATTAATTTAGAAACACAGACATTAATAATCAGCCTGTGAATCTCAACAATGGTGACAATAATAAAGCATGTTGCAGTGGCTGCCACCAATCACAACTCATTAATGGCTCCCATCATGCATTGCGGTATGAATAAATTATGATCTGAATTGTCTATGTAAATTACTTTTCCTAATTGAATATTCTGCTCGTCACCATTGTTGAGATGCATAGACTGAATCTTGACATCTGTGTGTGCCTAAAAGAAAGATATTTTTTAAACAACTTCTAAGAAATCCTTTATATTATATAAAAAATTCTGGGCATTTATGCAGATTCATAGTTATGCTGTAACCAACAACATACATCGAAGTCAGAAAGAAGGATCTTAATGAGTTCAGTGATCAAGTTCAAATGATGATTGTCATAATATAACCAACACCCATCAGATCACTTTTTTTCTTTGCTCATCTGGCAGTTATAACTCAGATACACTGTAAAAATTAAAGGTGCCTGGAGGAACCTTTTGGGGTTCTTCACTTCGCCACACCGGCGGAACCGTCTGTAGATCCTCTAGGCCAGTGGTTCCCAAACCTGTCCTGGAGGACCACCAACACTGCATGTTTTCTTTTTCTCCCTAGTCAAACACACCTGATTCAACTCATCAGCTCATTAACCCATGTGATAATGAGCTGATGAGTTGAATCAGGTGTGTTTGACTAGGGAGAAAAAGAAAACGTGCAGTGTTGGTGGTCCTCCAGGACAGGTTTGGGAACCACTGCTCTAGGCACCCTTTAAAAAGGGCCGGTTCTCTGAGGAACCACACAGGTTTCCTGAGGAACTCTTATATGAAGCACTGTGTGGAACCACTTTGGGTGCCTCCAGGAACCAAATTTCTATTTTTATTTTATTTGTATTAAATTAATTTCATGTTGTTACTACGGTTACCATAAACTTCTATTATAATAAACAAACTGAACCAAATACAAAATAAGAATTGTTTATTACATATTTTAGATCCATTTTAATACATACACTTCAATGCACTTGGGGAAAAAAGCTAGTAATAGATTAATATCAATGAATACACACAAAAAAAAAAAGCATAATACATAAGTAACATGAATAATCAACCATGTGTATACAATAGGCTACACAATAAAAGACATCTCAACAAAATGCATAGAAAACACATGTTCCATGTAATAAATCAATGTAAAAAATTAAAATTGACTAATTAAAAATGTCCATCTTCACTTAACTTTAAAACATTTGTGTTTCAGTCCGATGGTTAGTCTGACATCACTGTTTCCAAGTCCAAAAGCTCTCTCAGATGCCAAAAAAACAACAACAGTGCTAATATGCACTCATTGTTCTGTAATATTCCTGAAAATTATGATCCTAACCTTTATCTCTATTCCGAAATCTCAGATGGTTTAGCTATTCAGCTATTTTGAATCATAAAATGTTGAAGTCTGGGATGCCGTGAGACTGGAGACTGTAATGTTCACTATGGCTTTTGAAAAGCTTAAATGTGTGACTTGAATCAACAGTGCTCATAAATGGTTGTTGAGTATTCTCAATATCTAGAAACAAGATAAAGGAAGTAGAAGTAGAGGCTTCGACCCGGAAACAGTATTCCTTATGTCACAACAAGCAGAAAACATTTTCCATTTGAACAGAGTTAAGGTGCAGTAAAATGATCTGTTGTTCTGTGAATGTTCACTGGTGAATTCAGTCATTTCAATAAGAATCCACACGATCAGCAATTTTGTGTGGTGGTTCATACATTACATTGCTACACTGCTGACAATGGTCAATGGACCTTTTTGCCTGTGTAATTTCACGAAATTCACAAATGTGACGCACCTTTACTCACTGCAACATAAAATGCAATCAATTATAAAATCTTCACAAGGGACATGTGAGGTACTTAACGAGTTAGAAAAGTGAAAAGGTGCATCAGCTTTCTTTTTTTGTTTGTTTTTCTTCTTTTCTGGTGGATGGTCCAGGCACTTCAATGATTTTCAGGTCTACAGGAGGATTTTTATTCTTGTTCAAACTTCAAACTTGTATTTCAGCTAACCGAGGTCCCTGCAAAGTACAAAATGTACTGTTAGTAAGGTTATTAAAGTGATAGTTGTGAAATTTAAATAATTTCCTCAGCCTTGTGACGTTCCAAACCTGTTTGACTTTCTGTCTGTGGAACCCAAAAGCAGATCTCGGGCATAATGCAACCCCTGTCACCATTCGCTTTCACTGCATGAAACACAAGCAGAAAAAAATTGTGTAAATCATTCATGTAACCATTCTTATGCACACTTGTCTAGTTTAATTCAATGCAACAATTTATGTAAAAATGGTTAAGCTCCAAAAATGTCCCAGAAAAGATCCTAAAAATAATCAATGAGTTCACAACTCATGTGTTATGGTTTGTGTTGTAAGTCTTATGAAGCCATTTAATAGCTTTTTCCCTTTTTTGTCGAAAAAGACCAAACTTGAAGTTATAATTCAGGGTTCAAATGTCTTATATTCAAATCCATATGATTAAGGTATAGCCTATAAAACATGCATAGCATTATTGGCTCCAAACCTGTGATATTACATGATGTAACATGAATGAGATTTGAGATTTTCAGAGAATAACTGATTAAAAAACAAGTAAACAGTCAAACAATACAATTGCACACAGAGTTCATAGTAATAAACAGAGGTGGAGAGTCCAGGGGTCAGAAAGTAAAAGTCCTGCCATATATTTATTCCACCCATGAACTCACACATCAAAAACTCCAGTGTTAAATGAACTCTCCTGGGAGTTTATTTGGCTCCAGACTCAAGAGTGTTAAAGTTAATGAGCTAATTAAGTGATTGATTGAGTGATGATTGACCATTATTGAAAACACCTGATGTTAACAAGCAGAATCACTGAAGGAGAAAAATCACAATTTTAGTCACCATTATGGAGATCAGTGTTCGATTTAGTTGGGCAGTTGACCTTCAAATGTTTAACTTTAGATTTTGTTTGGCTGTTGATCTGAGTTATTACAGCCAGATGAACAAAAAGAAAAGTTGATCAGGTGGTGTTGGTTATATTTTAACATAATCATAATTTGATCTGAATCACTGAACTCATTTAGAGCCTAATCTCAGACTTAAATGTATATTGGTCATTACAACATCACAGTAATTCTACAGATTAAGATCCATATTTTTCAATATAATTTAAATTATTTCTTAAAAGTTGTTCTGATAAAGAAAAAGAAAATCTTTCTTTAAGGCACACACAGACATCAAGATTCAGTGTAGGAATCTCAACAATGGTGATAAAAAGAATATTCAATTAGGAAAACAAGACAATTCAGATCATAATTTATTCATACCGCAATGCATGATGGGAGCCATGGATGAGTTTTGATTGGTGGCACCCAGAATGCACTGCAACATGCTGTATTATTGTCACCATTGTTGAGAATCACAGGCTGATTCTTGGTGTCAGTGTGTCCAAATAATATATTTTTTCAAAGTCTTTTGATCAGAACAACTTTCAAGAAATTTTTCTGATTACATTGAAAATGATTAACATGGCATAATATTAGAATCACAGGCAGCTGTAATCAACAAGGTAAACTTAAGTCTCTAAATGAGTTTTGTGATTCAGGTCAAATTATGATTATGTCAAAACATAACCAACACCACCTGATCAACGTTTCTCTTTGTTCATCTAAGAGTTATATCCCAGATACAACAGCCAAACAAAATCTAAAGTTATTAGTTTAAGGGTCAAGAGCCCAACTAAAGCAACACTGATCACCATAATGGCAACTTAAAAAAGAGATTTTCTCCTTCAGTAATTCTGCTTGTTAACATCAGGTGTTTTCAATAATGGTCAATCATCACTCAATCAATCTCTAAATTATCTCATTAACTTTAACACTCTTGAGCCTGGAGCCAAATAAACTCACAGGAGAGTTCATTTAACACTGGAGTTTTTGCTGTGCGAGTTCATGGGTGGAATAAATATATGGCAGGACTTTTACTTTCTGACCCCTGGATTCTCCACCTCTGGTAATAAAGTACTTGCATGTGGTGCAGGTACTTACTGTAATTCAATGTTGCCACTGAAACATTGTACTGGTTGTTCTGGGGAAACAAAATAACAAAGCTGATTATTCACAACATAATATTTATTGACCACTAAATGGATTCAAAATGGTATGTGAGAGAATGAGGGCACCTGTATTAAGTAAAGTTAGGCTAAACAAAAACAGACCAAACTATATTAACCTGCTTTTGTTATTCATAACAAACGCCAATGATGACAGCAGGAATCAGCTAAATTAGTTAGGCTGTATATCAGCAATTTGAAGACACAGTTGTACAGAATATGTTGAATTGAATGACTAAATTTAAATCAATCTAAGACAATAAGTAAATAATTTCCATTTGTTCATTAGATCAACGTAGTTAGCATCGCGGCTAAAACCTTCATACCAGATACTGTACAATAAACGAGTGGTAAACACTGTAAAAACGTAGTAATGTATAATACATTTAGTTTATATATATGTGTGTTTGAATATATAGTGAGTATTTATATTTCTTTGGCGAGTTTACAAACCTTGTAACGGAGAGCCGAACAAACGGCGAAAGCTTTGATGAGGAGAGCCGTTACTTTCAAAGTTCAAACCCGATGACGTCGATCAGCTGAGCTTTGTTGCGCGCGAGCAGCGCGAGCATCACTGAAGCGACGACAGCAGAGGAATAGCAGCAGTTTCGTGAATGAATAAAACCTTTATCCTCCTGGTTCTTCTTCTTCAAATAATCATTTATGAAGAAGTAAAAAATATTATTTTATTACTATTATTTATTCAACAATAATTAATGAATTTTTATTATTAATATTATTATTATTTATTGTTGTTGTTTAAGGTTTAAATTAATCAATAAAACAGGCCTATAAATGTAAGCTACCCAGGTGAAAAAGACGTAGGCTACTGTTAAATGTATTAAAATGCATTAAAGTAGGTTATATTTGTATTGAAGGCCTACTAAAAACACACTGAAGTACATTTTTAATAGTAGCCTACGTATTTTTCACCTGGGTATGTATACTGAATCAAACTTAACCCTCTGAGGTCTGAGCTGTTTTCTGGGCCCTGGAGGTGTTCTGACATGCTCTGACATTTCTGGTTATTTCTGTTACTTGTGACATTTTCATGGCTAAAGTCTAATTACACTGTATTCAGCACAAACTCTGCTACAATAATATATCAACAGCATGTATGTAAAAGTTTGTAGTTTTGAGATAATGACATTTATGCGTGGTTTGTGAAAATACAAAAAAAAATTCTCACTGAAATAAGGCCATGAAACCCCTACTGATTATTTCTTCACAAGACTTTTGAAAATTGTATGACGTAGCCTAGAATATTTGCTGCAAAACTATGTGAAAATCACCCTGACGGCTCATTCAGAGAAGACAATATATTGATTTAAAATTTTTACGACGTGTTTTGTGTTAGAAAGCCTTATGCGGAAGGTGTGATCACCTCATTAATATGTAAGTTTTTCTCACCTGAGAAAGACAAAGAACCTCCCCAACGGCCCTATTAGGAGCTATCCTAATATAGCTCCTAATAGCCCTGTCATTCTGAGCAACCTTGCACAAAACTGTAAATGAGGAGATTTAAAAAAGAATGGCTTTTAAATTGTTTGGATTTATTTACAACACAACATAACCCAAAGATACACACCAAATGCCAAAAAAAAACACTTCAAAGACAGACCTTTGTGCCATTCCTAAAAACATTGTACATACCTTTAATTTCCAAGGTGTTTGATTTTCACTTTACCATGTTCATGTTCCAGAGACTCATGTGAATGTTGAAGTCGGCAGGACTCAGTGGCATCTGGGCCCTGAAAAAAAGTGAACATACTGATATCAAGAGAAAGGCCTGCACGATTTTGGAAATAAATATTAGATTTTTCTGGTTAAAATTGCTTTTTAAAGTTCACAAAATACACACACACACACACACACAAATGTTTCCAACAATATATAATATAATGAACACAAGGTTTGTTGTGCCTTGTAGGCATAGGCTATGCGCAGTGCTGGGTAAAATAATAATAACAATAGATAGCAGGATAAATCTTCCAAAATATTTCAGTAACAACCAAGCTAGAGAAAAATATATTGATTATCATGTTACTTCAAATGTTTCCATTCGTTATGATGATATGAAATGAGATACTGTAATAGTAAAAACATGAAGCCGTTTGGTGCGTTTTGCTTTTCAAATTTTCAAATGATACATTCAAACGCGATCGCGCTGCAAAATCTGATACATTCAAACGCGATCGCGCTCAAATATAAAACATTATGGTTACTTGGTTACCATACATATCTACGTTTGACCAGATATCCACAAACACAGTAGGCTTAACAGTAAACACGGGTCTAAATATTATAATATTCCCCATATATCTAGCAACAGTTCAACTGCAATGTGACATTTATGCAACAATAACAAACTAATATGTAAAAATTTCTTACCTTAAATCTTTCTTGTCTTTAAATCGCGTTCTTCTTCTTCTGAGGTAGCCTAAATCCAATGTAAGCTCTGGCGCGTCTTTCAAACACAGTAAGGAGTAAGTTACGAAGTCTCTGCTTCTTTGTTTTGAGGTGATGAGGGCGTTTACAGGTCTGCGTTTCTCCGCATGGATCATTTGCATGTCAATCGCTCGTGCGCTCGTAGGCGTGTTCAAATTAAATTTAATGAGGACGCGTTTGAGAAACTGTACATGCCGCTGCTTTTGTATGGATTACTTAAAAAATAGAATATTTGTTTTTTATATTATTTACATACTTTAAAAATAGAGATTCCAAGCGTTGTATAGACATGCGTTTCAAGTCTGTGTGACAAACATTCGCTGAGTTACAGTTCATTTTCTGTCGCGTTTCAGAATGAGTTTCACATTGAGAGAGACGGCAGAATGCGCATCATGTTTATTTTCTTTGTTTTGCGAAAAACACAACATTTTATTTTTATTATGAGTGTACACAAATAAAAGAAGACATTTAACAGTTTTGAATGTTGTACAATACAAGTATGTAAAATCAAAATCAACAGAGTATTTTACACTGATATAAAAAAAAACGAGCATATCACGCCGGCGTGATTGTCGACCTCAGGGGGTTAAGTAATAATAGGATAATAATAATATCATTCTGGCCTCACTGAACCATTGGGTTCCTCCAGATGCTGGCTTTAACATAAGAGATCCTCCAGGAACCACTTAAATGTTAAAAGATCTTCCAATAACCCTTTTATCAAGTTCCTGTATTTTCCCCCAAAGCACTTCGAGGTCTCATGGTAATGAAAAGGTGACTCCAGAACCTCTGAACTAAATACAAAGTGCTTAAAGGATCCCATAAGTTCCAGCAAGAACCTCAAATATTGTCAATCCTCCTCCAGTAACCCTACTATAGGAGAAAGAGCTTTGAGGCACTTAAATTACATTTTTAAGTTCCTTGAGTATCCGACAGGATATTTGAGGCTCCTTTAGTTTTTACAGTGTACAGCAGACAAACAAAGTCTAAAGTAAACATATAAGGCCCAAGAGCCCAACTAAAGCAAACAATCATCGCCCTAATGGTAACTTACAATTTGTGATTTTCTCCTTCAGTGATTCTGCTTGTTAACATCAGGTGTCTTCAATAATGTTCAATCATCACTAAATTAATCACTTAAGGCGAGACACTACAGGTGAATAGGGTAAAAATTTTAACTAGCAGATATCATCATGAAACTTTTCCAGTTGATTACCAACATTAAGATGAGAAAAAAATGTATTACAAGTTTTCTGTAATTTGATGTTTAAATATGCAAATTAGGCAATATCTAATCAAATATGCACTAATTTGCATATATTTTAAAAAACGAAATCTGAGTATTGGATAAAGCCAGGTTAAAAATTATTTTTTCATTGTGTTCACATATTAGATGGAAAAAAAATTACAGAGGGATTTATGGATATCTACTTTTGTTATCCTGTAAATCAGAAAATACTGTCAATAGCCTTAAAAAAATGATTTTCGCCGTGTTTTTTGGAATAAAATGTTATATAAATCAGGCTAGGAATAATTTATTTACAAATCCCTCTGTAAATGTCTTCATAATATAACTAGGTACAAGACTGGAAGGTTTGGTGTATATAGGTGCTACTGAAGTGGAGATTTCGAACTTAGAGTATGAGAGAAAAGTCATTTTGAGAAAACGGGCTTTAAAGATTTTTCATCAGCCAATGAGATTGCGCATTCAGCCCTTTTACTTTCGCGATTGGTTGCTGATAAAAAGGAAATGACCATATTTGGATCCGACAGGATTGTACACAAGAGAGAGAGCTTCCTAACGGTGCTTCTGATGAAAGGGTGCCGGCAGAGATCGCGGAGCAGCATGTTAATTAAGAACGCAAACTTTTGTTGAATTTATGAGAAATCTACAGACGCAAACAGGCAAAGTGTAATAAAATAAAGACCTAAATGTGTATTTCGGACTTTTTTTCAACACAAGTCTGAAAGAACACATGTTATTGAAGACAAATATCCAAAAATCTCAAAATTGACCAGTAAAAAAAAAAACGATGTTTTTGCCTGCCGTGTCTCGCCTTAATTATCTCATTAACTTCAACACTCTTGAGTGTTCATATACACTCCCAGGAGTGTTAATTTGACACGGGAGTTTTTGCCGTGTACAAAGAGCCGTAGTTAACTGACAAGCTGATCCATATCGCATTAAATATCGCTGGCGATACGTCCGCGATATTAATGCGATATGGCTCAGCTTGTCAGTTAATTACAGCTATTTGTAGTAAATGCCGCTCCATCTGAAAGCAGGTGATGGCGATTTACTACTAATCAAGGAACCGGCTTTACTGACGAGATGCGCATAACAATATCGCGCGATATATCGCCCAGCCCTATGTGTAATGACTCGAAGTCAGTTGTAGTTCTTGTGTTTGTCTTTTTTCTGTTATTGTTTTTTCTCTTTCCGTCAATGATTCTGCTTATTAACATCAGGTGTCACCACTAATGGCTAATCATCACTTAATTAATCACTCAATTATCTCATTAACGTCAACACTGCTTCAGTGTTAATTTTAACACCCTGTAGTGTGGACACATATGTACACTGAGGAGTGTTAATTTAACACTGGGGATTTTGCTGTGGAGACGTCTCAACAACATTTGGGCTCTGAGTGCAAACCCTATGCTCGGTTTTTATACAATTTGTGTGACATTTTGGCTTCAAAATGTCAAAAATCAATTGTGGATTTTTGCAGTGGTCAACAATGTGTAATTACGCAGTTTAATTCTCACCACATCGCCTGCTTTCCCCATAAGCCTATCCAGGACTTCTTGTGACTTCTCATGAATTGGAATAGCACGTTTTCTCAGGTATAAAGACATGAGATTTTCCCACTCCTGTACAGTGAATCTGTCCGAGTCATCACCCCTAAATATTGGTGGTTCTTTTACACTCTCAGAAAAAAAAAGGTACTAAAGCTGTCACTGTGGTGGTACCTTTTCAAAAGGTACACTTTTGTACCTAAAGAGTACATATTAGTCCCCCAAAGGTACATATTAGTAATCTGTACCAAAAAGTGTACAAAAGTGTACCAAAGGTACATATTATTAGTAATATGTACCTTTGAGGGACTAATATGTACTCTTTAGGTACAAAAGTGTACCTTTTGAAAAGGTACCGCCACAGCGACAGCTTTTGTACCTTTTTTTCTGAGAGTGTACATCGGATTGCATCACTCATTTGACATTAGACAGCGTCATCTCAGTTGGCTTTTCAGAATTACTGCTATGTGCTCTTCTAACAGATCGTATTTGAGCAGTAATGGACTGACCCAATTTCTCAGCTATTACACCAAGTGAACGCAAATCTGGGTTTTGGTTAATTGGATTTGCCATGGCACGGTCTACATATCTTGTGGAAGTCAGAACGGATGTATCAAATGCCGTGTTAGTGTTCTGGGTTCAGAAGGTATTTTGAAAAGACCCCTTCCCCTCACAAATTGACTACTTAGGTCAAATGACACATTGTAATTCTCCTCCTCAGTAACTAACACCCTCCGCCATGTTTCTGTATTGTAACTGTCAATTAACTTCAACTTTAGAACAATAAACAAATTATAAAATAATATAATATTGTTCTGAAATATTGTTCTGAAGAGCATAAGCTAATAATAATTATCAATCAGTAAATAAATTGTTTGAAAGTCCGAATTCAAGTTGATGCGTTTTCTGAGGGGGAAAAAAAACAGTCCAATTTACTTCATATAAAATATGATGTCCTTCAGTCCTTGAAAAAAATACCTAAAACCAGTCACTACAGCCTCCCATGGCGAATGAACAGGTGTCGATCTTTAGATGGATCCTTAAAAGGTCACGGCACCATTGTAACCGGTCCCTCGTGATGGGACATTGACTCTGTGTTGTGTGTGTAGAACAATGGACACCAAACTTCTATAGCTGGCTCTTTATTTCCTGGACAATAAAGAGCTGGACAAACAAAGAATTAATCAATAAACATGCATTCTGTAGCTTCTCTCAAAACTCTATCTTTGGCTCTGCGAGCCACGAGACATCCTCATCTCAGATTAGCTTAGCTTGAACTGAGAGAAGCGAGAACGGGCCCAAAGTTAATGTCCCTGTAAACCGGAAGTTACAAACCACTTTTCTCTAGTGTTGTGACGTATTTCCAATGAAACGGAATATTGAATAGAGGGCAGGGTTTTACTTTAGCGCTCCTCCTCTCCATCTCTCGCTGATATCAAACTAACGGTTTGAGAGTAGTTGCCACACCCTCGCGCCATAGCACATGACAGGAAGAGAAGATGAAACTCGAGCACATGAAAGTCATTTCGAGGGGGGAGGGAAGGATAACGTATTTGATTAAAGATTATAAGCAGGGTGCGATTTGCTGGGGGGGATGCGTGGGATTTCCCCCTTTCTGGTCAATTTATCCCTGCCTCTGCTTACTTATTTTTATCCCCGGTGGGGATAAATTTATCCCCCCCTCAAAGTGATCAGTGCTACTACATAGTGGCGAGGCGGATCACAAAACTTATCACGGATCCGTGGTTTGATTAAAGTCCATTTTATTTAAAAATGCGCTACTTTGGCTGGCTCCGCAGCCTCTCTGTAATCACCACTCTGCAGACTTGCTCAATCTCAATGTCCCGCCCACGGCGCTGCCCAGCCAGCACAGCCATGTGGGGCCCAAATGGGTTTGACCTGGGCTATCTAACTGGGACCCAGCCAGTTTTGTCCTCGGTTTCCATGTAGGCCCCACATGGGTTTGCCCAGATGAAATGAACACTGCTTAGTGTGCACAGTACAGGCTGTTAAATGTAACACTTAATCAGTGTTGGAGGTAATGAGATAATTAAGTGATTGAATAATGATTGTGCATTATTGATGAACACCTGCTGTTAACAAGCATAATCACTGAAGGAAAGAGAAACACAAGAACTACTTCCGGCCACAGCCTTGGATGAAATCAACTGAAGATAAAATACATTACATCTCTCAAGATATGATTAAACAACTCCACAAACAGCATTACCAGCTTCACTTATTGTTAACCAGACTGACTTTATTTCTGTCAGACATCTACAGAAAAGAATTAAGAAGAGGTTTAGATGTTGATTACTTATTTGAAAGTAATAGTTTGATTTGATGTTACCACTGTGGCGATCAGTGTGTGCTTTAGTCAGGCTCTTGACTTTTTAACATTAGCTTTTCTCAGGCAGCTGTGTCTGTTTGTTATGGTGAGAACAGCAAGAGAAAATATAATCAGATGCTGTAAGCTGATTGATGATAAGAGTAAAATCATCATGTAGTGGCTTAGCTCATTGATTATGAGTGAGGTTTATACGGGTAGTATGTTATTCATTTTGTTTTATTGTTGTGATTCTACAGAAAGAGAATAATAAAATTTAATCAGAACATCAAACGATTTTTAACATGCCATTTACATATTTTGGGCTCCTGTGAGATTTACTCGCACACAGACATCAAGAATCAGCATATGAATCTCAACAATGGTGACATGCTTCATGGTGCAATGCATTCTGGGAGCCATGGATAAGTTTTGTATGATGCACTCAGAATGCATTGCAGCATGAAGCATGTCACCATTGTTGAGATTCATATGCTGATTCTTGATGTCTGTGTGCAAGTAGAACTTTCAGTAGTCCAACACGTGTAAATGGGGTTTTAAAAATCATTTAATGTTCTGACTAAGCTCTGCTGGATCTCTTGCTGTAGAATCACAACAATAAAACAAAATGAATGACATACTACCCGTACAAATCTTACACATAATATCAGTGAGTTAAGCCACTACATGATGATTATATTCTTATCATCAATCAGCTTACAGCATCTGATTATCTTTTCTCTTGCTGTTCTCACCATAACAAACAGATACAGCTGCCTGAGAAAAACAAATGTTAAAAAGTCAAGAGCCTGACTAAAGCACACACTGATCGCCACAGTGGTAACATCAAATCAAACTACTTACTTTCAAATAAATAATCAACATCTAAACCTCTGTTAATTCTCAATAAGAACTTCTCTAGATGTCTGACAGAAATAAAGTCAGTCTGGTTAGTAATAAGTGAAGCTGGTAATGCTGTTTGTGGAGTTGTTTAATCAGATCTTGAGAGATTTAATGTATTTTATCTTCAGTTGATTTCATCCAAGGTTGTGGCTGGAAGTAGTTCTTGTGTTTCTCTTTCCTTCAGTGATTCTGCTTGTTAACAGCAGGTGTTCATCATTAATGCACAATCATTATTCAATCACTTAATTATCTCATTACCTCCAACACTGATTCAGTGTTACATTTAACAGCCTGTACTGTGCACACTAAGTAGTGTTCATTTCATCTGGGCAAACCCATGTGGGGCCTACATGGAAACCGAGGACAAAACTGGCTGGGCCCCAGTTAGATAGCCCAGGTCAAACCCATTTGGGCCCCACATGGCTGTGCTGGCTGGGTGGTTAACCCTCACGAGTAATAGCCTATCAGCACTTGCGAGACGGTTGCAGGTCTTTTTTTACGCCGATTATTCAACATATTACTTAAGCGGGAATAAACATCACAATCTGATTATCTGTTTCTATGATGACGAGCAGAGTTAGTGTCCCAGTCACACCACTGAGAATGGCCGAAGTTACACACGGTGTTTTACTCAATTGAGGCTAAAGCAAAGTTTTTTTTTTATTACTCACTCACTTCTGAGTGTCTGGCGCGAGTGATTTCAATCAATGTAAAGACGCGTTTACGCGAGTCTAGAGGTCTTGCGGCGCGAAGGCGTTTCGCGCGGCGCGGTATCGCGAAGCCCGAATGAGGCGAATTGACTTTGTCGGTCCGGCCCGACACATTAACTGTAATCATGAGCCCGAGCCCGATTTAAACAGGACCATTTTTTAAATACGTGGGCCGTTATAACCAGGGGTACGTGGCGCCAGGGAAGGAGAGATGAAGCAAAGATGAAGTTGACGATCGCCATCTCCGTGAATGCGCATATATGGAGAAATGCATGGATTACATCAGAGTGTTGCATATTTCTTTTCGTTTTAATTGTTTCGTTTAAAGACATTTCAAGCTTTCTTTAGATATAGCCTATTTCTTAATATTCTCTGTTAATTTATGATGAGATGCACTCCAGTTAACGTGCAGTGCAAGTGACCGCGGCGCGCCTCCATGATTATAGCCTATTGTCTGCTATATTTGCTTCTTATTTATTAAATACATGCAATTCGTTGATGAAACATGTATTAAAATTAAGATACAATTTATACAAAACGAAATTCACTTTAAAGAAAGGCTTTCTGCAAAACAAAACTTAATGAAGTGGTCAAAATCATGTCTGACTAGTCTGACAAGTCTCCTGATATACTGCACATCTTATCTTACTCGTGCTGTTCACTTTTCATAAATCAACATAGATGGAAAAAAAAAAAAAACATTATAATATTTTAACAAATATGAAACTAAATTAGCTTATTTAATGGCTACAACACATATAGTAGGCCTACAGAATCTGAAAGGCAGAAGTTGAAAGGCATGTGCATAGTAAAACATATACATTTATCAAGTTCACGGGTAATTGAGCGTGCATTTATTAATTATTATCTTAATGAATAATGCAACCAGGACAAATCATGTAAACTGCCTTGTTTGTTTATTCAGAATGAAATGGATCGCAAATGGGTTCGAATGAAGAAACGTAAAAAAAAAAATTAAAAAAAAAAACGTGAACAATGATGAACACAGAAAATGAACAAGAATGAACTTTGGATGGCCAAGTAGGCTACAACTCTAATTTAATTCAACAAGGTTTTAGAATATAGAATAATTTTTAAACAAAATAAATATTTTTAAAGTTTATTATCCCGGGCCGGTGTGATGCGTGCGAGTGGAGGAGACGCTCGCTGAGCATGACACGTGAGGTGTTGCATTTTGTAACACAAGTGCTAGATCAAGGGCCCGGACCGGGTGAAGTTCGGGCTCGGCCAGAGAATCTAAGCTCTGATTTATCTGATCCTGTCCATTAGCTTTGATCCATGTACGGCTTTTCAGAATGCCACCAAGTACAAATATTTATGTATTTTTTCAGCGCGAAAACTAGCTAGCTAGCTGGGAACAATGAAAAGGGTCCAGGGGTGCGTTTCCCGAAAGCATCGTTAGCCAACTATGGTCGCAAGTTCCGTCGTTATCAGCATAGTTCAACGATTTGGTCTTTCCCGAAACCATCGTTCCAACGAACGTTCGCAAACAGCATCGCAAACTTGTGTGGTTGGAACGACAGCTCTCGAGATGTGGTTAGAAGCATAGTTTCTAGTTTACATGAGATGTAGGCTGAATAAATCCTTATCTTTAGCAAAATAAGCAAGCTGACATTCAGTAGGACCCGTGTTATTTATTTAGAATACATAAATGTAATTTACGTCTTTTAGTTTGTCAAGAGATTTAAAGCACCGTTTTTGAAGACTGCGCATGTGCAAACGTGCTCTACTATGTAAGAACGAGCCAAATATTGAGTCTGGTAATAAAGCAAAATAACTGAGAAAAATTAGAAATGGTCTTTAGATGCCATGTCTGTAACTTATATGACAAAATCTAGCGTTAATTCGATCTCAAACAGATTAATTAAAATAAGTTATTAGTCCACCACGTGCGAGACGTCATAAACCAACGTGGTTGAACGATACTTTGCGACAGACGGTTTCGGGAAACAGTCGTGACTAGCTAGTTGATTTCTCCAACGATGCATCGTACTATGGTAGTTAAGCAGCGAACTATATAGTTGTACGGGAAACGCACCCCAGAGCAGCAAATGCAGTGAATGAAGTTCATGTTCTCATGATTTATTTTTATAAAAAAAATTTTTTTTCGAAACATCCCCCCCTCTGTTTTTTTCACAAATCGCACCCTGATTATAAGGGTACATGATTTTTTTTTAATTAATGAAGTGCACAGATAAATCATTTATAATAAACACTACAATACTGCATATGAAAATACGAATTGTAAAATTTTATTTCATGGCGATTTTAAGTGTCTCTTAAAGGGGCAGTACACTTCATTACCAAAAGGTAACCTCAGACTATTCATACCAATGTAATTAAATCAAAAGACAATACAATGAAATCAAACAATATTCAAAATAAAAGAATCAGAGATCATATAATAAGAAAAAGGGAGATTTTGAGTAAAAAGAATAATGCTAATTTTACATTTGTTACACTAAGGAAAAATAGGTCACAGGACAGAACCAAATACTCAATGAAGGGGGAAACACAGAACATACATTTTACAGGTTGTGTTGTTTTACATTAAATTGAAAAGCACTGTTCAAATTGCTCCAATAAAGAATTTCTCAATATCTCACTCATTTAAATGAAAACAAGAGTTGGTGATTTACATTGACATACACTGGACAACTTTTTCACTGTTATAATACTGTTGGGTTTTTTTTGTGTGTTTTTTTTTTTTTTTTTTTTCTTATTCTTTATAAGGATTTATGGCCTTTGTCTCATGTCTCATCTGGACATTTTTGCTGACTGGAAGAACAGCTCTCCACCAATTCCTGTACTGTTGCCTGACCTGCACAAGAAGAGAAAGTCAGTCAAATTGGGTTATTTCACAAGAAATGATTACTAGATCTTTTGGAACAGCCTTTCTGTTGGAAATGTGCCTATATGGCCTAAAATGCTTTATAAAAGGCAGTTAACTGGGTTTTGGAACAGTGCTGTAGTCTCTCAGGTGTGAAAATAAGATGGAACTCATATGAATTATGTGAAGCAGAAGATTATCTGGTACTAGAGTAACATGATGTCTGACCTCATTATTGAGGACACAATAGACCAGGAAGATGAAGGTTCCCTGCTGGGAGTTCAAGATCAGGAAGAGGATCTCCAGCTCCTTCCTGCCATTAGTGAAGAAACCCAGAATCCAGGAGCAACCAAGAATCACAAACTGAGCCAGTGTTTTAAAAGTCATAATCCTGCAGAGAAAGAGAAAGAAACATATTTAATGTGTCTTTATCAGAGGTGGAGAATCCAGGGGTCAGAAAGTAAAAGTCCTGCCATATATTTATTCCACCCATGAACTCGCACAGCAAAAACTCCAGTGTTAAATGAACTCTCCTGTGAGTTTATTTGGCTCCAGGCTCAAGAGTGTTAAAGTTAATGAGATAATTTAGAGATTGATTGAGTGATGATTGACCATTATTGAAAACACCTGATGTTAACAAGCAGAATTACTGAAGGAGAAAATCTCTTTTTTAAGTTGCCATTATGGTGATCAGTGTTTGCTTTAGTTGGGCTCTTGACCCTTAAACTAATAACTTTAGATTTTGTTTGGCTGTTGTATCTGGGATATAACTCTTAGATGAACAAAGAGAAACGTTGATCAGGTGGTGTTGGTTATGTTTTGACATAATCATAATTTGACCTGAATCACAAAACTCATTTAGAGAGTTAAGTTTACCTTGTTGATTACAGCAGCCTGTGATTCTAATATTATGCCATGTTAATCATTTTCAATGTAATCAGAAAAATTTCTTGAAAGTTGTTCTGATCAAAAGACTTTGAAAAAATATATTATTTGGACACACTGACACCAAGAATCAGCCTGTGATTCTCAACAATGGTGACAATAATACAGCATGTTGCAGTGCATTCTGGGTGCCACCAATCAAAACTCATCCATGGCTCCCATCATGCATTGCGGTATGAATAAATTATGATCTGAATTGTCTTGTTTTCCTAATTGAATATTCTTTTTATCACCATTGTTGAGATTCCTACACTGAATCTTGATTTCTGTGTGTGCCTTAAAGAAAGATTTTCTTTTTCTTTATCAGAACAACTTTTAAGAAATAATTTAAATTATATTGAAAAATATGGATCTTAATCTGTAGAATTACTGTGATGTTGTAATGACCAATATACATTTAAGTCTGAGATTAGGCTCTAAATGAGTTCAGTGATTCAGATCAAATTATGATTATGTTAAAATATAACCAACACCACCTGATCAACTTTTCTTTTTGTTCATCTGGCTGTAATAACTCAGATCAACAGCCAAACAAAATCTAAAGTTAAACATTTGAAGGTCAACTGCCCAACTAAATCGAACACTGATCTCCATAATGGTGACTAAAATTGTGATTTTTCTCCTTCAGTGATTCTGCTTGTTAACATCAGGTGTCTTCAATAATGGTCAATCATCACTCAATCAATCACTTAATTAGCTCATTAACTTTAACACTCTTGAGTCTGGAGCCAAATAAACTCCCAGGAGAGTTCATTTAACACTGGAGTTTTTGCTGTGTGAGTTCATGGGTGGAATAAATATATGGCAGGACTTTTACTTTCTGACCCCTGGACTCTCCACCTCTGGTCTTTATTGACTATTTGCTATTTTAAATCAGATTGTTTGTTACTTGGTTTGTTTCATCTGTGAAACTTCAGGGTTCAGATTTTTCAAAGTCAAGTTGAGACTGATAATGATGTTGATGAAAAGAATCACATTTAACTGCACAATAAGAGAAAAAAAATGGTAATTAATCAGTGTTTTCCTTTTAATACAAAGTCATGAGATAAAAGAAATAAGAAATGTGCTTACAGCAATTATGACCGCAACAGGTCCCAGAAAACTCCAGAAAAAACCTTTATCCATTTTAAACCAGCAACTGTTTGGAAGAAGATAGAGTCAAAAAAATATCAATAAACAAACATGGATGAAGATCTCTGAGTCACTCAAACTAAACTCACTCTTCACTTCCATAGCCTTTAGGATCCACCGCAGCAGACACGCCCACCACAACCAGAGGAACCGTATATCCAATCACACACAGGAATCCAATGCTAAGTACAGCCCTCTTTTTGGAGCTGATCTGTGATAGGTTCTTCACACAGATGAAGAGCAGCACAGCTTCAATGAACATCCACACAAAGCCGGAGAGAAAGAGGAAGTGCAGCACACCTGATATCACGGCACACAACTCCTGGAGATCATGAGAGACGGTTATGATGATTCTCAGTGAGACTGTGCTGAGCTGTAGGGCTCCTTCATCATTCTCACCTGATGAGGGCGTATGAGGCTCAGGAACTGTTGTGTGAGCAGGAACAGAAGGTGAGCCAACAGAAGACTCACACAGATATTGATTCGAGCCACATTATTCACTCCAGGACTCCATTGACAAAGGGCAAAGGTCAACAGGGCCAAACTGAAGAACACCAGCCCAACTGGCACACACACCAAATTCAACAGCTCCAGCAGTGAGTCGCTCTGAGAAAACATGTCAGAGTACATGAGTGCCAAATCTGTGCTGTTCTTCAATGCTCACTATAAATGTTCTCGTACCTCTGATGGACGGCTGGTTTGCATGATGAGAGCGAATGTGGACAGATGAACACAGGAACACACAGTGTAGCTGCTGTTGGTCTTTAAAACAGAACAACCATCTACAATCCACTCGCTGATATCCCAGTACACACAGGACAGGGAACCGTTGGGAACAAGCTTCTGAACAATAAAGAAAAGACATGCATATTAGGGATACCTCAAGTGGCGGCTGGCCAAAACCTTAGAGCACTTACTATTTTATTATGTATTTGTATTTTTAACTTTCAGGAATTATTTAGTTATTTAATTATTTTAATTTAATTGATATATCGCATTGACCAACCCCTTATCCTAAACACAACTGTTGGTAACTCTTTTGAAATATTTGTAACTTTGCATCTGTTTTAGGTTTAAATGGTAGGGTGAGTATTTGGAGCGCAAATGTGTTGTGAAACTGATAAAGATGTTTTCTTAATTTGCGGGTGTTTTTCTATTTGCATGTGTTTTCTTCAGTTGCAGCACATTGAGCTCTCTCGGCCACCGTAGCAGTGTGAACATGAGAGTTATTTTTCATAAAATTCTAAATCCAACTGCCAGCTTTACTGCCAGTAAAGTTTATCGAGTGGATCTCTGAACTGGTGTGAGTGAGTAGAGGCGGGGCTAATTTGCATATCCATGGTCCCGCTAGGAAAAAAAAACGTTGAAATGTCATTTTGTTGATCAAAGTTTGTCATTTTGTCCACTGTGATATCAACTCTCAGTTAACTGGTTTGGTGAGTTTAGTGTTGGTGGTTTTGGGAAGAGTAGCTGAGATCACAGTGGACATTGTGGTTTTAACCATGTCATTTGATGTGTTGAAGAAGTCAGGCTTCAGTAGATTCTCCACTGTGTAGATAATAACCCAACATTTTCAGCAAACATCCCAGTATGATTTAATGCAGAACAGTGAAAGTTTAAGAAAAACAGTTAACGGAAGGAAATATCCAAAATTATAAACTATGACCAAATGATAAAATGAGTCCAAATAATTCAGAACTATTAGTTTTACATAGTAGCTGATATACCTAGAAACTTTTCTATCAGCCGTCACCTCCATTTTATTTTCTCCATCCATCCCATTTTTCTGAATTACTGTAAATTTTCAAACCGATCCCTGATTGATTAGAACAGTGGATAAAGGAGATTATGAAGTAGTAAATGAAAGTTACTCACTCTGATGTGTTTGAGAGTGAAGTTGACTGGTTTGGTGAGTTTAGTGTTGGTGGTTTTGGGAAGAGTTGCTGAGATCACAGTGGACATCATGGTTTTAACCGTGTCATTTGATGTGTTGAAGAAGTCGGGCTTCAGTAGATTCTCCATTGTGTTATAACTCATGAAAGCTACAGCAGCTGATCCTGTGTGACAGAAAATCACACACACTGAATGTGATATTATATTGGAGGTATGTAAAAAGTTATTTAATGAGTGATACCAAAACTTTTCACATACTTTCAATATTGTTCTTGGCGATTCCAATGAGATCGATGTCCACAGAAGAATTTGTCGTGTCAAGTCGAGGGATTTTATCTAAGGTGACATTTGGTCCAACCATGAAGACTTGACTCTCTGATTTAGAAGAACAAAACAACCCACACACATTGTGTAAATTATTCCGTCTAACAATATTTCACATCAGCCAGACGAGAAATCATGAAATAATTAGATCATCCAGAAAGTCAACGATTAGTTCATACTCCAGAATTCAAATTTATACAGCTGCATGATTCTGGTTAAATTGAGAATCACATATATTTATTTATTTTTTAAACAGATTCTCGATTCTGAACAGATAACTAAACAAAATAAAATGTAATTTAGGTTCTGGAAAAATGTTAATTGGTGTAACAATTAATGGTGCAGCTCTACAAAGTTAGTAATATCATGTAGGCTGTACCTGTATACTTCCTCAGTTCTGTTTTACTTACCCACAGTGTCAAGAGTAAAACTGACATTGGCATATGTGTCTGTCGGCTTCACCAGCATGGACACCAGCTTCTCACTGGCTTTTAACACACGGTTTCCATCTGACACCAGTTTATTTGGGTCAGCTGATGATGACTCTAAAACCTTCTCTGAAGCGTTGAGGACCAAATCCAAAATTTTGGTAACATCCTATTTTAATGATCATATAATGAGTATTATTTGTAAATGTTGAAACAAAAGAAAGCATTGCTACAGTATCATCTAGTGACAAACAATTATTATTTTGTCATGTTTTTCTTACGGTCAAAGGGAGAACTTCAGCTGTGATGTTCTCTATCTGCTCAAGAAGATTTTCTACACATCGTCCTGTGGCCTGAAATCACAGAGCACTGAAGATTATTTGTTGATTTTAATGTTTTTCTGTTATGGTTTCTAAATAAAAGTTAATTGTTGGTGCATGTAAAAGGAACAAGTAGTTCAACATATATCTACTGTATGCAAAGAATCAACAACACTGACCAAAAAAAAAAAAAAAAAAACATTATAGTGCACATTATACAGTGCATATCATAGTGTATTGTGCTTTTGATTCAAGTTTTATGGTATGATGTCCAACCTTCCAATCACAGTTTAAGAAACTCATCTCAATTTACCTTGCATCCTTCCAGCAGTGTAAAGTTCAGACCTGGAATTGGAAAACTCAGCATGAATTAAATAGAAGTTCCTTTCGAAAGTCATTTCGGTGGGACTGGCTGATGCAGTGGGTGTGAGAATAATCCATTGTAAATTGGTTTACAGTTATCTTTTATTTAATTATAAAACTGGTCAAATACATTACATGGCAAATCCCAATGGACTCATTCAAGATTTTTTTAAATCAACACCTAATCTCACTCAGACTAAGGTTAGAACATACCAAAGCCCATCATTTGATTAAGCAGATGTGCAGTCCTGTTTATGTATGATTTATTTATTCATGGTGTCTTTTGTAAAAACTGAAAACCAATTTTGAGCCAGTGGTAAGTTCAGATCATAACAGTAAAATCATCACATGCCATATTTAAATGACCATAACAAAAATGTTACATTAATACATGATACACAATCACACTATATTCATTTAGGTTAGGAGACTGTAATGTTACATGTAACATGAAGAGAAGGAAATATCAAATCAAACTCAGATGTATTACATTCATTTAGTGACTGACATACATCATCATTTTTAAGTCGCTTTGGATAAAGGTGTCTGCTAAATGACTAAATGTAAATGACTGTTTCATAAGGTGTAACATTAACAAGACAACAATTTGTCAACAAAACAGACTTGCACTCAAAAAAAAAATTTGGTCTAAAAATAAGATTTATGTATTTTAATTGCATAACAAATTCCCATGCATTTGGATTACATAGTTTTAACATAAACCAATCAATAATCTGAATGTGATTCATATATTTAAGTCATATCTAAATGAAACAGATAAGATTTATGTAATTGTATTAATAAACTGAATGTGATTTATATTTGTCAGTCGTATGTAAATGAAACAGGTAAGATTTATGTAATAGTACACAGAAAAACGCCCATGTTAAATTAACACTCAGTTAATGAGCTCAGTGTTCATATGTGTGCACACTACAGAGTTAAAGCGGTGTTGAAGTTAATGAGATAATTAAGTGATGATTGGGCATTAATTATGAACACCTGCTGTTAACAAGCAGAATCACTGAAGGAAAGAGAAACACAAGAACTACAACTGACTTCAGACACAGCCTTAGATGAAATCAACTGAAGAGAAACGAAGACATTAAATCTGTGAAGATCTCAGCAGAGGAGGATTAAACAACTCCACAAACAGCATTACCAGCTTCACTTATTACTGACCAGACTGACTTTATTTCATTTCCGTTTGAATGAAATCAATAGTTGTATTTTAAAGTCACCATGATGGTGGTTAGCGTTTGCTTTAGTTGGGCTCTTGACCATTGACTCTTTAATATAACATTTTCTCTGGCTGCTATAATTATGTGTTTAGAAAACACGTTTATTGTAGCAAAAAAGCCAAGAGAAAAAGAGTTCAGGTGATGTTGGCTGTTTATTGATGATGATGACGACAAAGTCATCATCATGTAATTGCCTCATTCGCTGATCTTGTTCAGTGTCTAATGCTTTTTAATATTGTTTTATTCATAACAGAAGCCATTTGATTTTACAGCATGAAGTCTAACAGTGTTGTTTCTCAAACAATATACTTTTTTTTTTATAGTTAGTGCACAAAAACTTTTCATCTATAGCAATACTTAGACTCACACAGACATCAAGAAACAGCATATGAATCTCAACAATGGTGACAAAAGATACAAAAAATCCTGATGCATAATTTATTAATGCCGCAATGCATGCTGGGAGATATGGGTGAGTTTTGATTGGTGGTACCCAGCATGCACTGCAGTATGAAGCATTTCATTGATTGTCACCATTGTTGAGAGTCATACACTGATTCTTGATGTCTAAGTAATAATGTAAAAAAAGAGAAAGTTTAATGCACTAAATGTTTTTAAAATTCTTTATATTATTTGATTAACTGTTGGATCTAATGCTGTCAGGTCACACAGCTACTATAATAAACAAAATCACATAACCCCAATAATCAAAGCATTAGACACTGAAAAAGATAAGTGATTCAGGCCACAATATGATGATTACACCTTCATCAATAAACAGCCAACATCACCTGATCTCTTTTTCTCATGGCTTTTTTGCTGTAACAAATGTGTTTCATAAACACATAATTATAGCAGCCAGAGAAAATGTTATATTAAAGAGTCAATGGTCAAGAGCCCAACAAAAGCAAACGCTAACCACCATCATGGTGACTATTGATTTCATTCAAACGGAAATGAAATAAAGTCAGTCTGGTTAGTAATAAGTGAAGCTGGTAATGCTGTTTGTGGAGTTGTTTAATCCTCCTCTGCTGAGATCTTCACAGATTTAATGTCTTCTTTTCTCTTCAGTTGATTTCATCTAAGGCTGTGGCTGAAGTCAGTTGTAATTCTTGTGTTTCTCTTTCCTTCAGTGATTCTGCTTGTTAACAGCAGGTGTTCATAATTAATGCCCAATCATCACTTAATTATCTCATTAACTTCAACACCGCTTTAACTCTGTAGTGTGCACACATATGAACACTGAGCTCATTAACTGAGTGTTAATTTAACATGGGCGTTTTTCTGTGTACTATTACATAAATCTTACCTGTTTCATTTACATACGACTGACAAATATAAATCACATTCAGTTTATTAATACAATTACATAAATCTTATCTGTTTCATTTAGATATGACTTAAACATATGAATCACATTCAGATTATTGATTGGTTTATGTTAAAACTATGTAATCCAAATGCATGGGAATTTGTTATGCAATTAAAATACATAAATCTTATTTTTAGACCAAATTTTTTTTTTGAGTGTGGATGAAAAGAAGTCAGCGTCACTCACCTGTAGAATTAGAACTGGTAGATGTTGTAGAAGAGACCGGCTGTAAAGGAACTGAAAGAATGAAACAGGGAACAGATTATAAATCAGACTCAGATGCTGAATTACCGATTCAGTTCAATTCCAGTTCGGCAACGCATTTACCTGTAGTCCTGGGACTGACAGATGTTGTGGATGTGACACGCTGTATATAAACTGAAAAATAACAGATGGAAACCAATGTTAAATCAGACTCAGGTGACAAACTACTGTGTGCTTCATGAAAAAAAATCATTATGAGGGAAAAAGACCACATTCAGTTCAGAATGATCCTCACCTGTAGATGTAGAACTGGTAGATGTTGCGGAAGTAATCGGCTGTAAAGGAACTAAAAAAAAAAAAAAAAAATACAGACTCAGATTATGAACTATTGTTTTCTTTATTAAGACACTGATTATGGAGGGTCACGTTTCAATATTACAATCCAAGAAAATCATCAAAAGAGATGAAGAATATAATCTCCCAGATAGCAACATTGTTTCGGCCCAGATCCGGCCCACATCTGGCACAAAGATGTGGAAAGATGATCTGGGCCACAAGCAGGCCAATAAGAAATTTAGACGTCTGCCACAAATAAAGTAAATCTGGTTAGTAATAGTGAAGCTGGTAATGCTTGTTAACAGGCTTATTAAGGCTGAGATGACTCCATATTTAATACACACAGATGTTGTGGCTCAGATAAGGTCCAATTCTGGTTTATTTCTTTGATCTTGACATGTGGCATTGCTATGGCCTGCTTGTGGCCCAGATCTGGCAAACAGGAGTGAGCCTCCCAAGGGCCGTCATTCCACGCTGCATGTGGGCCAGATCATATTTCCACATGTGCCAGATGTGGGTTGAAACAATGTCGCTATCTGGGCTTGAGGGGTTTATTTTTAAAGGCCACATTCAGTCTAGATTTATTCTCACCTGTAGAAGTAGAACTGGTAGATGTTGTAGATGTAGAGCTGGTAAATGTAGAGGAAGTAACCACCTGTAAAGGAACTGCAAAAATAACAGATGGAAACCGATGATAAATCAGATTCAGATACTGAATTATTGTGTTCTTCATGAATAAAATCATTATGAGGGGGTTCTTCTTAAAGGATACATTCAGTTTAGAATCAACCTCACCTGTAGAAGTAGAACTAGTAGATGTTGTGGAAGTGAACGGCTTTAAAGGAACTGAAAAAAAAAAAAAAATAGCAGATGGAAATCTATGTTAAATCAGACTCAGATAATGAACTACTGTGTTCTTCATGAAGAAAACCATCTTGATGGATTTCTTTTAAAAGGCCAAATTGAGTCCAGAATCATCCTTACCTGTAGATGTTGAACTGGTAGATGTTGTGGAAGTGACTGGTTGTAAAGCAACTGAAACAATAACAGATAGAAACAGATTAATCTGATTTCAGATGCTGAATTATGGTGTTCCTCATAAAAACAAAAGTTAATGAACATCTTTTAAAAGTCACATTCAGCCCAGAAACATGTTCACCTTCAGTAGTGGGACTGGTAGATGTCGTGGAAGTGATCGGCTGTAAAGAAACTGAAACAATAACATGTAAAATCAGACTCAGATGATGAATTACAGTGTTCTTTATTAAGACATTGATTATGGAGGGTCGCGTTTCAATATTACAGTGCAATCCACCATCATCCTCACCTGTAGATGTAGAACTGGTAGATGTTGTGGAAGTGACTGGCAGTAAAGGAACTGAAACAATAACAGATGGAAACAGATAAATCAGATGTCAGATGCTGAATTATGGTGTTCCACATAAAAACAATAGTTAAGGAGCTTCTTTTAAAAGTCACATTCAGCCCAGAAACATGCTCACCTTCAGTAGTGGGACTGGTAGATGTTGTGGAAGTGACTGTCAGTAAATGATCTGTAACATTTACAGGATGAAAAGAGAATCGAAGTCAGAATTAGATGAAGTTCTGTGTTCTTCATGAAGATATTAATTACGGAGGGTTGCATTTTAATATAACAGTGTTATGATGATTAGACCCCCTGCATGTGGGTCTAACATCATCCTCACCTGTAGAAGTAAAACTGGTAGATGTCGTGGAAGTGATCGGCTGTAAAGAAACTAAAACAACAATAGATGGAAACAGATGATAAATCAGACGCAGATCCTGAATATTAATGAAGAATCATTTGAGGGGTTTCTTTTAAAAGGCCAATAGTCCAGAATCAACACACCTGTAGAAGTATAACTGGTAGATGTTGTGGAAGTGACTGTCAGTAAATGACCTGTAACATTTACAAAGTGGAAAGAGATGCAAGGTCAGATTTGGATGAAGCACTGTGTAGTGTCTGGATCAAATCACGATGACTTGTCATTTTAAGATTCAGAAAAGCTTTTAACCTTTTGACTCATATTATGTAAATCACAGCTTAGCGCCGATGAGTCTGAATCTAATTGCTCCCTTTTGACACGTTTGTGGCCTGGTGGAAGTTTAACAGGAACACCTCCAAACTTTGTCGTGAGCTTCAATTAGATCACTATCAATTTCAAACCCCCCTCTCACAGTACTCCAAGTCCAGATGGCCAGGAAAAGCCCTCACCAGATGCCCCATTACACACACACAAACATCCTTTGTATCTAACTCAGAATATAAATAATTCTGAAATGTATATGATATATTCCTGTATGCATGCATGTTTTCCCCCTTTTATTAGCCTAGTTATGACTTTATAGTTGTGTTAGTTGGACTTTAAGTGCTTATTTTAAAGAATAAGAATGTATCTCTATGTTTGTATCTTCCAGATATAGCAAGCTTGGTATCTAATTAAACCTCTCGGTGTGCCTAGGCTAAATATATGTAGTAGGTTATGATAAAATGTATTATACTGTGTTTACCATCATTTGGAGTAGAAATGACAAAGTCTAACACTGTCATAAACCATGCAAATTAGGCCATCAAGCTGAGACAAAGAAACTCTCTCCCGCTCAAAGTTTCTTAATCCAATTGGTCTAACCACCCAGGAGAGGGGTGGACTTCTAACTCTTTAAAGAAGGATGCACACGCCATCATGTTGGTTCTTGTTTGGTTTTGCTTTGTCTTCTCTCCTCTTCTTCAAGTTTATCCGCTCTCCATTTTGTTTTGTCTTTTAGCTTCTTAGCTTTTTTTTTGTATTAGTCGTATCTCTGGCTTCTTGCCTTGTTTTAGTCTCGTGTTCATTCATTTCTACCTACGAGTGAAACGGACTTAAACTGAATTTTTCCGCAACTCCGCTTACAAGGGAACTGTTCGAACTTCCTGCGAACGACACAAGCTCCGGAAGAAACGAAAAAACACTTCCAACTAACGGACACACCGAAAAAGGACACTCAAACACACGCATTCCTGCTCAGCAACAAAGATCAATGCAAGTATTATCTTTATCAAGATTCAAATGCGTTTAAAGGGATATTTCAGCCAAAAATTATATTTAACCCATGATTTACTCACCCTCAAGCCGTTCGAGATGCATATGTCAATCTTTTTTCAGACGAACACATTTTCAGTTATTTTAGAAAATGTCTTAGATCTTTCAGTGGTTATAATGTGAAGTAATGGGGTCCACCTCCTTCAAGTCCCAAAAATGTGCATGCATCCTTCACAAAAGTAATCCATCCGGCTCCAGGGGGGTAAACGAAGGCCTTCTGAGGGTAATCCGTGCGGTTTTGTCGTAAAAATATACATATTTAAAACTTTATAAACTTTATAAACGAAAGGACGTAGCGTAGGAAGCGTCGTGACGTAGAACGAACGTAGAGTTTTGTTTTGCTCTGCTCTCTGGCTGTGCTGTCACGTTCGTTCTACGTCACGACGCTTCCTACGCTACGTCCTACGTCATACGCCAGCATCCATCTCCGTGAACGCACGTCGACCGCTACCGGAAGCCAGTTATTTCGTTTATAAAGTTTTAAATATGTATATTTTTACGACAAAACTGCACGGATTACCCTCAGAAGGCCTTTGTTTATCCCCCTGGAGCCGGATGATAACAAGCAGACTATATATATATATTCTTCGTTAAATGTAGTTGTATGTTTATAGTTTCATTTATTAAAACCCATTATACACTTGATTGTCTCTGTCTGCTGCTCATAGAACACAGCCTCTTAAATGTGTGATCTTACACAGCAAAATCCCCAGTGTTAAATTAACACTCCTCAGTGTTTATATGTGTCCACACTACAGGGTGTTAAAAATTAACACTGAACAGTGTTGAAGTTAATGAGATAATTAAGTTAACACTGAAGCAGTGTTGAAGTTAATGAGATAATTAAGTGATTAATTAAGTGATGATTGGCTATTAGTGGTGACACCTGATGTTAATAAGCAGAATCATTGACGGAAAGAGAAACAACAATAACAGAAAAAAGAGAAACACAAGAACTACTGACTTCGAGTCATTACACATTGTTGCACTTATTATTACCAGTTTGACTTTATTTCTGTCAAACTGACTTTTATTACTTTATTTTCTTTTCTACATCGACAAAAGTTCTTGAGATTTAACAGAAGTTTAGACGGTAATGTTTTATGGAATTTTTCTTTTCAAGTCACCATTATGGTGGTCAGTGTTTGCTTTAGTTGGGCTCTTGACACTTTTCATATTTCAATATTAGTTTTTCTCTGGTTGCTGCAACTCTGTGTTTATAAAGCACATTTGTTACTGCAAGAGAAAACATGACTTGCTCACAATATGTTTTGATGATAAAAACATTATCATGTAGTGACCTGATTCACTGTTGTCATTCAGAGTCTAAATCTTTGACTATATGCTTGATGTCTTGTTTTAGTATTGGTGATTGTAGCTCTGAGATTCTACAGTTTGAGATCCAACAGCAATATCAAAAATTTTGAAAATACTTTGAGCAAAGAAGTTACTGTGTTTAAACACACAGACATCAAGAATCAGCATATGAGTCTCAACAATGGTGACAATAAACAAACTAGTGACAAACAGATCAACTCTGAACATCACAAAACAAGCTACTAAAGTCAGAACAAAACAATAGCAAAATAAAAGCAAACAGAACAAACAATGAAAATTACAGGACAATTCAGCTGCATAATTTATTCATGCTGCAATGCATGATGTCAGCCATTGATGCGTTCTGATTGGTGGCTCCCATCATGCATTGCAACATTAAGCATTTGTTTGATTGTCACCATTGTTGAGATTCATATGTAGATTCTTGATGTCTGTGTGTGATTTTAAATCCTTCAGATCTTTAAAACATTGCTGGAAGTAACTACTGTAGTGAAAAATTAATAAAACAATTGGATAAATCAGTTTATAATGATGGGTGACATCATTGAAACAGGTCACTAGCAATTTCATCATTGAAACATAACCAGGGCTGAATTTCCAAAAGCATCTTAAACTTAACTTGATTGAAGACCAACTGCAACAAATGGTCTATACGATCAAATTAGGGTTGTGATGTTTTCAGGAAACACAGCCCAAATCATAGTTTCTCTTGCCACAACACATATGCTCTATAAGCACAGAGTTGGAGCAGCCAGAGAAATACTAATGTTAAATAATAAAGTGTCAAGAGCCCAACTAAAGCAAACACTGACCACCATAATGGTGACATGAAACGAAGCATTCCATAAAACATTACCATCTAAACTTCGGTTAAATCTAAATAAGACAGTGTGTAGATGTATGACAGAAATAAAGTCAAACTGGTAAAATAATAAGTGCAATAATGGCTCGAAGTCAGTAGTTCTTGTGTTTCTCTTTTTTCTGTTCTTGTTTCTCTTTCCTTCAGTGAGTCTGCTTGTTATCATCAGGTGTCACCACTAATGGCCAATCATCACTTAATTAATCACTTAATTATCTCATTAACTTCACCACTGCTTCAGTGTTAACTTAATTAACTCATTAACTTCAACACTGTTCAGTGTTAATTTTTAACACCCTGTAGTGTGGACACATATAAACACTGAGGAGTGTTAATTTAACACTGGGGATTTTGCTGTGTAGCTACAAGCTTTATATTGTTGATTAGCCTACAGGTTAGTAATCTTATAGAACAGGAAAGTTATTATTCATGGCCAGAAGAATAGCCTTTCTTGAGAGTTTATAAGAAGAATAATCCTCCTTGAGAGTCGATAAGAAAATCGCATAATTCGTTTGGCGGACGAACAAATTATTCGATATGACATTAATTTGGTAGGCATTGCACAAATTTGATCTATAGCCCATCTGTATATTCATAATTGGTTGTAATTTGTTGTGGTTAATTATCTATATATAGAGACACAAATATACAGGCTATGTATACCCTTTTTGGACGATTTAAAATGTGTAGGTAATATGGCTCATAACCAGTATGATTAATTATTAATTATTAGTCATTAATTATTAATTATTCATTTCCCTCATTTGAGCTGATTTGGCTACAACTGTGTGTTCTTAATTAAGACATTATGGAGGATTGCATTTCAATATATACAGTCCAGTCTAATATCATCCTCACCAGTAGAAGTGAAACTGAATTAAAGAAACTGCATTAAAGAAACTAAAACAATAACATTTGAAAACAGATGATAAATCAGATGCTGAATTACTGTGTTTTTCAAGAAGACACTATTTATGAAGGAGGATCTTTTAAAAGCCACATTTAGCCCAGAAACATGCTCACCTTCAGCACTCTTAAAAGAGATGTGTTAAAAAACAACACACAGCATGTGTTGATGGTATTTTGACACATGTTGTGTTGTGTATATTTTTAACACACAATGTGTGTTAAAATGTAACTCTGGATAGAATAGCACTGGGTGGAGGAGAGTTTGTGTTTATGAAAAAAATTATAGGTATTTTTATATGGTATCCCATAAAATGCTCTAAAATATATAAAACAATACATTCAAATAAATAAATTCAATCTTAATTCATGAAAACTTAAAGATTAATGGGTGTTTTTTGCAGCCAATCACATCATGCCTCTTTTTCAATGTCTTTTTCAAATGCTGCTTTCACTTGTTATTAATAACCAGATTAACTTTATTTCTGTCAGACTCTACAGAAGCTCTTATTGAGAATTAACAGGTTTTGGTGTTGATGATTCATTGAATGTTTCATTTAAAGTCACCAGAATCGTGATTAGTGTCAGCTTTATTTGGGCTCTTGACCCTTGACTCTTTAACATTAGTTTACTCTGATTGCTGTAAAAGTGTGTTTATTTGAACACATTTGAAACAGCAGAAATAATCATGAGAAAAACATGCTCAGATAATAATATTATCACTATGAACATGTAAAAATGTTAAGATAAGCAAGAGTTAAATATTTGAAAGATTAGTGTACTTTTAAAAGGATTATCATATTACAATTAGCTTCAAATTATTTTTAAATACCGTTCGTACAGGACTTTACAGACTATGGTAACAAACAGACATCAAGCATCCGCGTATGAATCTCAACAATGGTGAAAAACGAAAAGCTTCATGCCGCAATTCATGCTGGGTGCCACCATACACATCTCATCCATGACTCCCAGCATGCATTGCGGCATGAAGCTTTTCGTTTGTCACCATTGTTGAGATTCATACGCGGATTCTTGAGGTCTGTATTTGTCTAGCTTCTGCTGCAGATTACAATTTTTGGAAAACATGTTTTAATATGATGGATAGCATGATGTAGTATCACAAGATTGCTATAAATAACAGCACATAAATAAATTAAATGCGCACCATCCATATACTCATAAACTTGATCAGATCAGCACTTGTTCATTATGACATCATCAAGAAACATCTGATCATATTATCTCTTGCCAAATGTATTTTATTAAAATACATTAAAAGTAGCCAGAAAAAAACTAAAAGAAGAGTAAAGGGTCAAGAGCTCAAATAAAGGAGCCATTAATCACGATTCTGGTGACTTCAAATAAAACATTCAGTGACGCATCAACATCTAAACTCAGTTAATTCTCAATAAGAGCTTGTCTATGTAGATTCATGATGTCTAAAACATCCAAATGTTCAAACAAACTCTTTATTAAACGTCACTGGACTCCATAAACACAAGTTAACAATACGTTTCAGTGTTCGTCCAAACACTCAGTTGTAAAAACACAGAAAGTGACTCTGGCAAATACACACCGACTACAGTCACATGTGACACATATCTGACACAAGTTGTGTAACTATAACACATTAGTGTGTAAAAGGTTTTAACACACTTCTGTGTTAAGAACAATAACACACTGATTGAGTTAAAAGTAACACAAAATGTGTTGTCCTTAACTAGACACACAGGTGTGTTAAGATATAACACAGGTTGTGTTGTTTTAACACATCCATTTTAAGAGTGTTTTAATTGGTCACATATATGACATCTATGACACAAATTGTGTGATTTATGACACATTAGTGTGTTAAATATTTTAACACACTCACTGTGTTAAGAACAATAACACACTGGTTGAGTTAAAAGTAACACAAAATGTGTTGTCCTTAACTAGACACACAGGTGTGTTAAGATATAACACAGGTTGTGTTGTTTTTAACACACCCGTTTTAAGAGTGAGTAGTGGGACTGGTAGATGTTGTGGAAGTGACTGTCAGTAAATGATCTGTAACATTAACAAGATGAAAAGAGAATCAAAGTCAGATTTAGATGAAGTTCTGTGTTTTTCATGAAGACATGAATTATGGAGGGTTGGATTTCAATATACAGTCCAGTCTAACATCATCCTCACCTGTAGATGTTGAACTGGTAGATGTTGTGGAAGTGTCCGACTGTGTCACATTCAGCCCAGAAACATGCTCACCTTCAGTAGTGGGACTGGAAGATGTGGAAGTGACTGTCAGTAAATGACCTGTAACATTAACAAGATGAAAAGAGAATCAAAGTCAGATTTAGATGAAGTTCTGTGTTCTTCATGAATATATTAATTATGGAGGGTTGCATTTCAATACAGTCCAGTCTATCATCATCCTCACCTGTAGAAGTGAAACTGGTAGATGTCGTGGAAGTGATCGGCTGTAAAGAAACTGAAACAATAACATGTACAATCAGACTCAGATGATGCACTACAATTGTGTTCTTTATTAAGACATTGATTATGGAGGGTCGTGTTTCAATATTACAGTGCAATCCACCATCATCCTCACCTGTAGATGTAGAACTGGTAGAAGTTGCGGAAGTGATCGGCTGTAAAGGAACTGAAACAATAACGCATGAAAACAGATGGTAAATCAGACTCAGATGCTGAATTATGGTGTTCCACATAAAAACAATAGTTAAGGAGCTTCTTTTAAAAGTCACATTCAGCCCTGAAACATGCTCACCTTCAGTAGTGGGACTGGTAGATGTTGTGGAAGTGACTGTCAGTAAATGATCTGTAACATTTACAAGATGAAAAGAGAATCAAAGTCAGATTTAGATGAAGTTCTGTGTTCTTCATGAATATATTAATTATGGAGGGTTGCATTTCAATACAGTCCAGTCTATCATCATCCTCACCTGTAGAAGTGAAACTGGTAGAAGTTGTGGAAGTGTCCGGCTGTAAAGGAACTGAAACAATAACACATGAAAACAGATGGTAAATCAGACTCAGATTCTGAATTAGTGTATTTTTCAAGAAAACACTAATTATGGATGAACATATTTTCAAAGTCACATTCAGACCAGAAACATGCTCACCTTCAGTAGTGGGACTGGTAGATGTTGTGGAAGTGACTGTCAGTAAATTATCTGTAACATTTACAAGATGAAAAGAGAATCAAAGTCAGATTTAGATGAAGTTATGTGTTCTTCATGAAGATATTAATTATGGAGGGCATTTCAATATAACAGTCCAGTCTAACATTATCCTCACCTGTAGAAGTAAAACTGGTAGATGTTGCGGAAGTGATCGGCTGTAAAGAAACTGAAACAATAACATGTAAAATCAGACTCAGATGACAAACTACCGAGTTCTTTAATAAGGCACTAATTATGGAGGGTCGTGTTTCAATTTTACAGTGAAATCCAGCATCATCCTCACCTGTAGATGTAGAACTGGTAGAGGTTGTGGAATTGTCTGCCTGTAAAGAAACTGAAGCAGTAACAGATGATTCATTGATTCAGATGATGACACAAAATTAATTTTGTGATCGTTGTTGGCAGAGCTCTATTGCTTTTAAAGATACACATAATAAAACAGCATGCTTTTGCTTCCATCCAAAAATGGAATTTACAACATGGTATACTAAATGATCTGTGGGGTCATTTGAAACTTCACAGATACAATCTGGGGGACATCTGAGACTTATATTACATCTTGTAAAAAAGGTAATAATTGGTCTCCTTTCCCACATTGCAACATTGTGCCATCCCAAATATATAATAAGAGTTTAATCCTCCTCTGCTGAGATCTTCAGGGATTTAATGTCTTCTTTTCTCATCAGTTGATTTCATCTTACACTGGAAAAAATGATACTTTGGATTAACTTAAAAAAATTGATGTAATTTGTTACAGCTAATTTTTTTTAGATTTTCTCAAATTGTATTTATGATTTAGTTAAAACCATGAATTTTGATTTAATGTCAAACCAAAATTAGATTTTTTTCCAACTCAACTCAACTCAACTCAACTCAACTCAACTCAACTCAACTCAACTCAACTCAAGAGTTTTAAAGTTAATGAGATAATTAAGTGATTAATTGAGTGATGATTGACTATTATTGAAGACACCTGATGTTAACAAGCAGAATCACTGAAGAAGAAAATCACAAATTGTAAGTTACCATTATGGTGATCGGTGTTTGCTTTAGTTGGGCTCTTGACCCTTATATGTTTACTTTAAATTTTGCTTGTCTGTTTTTATTGATTTATAACAGTCAGATGAACAAAGAAAAAATGTGATCTGATGGTGTTGGTTATGTTTAGACATAATAATGTTGTGATCCGAAAAATAAAACTTATTGAGATAGTTTGGTTTAACTTGTTAATAACAGCAGCTCTGTGATTCTACAGAATATGATTTTCAGTATTTTTCATATAATCCAAAATATTTAATAAATATTATTCTGATCAAAAGACTTTCAAATAAATGTATATAGAAACACAGACATCAATAATCAGCCTGTAAATCTCTACAATGGTGACAATAATAAAGCATGTTGCAGTGGCTGCCACCAATCACAACTCATTAAAGGCTCCCATCATGCATTGCGGTATGACATTTACATTTATTCATTTAGCTGACGCTTTTATCCAAAGCGACTTACAATTGCTATATATGTCAGAGGTCGCACGCCTCTGGAGCAGCTAGGGGTTAAGTGTCTTGCTCAGGGACACATTGGTGTCTCACAGTGGATTTGAACCCGGGTCTCTCACACCAAATGCATGTGTCTTATCCACTGCGCCACCACCACCCATGAATAAATTCGTCACCATTATTGAGATGCATTGACTGAATCTTGATGTCTGTGTGTGCCGAAAAAAAAGTATTTTATTTTTTCAAAACAACTTTTAAGAAATCTTTTGTATTATATCTAAAATTCTGGATATTTATGCAGAATCACAGTTATTCTGTGACCAACAACATAATCTACGTCAGAAATAAGGGTCTTAATGAGTTCAGTGATCAAGTTCAAATGATGATTGTCATAATATAACCAACACCATCAGATCACTTATTTTCTTTGTTCATCTGGCAGTTTTAACTCAGATACAGCATGTAAACATACAAGGGTCAAGAGCCCAACTAAAGCAAACACACATCACCATAACGGTAACTTACAATTTGTGATTTTCTCCTTCAGTGATTCTGCTTGTTAACATCAAGTGTCTTCAATAATAGTCAATCATCACTCAATTAATAACTTAATTATCTCATTAACTTTAACACTCTTGAGTGTTAATTTAACACTGGAGTTTTTGCTGTGTACTTTAGGTTAAGGTAAAACGTTGAGTTGGAAAAAATAAAAAATTTGGTTTGACATTAAATCAAAATTAATGGTTTTAACTAAATCATAAATACAATTTGAGAAAATCCTAAAAAAAATTAAGTTAATCCAAAGTATAATTTTTTTCAGTGATAGAGGGCGTAACACTTACTTTGAGGCAAAGTGAAAACAGAAGGTATAAACTGAAAATCATAATTTTCCATTGGACCAATGTAAATTTTGAATGAATTGCACTGATGTTTCACTTTTTTCAGTGTAGACTGTGTCTGAAGTCAGTTGTAGTTCTTTTGTTTCTTCTCGTCTCTTTTTCTGTTATCTTCTTTCCAAAACACAGGTTTTGTGTCTCAGATAAGGTCCAGTTCTGGTTTATTTCTTTGCTCTTGGCTGACATGTGGCATTGCTATGGCCTGCCTGTGGCCCAGATCTGGCGAACAGGAGTGAGACACCCTAGGGTCGTCATTCCATGCTGCATGTGGGCCAGATCATCCCAGTTCCTACAAGCTCACATTCATCTGCCTCTGTTTTTGAGAGCCACGCCCACTCCTCAACATGGAATCAACAACAGATGCATAGAACCTAGTCCCAGCCCTAAACTTTTGTTTTCGATAACTTGTTATGCTCGGCTGTTAAATCATAGGGCCTAATTTTATTTTGCAGACCCCACTTTGAGAACCCCTGCTTTGGAGGATACAGTGTGTTACATTACCAATTGAGATGGTCTCTGGTTTGACAGCTGTAGAGCTGATCTTAATGCGGCAATGTCAGAAAGTTTGGATGAACAGTAATGAGCACATTTCTGTTAACACAGCTTATGCACAAACATTCATCGTGTAAAATGCCTGCAATTATCTGCAAATACACATTTCATACACTTTTTATGTTCTTTATCTTTATCTAGACACACACTCACACATCTGTTCAATTCAGATCCACAAACATTCAGACAAAACACAATCCAACAGAGGAAACATCAGACTACATTACCAGCTGAGGTCGTCTCTGGTGTGACTGTTGTATCGGTGCTGCTGATGTTAGTAACAGCTGAAAAAATAATGATGGATGAATACCAATGAATCAACAAACACATAATAAAAAGGGCTCATGTAAATGTAATTCTATGACCACTCTCTGAGAGTACGGTATGACATTGTTAATATGTTTGGTCTTGGCGGAATAGATCACTGAAAAAAATGTTATGTTGAATTTACTTAATTTTATTACGTCAAGGGGTTGCACGAAATAAATGTATCTAAATCCAGATATATTTTTTTAAGTTGAGTGTACTTATATTTTGTAAATTGGTTGTACTTATATTTTACAAGTAATTTCAGATTAATAATATTCATAATTTTAGCTAAACTATTTTAAGTTGAATTTACTAAATTTTTTCAAGAATCAGCCTGTGAATCTCAACTATGGTGACAATTATAAAGCATGTTGCAGTGCATTCTGGGTGCCACCAATCAAAACTCATTCATGGTTCCCATCATGCATTGCTGCATGAATAAATAATGAGCTTATGTTCAGAGGTGATCGGTTTCAGTGTTTCAGGTCAAATGATTGTGAAATAATGATTATGTTAAAACACAACCAACACCATCAGATCACCTTTTCTCTTTGTTCATCTGGCTGTTATAACTCAGGTACAGCAGCCAAACAAAATCTAAAGTTAATGGTTTCAGGGTAAAGAGCCCAACTAAAACACACACTGATCCCCATGATGGTAACTTAAAATTATGGTTGTAACATTACAGTTTTCTCCTTCAGTGATTCTGCTTGTTAACATCAGGTGTCTTCAATGTTGGCAATGCAAAATAAATAGTTCTTAATTCATCTTTGACGTCTGTCTGTTATTCAGATATTTTTGTTTAAAAATTGTTAAATGGTTAACTTTTAAGGAATAAATTTTATTAATTATTACTCAATTCTAATGTGTTAAATTTAATTAATAATATTGCTTGTAATCTGCACAATTTTATTGAGTAGATATAGCGTATTCATTTGACAGTGTATATGGAAATTAAATTAAACTGATTTTTTTCAAATTACTTTTAATTGAATGAAATTAACTTGTTTTAAACAAGAGCAGTGAATTTGAAAATTAATAATAAAAAATAAGTAGGATTAAATAACACATTATAATCAGTGAAATTAACCAGATAAAAACATGTAACATTTACAAGGGGTCAGAATCATTTTTACGCTGCTGCTGCTCCTTTTTATTGCTGCTGCAGAGCAAGTACTAGACTTGTCACTGCAATACAACATAACATATTGCTATGAGCAAGCGAGACATGCTGCTGCTGTACAAACACAATCACCCCCGTAGCAGATCTATACAGGTGGAGCTGGGGAAGGTGGAGGGTTTCTGAGAACTTTCCTGTAGCTCAAACAGTAGAGCGTTGTGGCTTGCAACGTTAATGGCTAGTTTCCACTGAGCGGTATGGTACGGTACAGTACTGTTCGGTTCGGGACAGGGTTTCCACTGCCAACAGCACCCTTAATTGATAGCCATTTTCGCACGAAGAAGAAAGCAACATAGTAAACAACAATGGATGACATACAGCAGATCTTGTTCTTGCTTCTTGACATGTGGCTGTTTGACACAAGAAGTTAAGCGCCTACATTAGACATTTCTCAATACCAAGTACACAAAATTCAGACTTGCCAAGTCCGACTCAGACGAATGACTCCCAAGGACGCGAGTCTGGTAATTCTGCAAATGGAACAGCGTTTTTGAAAGCGTCACTCAACTCTCTCTGCTACTCCGGTTATCTCTGTATGTACATTTTAGGCAACAGTAAAACGAACTATGTTATAAAACACAACTCTGCCTCTTTTCATTTTCATTTAAAGAAATCTTAAACATTATAGCCACAAAAATGTGGTTCAGGCAACGTGTATTATATTCACTGCATGCATAACGTTAGCCTATTTATAACAAAATGAAATATAAAACTCAACCCTGCCTCTTTTCGTTTAAATATAATATAAAAATATCAAACATTTTAATATGGTCCAGGCATTATGTGCATTTGTACTAACCAACCGATGTTGCAGTAAACAACATTACAGTGATCATCTTCACTTCATTATAAATGACAAAACTCAACCCAGTCTCTTTTTGTTAAATTTCAGTTTTATCAATATTAGCCATTATAAAAGTATACGTAAAATGTACAGGAAGCTATACAATAAGAAATAAAGCAAACAATTCAGTCAAACATACGAAGTCAGCGCTTTAGTCTAGCTTTACAACGGTAAAGTTAAATAGCTTAAATATATAAAGTTATGAAACTTCACTCAGTCCTCAGCCAAAACAATTGGCCAGAGAATTATAGATTCACGAGACCAAATATCACCCGTTAGATATACACAAGAGGAATTATATCTCATGTTTAACCACTACTGAAACGTCAGAGTCAGCGGCAAACATCAGAATGAATAGCCGAGTAAAGGCTGTTCCAGGCTTGGTACATGAGCGTCGAGCGCCCGGTGATCACCTGGATCTCAAACCTGGATCAAATGTTCATAAATATAAAATATAAAATAAACCACAGATTTGAGCTTTAAACAACTACATTCTCGCCTGAAAACTCTTAAAACTACATTTCGTGACACAATAACAGTATTATATTTCAACTGGATATTAAAAAATGGCGCTTCTTATGTTCCCCTTGTAGCACGCTCAAGTGACGATACTCTGTCAACCAATCAACGTTCTGCAGTGAGTCTAGCTCCGCCCTTTAGTACTGTACCACTGTGCTAGGTACCCTAAAGCAGTGGTTCCCAAACCTGTCCTGGAGGACCACCAACACTGCACGTTTTCTTTTTCTCCCTAGTCAAACACACCTGATTCAACTCATCAGCTCATTATCACATGGGTTAATGAGCTGATGAGTTGAATCAGGTGTGTTTGACTAGGGAGAAAAAGAAAACGTGCAGTGTTGGTGGTCCTCCAGGACAGGTTTGGGAACCACTGCCCTAAAGGAAGGGTACCAAAAAAGTGGTATGGTACGGTTCGGCATTTTGGTACCATTCACAACTTTTGACAGTGGAAACGTAAATAATTGCGTACCATACCGCTCAGTGGAAATGGGCCATAAGGTCATGGGTTCGATTCCCAGGGAAAGCAAGAACTTATAAGAATGTAAAATGTGTACCTTGAAATCCAATGTAGGTCGCTTTGGATAAAAGCGTCTGCCAAATGCATAAATGTAAATGAAAGTGTGCTCAAAAACTGCTTCAGCAATCAATAGGCAAGAATTAGAATGTTGAGCAGCAAGATCATTGGCTACCTATGGAAGCTTGTTTCCATCACAGAATAAAACATTTTAAAAGATAATAGTGAATTTTTTCTCAAAATTTGAAAAGTCGCAGTTGTGTGTCATAAAGTCAGAAGGATCCCCAAGGACCCCCTCATGATTACAACAGTGTTGTAGACACAACAATAGTAGACTCCAGACAAGAATTAAACACAATCCAACAGAGGAAACAGATTACATTACCAGCTGAGGTCGTCTCTGGTGTGACTGTTGTTGACCTCTGATCATCTGTATCTAGATACACAAACACACTCACACACGTGTTCAATTCTACAGATCCACAAACATTCAGACAAAACACAATCCAACAGAGGAAACATCAGACTACATTACCAGCTGAGGTCGTCTCTGGTGTGACTGTTGTATCGGTGCTGCTGATGTTAGTAACAGCTGAAAAAAATATATTGATGAATACTAATGATTTAACAAACTCACAATAAAAAGAGCTCATGTAGACATATGTATTCTTTCCAACTCTGCTTGTCTTTATCTAGAGACACAAACACACCCACACACCAGTTCAATTCTACAGATCCACAATCATTCAGACAAAACACAATCCAACAGAGGAAACATCAGACTACATTACCAGCTGAGGTCGTCTCTGGTGTGACTGTTGTATTGATGTTGCTGAAGTTAGTAACAGCTTAAAAAAAAAATAGAATGAATAGCAATGAATTAACAAACACACGATAAAAAGAGCTCATGCAGTCTCAAGTAATCTTTGCTCAAACTGAGGAAACATGTAAATATAATTCTGTCAAAAAAGAACTCTCTGAGAGTTTGGCATGGTAATGAGTAGGGCTGCACAATTAATCGCACTGGAACCGCATGCGATTTGGCAAAGGCTGCGATTATTTTATGCACAGTTTGTCAGTGCAGTCCGGCTGATCGGTAGTAAATGCTACTCCATCTGAACATCAGAGGGTGCTCTCGTGCAGACATGCCAAATATGCCCCAACACAGAAGTAGATAACATTCGTCATTCCAGGAAATCCCTATCGCTGTAGTTGAATAAACAGGAGATTGAAATGCTTTGATTGATTAAACCTGACCAATAAACACACAACTGCCTAATTCTGTGTGAAAAGCCACATCATCTCATTTCAAAATCGCGATAAGCCATCTTGATTTAAGTGCGATTACATAGAAACTGCAATTAATTGTGCAGCCCTGGTAATGAGTATGACAATGTTAATGTGTTTGGTCTTGACGGAATAGATCTGCTACGCTGTTGCTGCTCCTTTTTATTGCTGCTGCAGAGCAAGTACGGGACCTGCCACTGCAAATACAAACACGACATGCTGCTATGAGAAAGCAAGACATGCTGCTGCTGTAAAAACATAATCACCCCTGTAGCAGATCTATACAGGTGGAGCTGGGGAAGGTGTAGGGTTTCTGAAAGCACACTGAAAAACTGCTACAGCAAATAATAGGCAATTCACGAGTTCATGCTTACAAATAATCAGATAAGTACTCCGCTGTATCCCTGGCTGTGATAGGATCCAGCCAAGAGTGAGGAGTCAGAGTGACGGAGGTGTCGTGTTACCAGTAAAGTCAACTAAAAAGTGTTAGTTAGAACAACTCTTGGATTTTACAGTATGCCTCTGCAAGCTCACGTTCATCTGCCTCTGTTTTCGAGAGCCACACCCACAACTCAGCACTCAACCAACAACTGATGCATAGTTGTTGGCACCCTACATTTTTAGTTTTTGATAATCTGTTACATTTGGCTGTATGTAACAATAGGGAAAAGATCAGTCACTACTTTATTTTATCATGACTTTAAAGTAATCTATTTACATGCTCTTTATGTGCAGCCAGAGATGATGGTTCACAAAGGAAGTAGTTCCTTATAACTCCATTTCAGGCATCTTCACTTACTAACACAAACCCACTCACTCACACAGATTCACTGGTACAGATCATCACATTCATCAGGGCAGAAAATGACCAAAGAGACACAGTGTGTTACATTACCAGGTGAGATGGTCACTGGTGTGACAGTTGTAGAGCTGGTGTTAATGCTGCTAATGTCTGAAAGTTTGGATGAATAGTGATTAATGAACAGGAACATGAAAATCATTAATGTGTAGAAAGAGCTCATATGAATATAATTACCTGCACAGTATGCTGAATTGCATAAAGTTGGACTAACCAGCTCATAGACATAATAATTGCCTGGACAGGCTTTGACTTTAATGGGAAAAGACCCAAAAATGCAGCAGTTATCGCTCCAGTGACTACAAACATCTCGAGTGACGACTCCATCCTCAACTGTTGGGTGTCCACCACGTATCCACAGCGGGGCAGCAGTGCCACACCTGTATGTTGCAACACATGTGTCTGGGATCTGAACATTCAAGCCGTAAAAGAAGAGACGATACCAGCCTCTCCAGGTAACAGAGACGTCACACATGGAGAAGGAATATGTATAACTGGTGGCTCTCCTTGGATCGTCTAGCACAGCGTAATTGTAGCAGGGGTCAACAGAGAGATCTGTATTGAAAACATTAAAAACAAGAAAGAAGAAAAATTTAATATATAACGTTCACGTCCTTGGATTGAAAATTAAACAGTATGAACGGCAAAATGGGTCTGCAGCAGTCGCATGGTACAAGTTGGAGCTCTCCGGAAATTCAGAGTTTACAAGTTGTAATTATGAGTTCTATGAGGAAGGTGAAAGCTTTCTACAAATTGAAATCTCGTTATTACAGTAATTCCAACAATGTGTGAATGCCCCTTAAGCAGAGGTGGAAAGTCCAGGTTCAGAAAGTAAAAGTCCTCCTCAGTATTTTGTTACGATCACCTGGATTTGCTAATTCAGCAGGAGAGAGAACTAATTAGTGAAATCAGCTGCACAGCAAAAACTCCATTGTTAAATGAACTGGGAATTTATTTGGCTCCAGACTCAAGAGTGTTAAAGTGTTAAAATTTGAGTGTTAAAGTTAATGAGCTAACTAAGTAATTGATTGAGTGATGATTGACCATTATTGAAGATGTTAACAAGCAGAATCACTGAAGGAGAAAAATCACCATTAGTCGCCATTATGGGGATCAGTGTTTGATTTAGTTGGGCAGTTGACCTTTAAATGTTTAACTTTAGATTTTGTTTGGCTGCTGTAACTGAGTTATAACAGCCAGATGAACAAAGAGAAAATGTGAACAGGTGGCGTTAGGTTATATTTTAACATAAGCCTTGTTTACACTGCAGGTCTTGATGCCCTATTCTGATTTGTTACTTTTATCCGATTTTTTTGACCGTCCGTTTACACGCTCTTTCAACTGTGACCCATGTGAAAATCCGATCTGCCTGTTTACATGACAGCCGCATTGGCAAATATCCGATTTATTTCCACATATGAATGAGGCCTGAAATCGATCTGTAAATATCTGAATTCATGCGTTTTTTTCCTGTTTACACTGTCATAGAACACATCCGATCTGTGTCACATATGAGCAAAAAATCGGAATTGGGTCACATTTCACTGACAGTGTAAACGAGGCCATAATCATCATTTGACCTGATTCACTGAACTCATTTAGAGCCTAATCTCTGACTTAAATGTATATTGGTCATTACAGCATCACAGTGATTCTACAGAGTAAGATCCAGATTTTTCAATATAATCCAAATTATTTCTTAAAAGTTGTTCTGATATATATATATATATTATTTCTTTAAGGTACACACAGACATCAAGAATCAGTGTATGAATCTCAACAATGGTGACAAATAGAATACTCAATTAGGAAAAGGAAATGACTAAGACAATTCAGATGGCACCCAGAATGCACTGCAACATGCTTTATTATTGTCACCATTGTTGAGATTCACAGGCTGATTCTTGATGTCTGTGTGTGCAAATAAAAAAAATTTCAAAATCTTTTGATCAGAACTACTTTTAAAAAATATTTTTTATTATATTGAAAATGCTGAAAATACTATACTGTAGAATCACAGACTGTTGTAATCAACAAGGTAAACTTAATTCTCCAAATGAGTTTTGTGATTCAGGTCAAAACATAACCAACTCCACCTGATCAACTTTTCTCTTTGTTCATCTGAGAGTTATAACTCATATACAACAGCCAAACAAAATCGAACATTATTAGTTTAAGGGTCAAGAGTCCAACTAAAGCCAACACCGATCACCATAATGGCAACTTAAAAAAAAGAGATTTTCTCCTTCAGTGATTCTGCTTGTTAACATCAGGTGTCTTCAATAATGCTCAGTCATCACTCAATCAATCACTAAATTATCTCATTAACTTTAACACTCTTGAGTCTGGAGCCAAATAAACTCCCAGGAGAGTTCATTTAACACTGGAGTTTTTGCTGTGTGAGTTCATGGGTGGAATAAACATATGTCAGGACTTTTACTTTCTGACCCCTGGATTTTCCACCTCTGCCCTTAAGACCCAGCAGAAATGTTAAGTGAAGGCCCTGATATACTGTACTTCAAGTGAAATCAAAGAACAAACTGGTGTCAAAAATCAGGCCAAAATGAAGTTCATTGGAGTTTATTTCAGGAGTTTGAAACAGATTGCCAAAGTGAACTTTCTGGAAAAGTTAGCTTTGGCTGGCAAACACCTTCGAACTACCATTTGGCGTGGCAATTACATAATAGGTGTGCTCTGCAGCTCTGCCTTCTTTAATGTGGAAATCTTTTCCAGTTCATTTCTTGAACTATCGCGGTCAGACGTACGGGAGTAAAAACATCAACACACTGGAGAATTGCTTCCCAGCTAACAGACTTTTGTTTTAAGAACGTTCTCCAAATATTCAGTGTTGGTTCTGGGAACATAAAAAAATGTCCAGTTTTCTTGACGTTAGAGGAACGTGTTTTAAAAGGTATAATGTTCTTCAAACGTTCTTTTTTAACTTAATTTTGATTTTAAATTCAACATTAATGGAACGTTGATTTCTAACATTCCAACACAGCAAAGTCCCCAGTGTTAAATTAACAGTGTTAGGTTTATATGAGTCCACACTCAGAGTGTTAAAAGTAACACTGATGCAGTGTTAGAATTAATTAAATAATTAAGTGATGATTGAACATTATTGAAGACATCTGATGTTAAGAAGCAGAATCACTGAAGGAGAAAATATGTTTAAGTCACCATTATGGTAATCAGTGTTTGTTTTAGTTGGGCCCTTGATCCTTTCAGTTTTAACTTTAGATTTTGTTTGGTTATTGTAACTAAGTTATGAAGCCAGATGAACAAAGACAAAAGGTGATCTGATGGTGTTGGTTGTGTTTTAGCATTACAATTATTGTATGACCTGAAACACTGAACTCCTTGAGAGCATCATTTCTGACTTAAGTTTACCTTATGGATTAGGGCTGGGCGATTTAAATCGCGATATTGTTATGCGCATCTCATCAGTAAAGCCGGTTCCTTGATTAGTAGTAAATCACCATCACCTGCTTTCAGATGGAGCGGCATTTACTACAAAGAGCCGTAGTTAACTGACAAGCTGAGCCAAATCACATCAATATCGCGGACGTATCGCCAGCGATATTTAATGCGATATGGCTCAGCTTGTCAGTTAACTACGGCTCTTTGTACACAGCGAAACATCCAGTGTTAAATTAACACTCCTGGGAGTGTATGAGTCCACACTCAAGAGCGTTTAAGTTAATGAGATAACTAAGTGATTAATTTAGTGATGATTGAGCATTATTGAAGACACCTGATGTTAAAAAGCAGAATCACTGAAGGAGAAAATCACAAATTGTAAGTTACCATTATTGTGATGGGTGTTTGCTTTAGTTGGGCTCTGACCCTTTTATATGTACTTTAGATTTTGTTTGGCTGTTGTATCTGAGTTATAACTGCCAGTTGAACAAAGAATAAAAAGTGATCTGATGGTGTTGGTTATATTATGACAATCATCATTTGAACTTGATCACTGAACTCATTAAAATCCTTCTTTCTGACTTCGATTTATGTTGTTGGTTACAGCATAACTGTGAATCTGAATAAATGGCCAGAATTTTGTTATGTAATTTAAAGGATTTCTTAAAAGATATTTAAAAAACAAAATCATTATTTTAGGCACACACAGATGTCAAGATTCAGTCTATGCATCTCAACAATGGTGAGGAGCAGAATATTCAATGAGGAAAAGTAAATTACATAGACAATTCAGATCATAATTTATTCATACCGCAATGCATGATGGGAGCCATTAATGAGTTGTGATTGGTGGCAGCCACTGCAACATGCTTTATTATTGTCACCATTGTTGAGATTCACAGGCTGATTATTGATGTCTGTGTTTTAAATTAATTTATCTGAATGTCTTTTTGATCAGAACAATGTTTATTAAATTTGAATTATAATTAAAGTACTGATAATCATAGGCTGAAGAATCACAAAACTGCTGCTAACAAGTTAAACCAAACTATCTCAATATGTTTCCTTTTTCAGATCACAGCATGATTATGTCAAAACGTAGACAACACTATAAGATAACATTTTACTTTGTTCAGTTAACTGTTATAAATCAATAACAGCAGACGAACAACAGTAAATATTAAAGTAATCATATAATGGTCTAGAGCCCAACTAAAGCAAACACCCATCACCTTAATGGTAACTTACAATTTGTGATTTTCTTCTTCAGTGATTCTGCTTGTTAACATCAGGTGTCTTCAATAATGCTCAATCATCACTAAATTAATCACTTAATTATCTCCTCAGCCCTAAATGCCGCTTCATCTGAAAGCAGGTGATGGTGATTTACTACTAATCAAGGAACCGGCTTTACTGATGAGATGCGCATAACAATATCGCGATTTAAATCGCCCAGCCCTATTATGGATTATAGCAGCACTGTCCTTGTACAGCACTCTAAAAATGCTATGTTGGTTTTAATTACAGGTTCCACTTAACTAGGTTACGTTGGATTTATGTAACATTATTTATTTCAATTAACTTGAGTAAATTACATAAGGTTAATCCAATGCCGTTTAGTTGAATAAGGTAAACAGTCTTAATTTTAAGAAACGGGATTATTTGTTTTGGTTGAATGAAAAAATATTAAGTTTAGGATAATTTAACTTAATTGTTTTGGACAAAATGAAGATTGTTAGCCTTATTCAACTAAACGGCATTGGATTAACCTTATGTAATTAACTTAAGTCAATTGAAATAGATAATGTTACATAAATCAAATGTAACCTAGTTACAAGGAACCTGTTGACATAAAAAAAAAGTTAATAAAAGCCAACATAGCATTTTTTAGAGTGTAAAGTTTTCAGCATTTCAATGAAATCCAATTGATTTCTTAATAGTTGTAAATTACACATTAAAAAAAAAAACATCATGTAGTCACACACAGACATCAAGAATTAGCGTATGAATCTCAGCAATGGTGACAAACAGATCAACTTTGAACAGAAGCTCATTATTTATTCATGCAGCAATGCATGTTGGGAGTGATGAATGAGTTTTGATTGGTGGCACCGCGTGTCTAAAAAAAAAAAAAAGGCTTTTTTTTTTTTTTTTTTTTTTGTGTATGAGAACAACTGTTAAGAAATCACTTGGGTTGATAATGTTATGATTCAGGTCAAATGATGATTATGTTAAAACATAACCAACACCATCAGATCACCTTTTCTATTTGTTCATCTGACTGTTATAACTCAGGTACAGTAGCCAAACAAAATCTAAAGTTCATGATTTAAGGGTCAGGAGCCCAACTAAAACAAACACTGATTGCCATAATGGTGACTAATGGTATTAAATGATTATTTTCTTGAAAAAAAAAGTGCTTCTGCTTGTTAACATCAGGTGTCTTCAATAATGTTCAATCATCAATCAATTAATCACTTACTTATCATTAAATTTAACACTGCTTCAGTGTTACTTATAACACTCTGAGTGTGGACTCATATAAACCCTGAGCAGTGTTAATTTAACACTGGGGATTTTGCTGTGCACAAACAGCATTACCAGCTTCACTTATTACTAACCAGACTGACTTTATTTTCTGTCCCACATCTACAAAAGTTCTTAATGAGAATTAACAGAGGTTTAGATGTTGATGTCTTATTGTTTTGTTTGAGGTCACCATTATGGGGATCAGTGATTGCTTTAGTTGGGCTCTTGACCCTTGACTTTCATTAAGTTTGTGTTTTATCAGTAATTGCAGGTGTTTATGGAGAACATTTCTTCATCATACTATTCTTTCAATAACATTCTATTAACATCCAGGAAACATTATGTTCTTGTAATGTTAGAAATCAACATCCAAGAATGTTGAATTTTAAATCAAAATTAAGTTGAAAGAACGTTTGAGGAATATTATACCTGCTATATATTATATTATACTATTACTGCTTATTAATTATGTCTGTCATTTAGTTTAGTTTTCATGGACTTTTAGTTTGTAATCATTAGTTCATGTTTTCCTTTCTTCAGTTTTTCTTCCACTCTTTAGTTGTCGTGGTTACTGATATTATTAGTTATTTATGTTCAGCTGTGTATCATAAAAATGTCCAGGTTCCTTAATGTTACTAGAATGTTATTTAAAGGTTGGTATGATGTTCCTGAATCATTCTTTCAATCATCTTTCGAAAGAGTAATAAGAACACAAACTACAACTTTCTTCAGACACAGCCTTAGATGAACTGAAGATAAAAGACATTAACTCTCTCAAGATCTGATTAAACAACTCAGCATGAACTGCTGATTACCTGCTAGTTAAGAAAATAAACCAATAGAAACACAGTGTGTAACATTACCAGGTGAGATGGTCACTGGTGTGACAGTTGTAGAGCTGGTGTTAATGCTGCCAGTGTCTGTAAGTTTGGATGAATAGTGATTAATGAACAGAGACACAAATATCATGAATGTGTAGAAAGAGCTCATGTGAATATTATTACCTGCACAGTATGTTGAACAGCAGTAAGTTGGTCTAACCAGCTCATAGACATAATAATTGCCTGGACAAGTTTTGACTTTAATGGGAAAAGACCTATGAAAGCAACAGTAATTATCATAGTGACCGCAGACATCTCGAGTGACGACTCCATCCTCAACTGTTGGGTGTCCACCACGTATCCAGAGTGGGACTTCAGTGCCACAGCTGTACTGAGCAACACATGTGTCTGGGATATGAGCGCTCAGGCCGTTAATGAAGAGACGATACCAGCCGCTCCAAATGACATTGGTGTCACACTTGTAGTAGTTGTTGCAGTTGTAGTAGTAGTAGTAATAGTAGTAATATTGTCTGCTGTTGGCTCTCCATGGATCATCCAGCACTGTGTAGTCGTAGCAGGGGTCAGCGGAACGAAAATCTGTTGTGAAAACATGAGAATCTGTTCCTTTATAATACTGTTTCGAAAAAATAATTCTATTTTTTTGTGGAAAATAGTATTTCATTTCACAATCTATAACTTTGTTTATTTAAAAGACATGGAATTGGAGTTGCGATAGTCTTCTCTTCCCTATTGTGGCATATATCCAAGTGAAACTTCTCGTAAAGAAATCCAAGAAAAACTGTAGGGCAGGACTAGATTTTGTTGGATGGTTGTGGTTTGCAAATGGTGGATCTCACGTGAGTGCAGTGGCGGCTCGTTAGGGGAGGCAAGGGAGGCACAACCTACACAGTAAATTCCCCAGTTAAATTAACACAGATTGGTGTTCATATGGGAACCACCAGCAGGGTGTTAAAAGTAACATTGAAGCAGTGTTAGAGTTAATTAGATAATTAAGTGATTAATTGAGTGATGATTGTTTGAATATTGAAGACACCTGATGATAATAGGGCTGGGTGATATGACCTAAAAAAAAAGCTCATTTTCACAAACAAGTAAATTAGCTCATAGAGCTAAAAGCTCTAACTAAATTTTGCAACTACATTTTATTAGAATTTTATTAAGTTTAGTGACAACACGTTTGCATGGTGCAATGACTGGTATGCTATTGCTTGACACAAATTTCACAATTTCAATTCAATTGTGTTTATATGGGAACCACCAGCAGGATGTTAAAAGTAACACTGATGCAGTGTTAGAATTAATGAGATAATTAAGTGATTAATTGAGTGATGATTGAACATTATTGAAGACACCTGATGTTAACAAGCAGAATCACTGAAGAAAAGAGAAACACAAGAACTACAACTGACTTCTGGAGTTGAAACCAACTGAAGAGAAAAGAAGACATTAAATCTGT